>NC_036866.1:6553274-6627692 GCF_002910315.2 Salvelinus sp. IW2-2015
GGTTTGGTCACCCTTCCACAGTGACAATAACACCGAACAGCAGACAGGCCAAAGACCTAACACTAGGCCTGGTCCGGGACACAAGTATCATCATGAGAGTTCTTTCTTTATGAGGTTGGCAAGTGGTTACAGAACAAGATAGCCTAGGGACTGTATAGAAAACAAGATCGAAACATCTCTGGAGAGGACAGCCCTCTGCAATAAGGGGCTTTCAAGTGGTTGGCTAGTCATCTTTCATCTCCATCCTGCCTATCATGAGGCTCATTTTTTCCAGTGAGGGCCACAGCCACCATACATTAACATAGCAGATGTCGTTATTACCGCACACAATGAGAAGTGAATTGACAATACCTTTGTTTAAAAGCCTACTCTAGGCCTGTAGCCAATGTTCCTCAAAATGGTTTCATCATCACTTAGCAAAATTGCAGGTCTGCTGAGCGCAACTTGAATGTTGTGAAAATTCTGTGCAACTTCTCTGGCGAGTATTTACTGTGAACATGAGGCTGTACCCGCTTAAGTTAGTTTTTCAAACAGTGGTCAATTAGCCTACTGTGGCTATTTATCATAATGTAGGCCTACCAGAGTGGTTCTCCATACATCAAAACAATGGAGAAAATGTACCCATACATTTTAAACATGGAATAGCTGTTCTATCATTCAGCCTGCAGTAACAGCCAATGTGTGGTGTTCAATGTTGGGCTACATTCCATGAGAAAAAACATGCAGGGCTTGGACATTATCCTGTTTTATATCTACTTGTCCTTCAGACAGGGAGGTGACTGAACATGTTTGTTGTTTATGATGCAAGAAACCCCTTTACAACAATAAAAATGCATTATTAATCTCTACCATTTACTTACAGAAGTTCCAGACAATTATGCTACCTGCTGCCTATTGGCTATTTAGCTTATTCAAGTCTGTCTCAAAAATAAAACACTGCCCTTTTTAATGACAACAAAACTCTTCACCATGGACTGTCTTTTAAAAGATGTTAGAAAATCACACATTTTGTGGCTCTTGTAGGAAGCAAACCACTCCCCTATTGCTGACTACTAGTGATCTATCAAACTGGGCTAATAACTCACTAACTAGCAAAGGATTTGAACAAAATGTACACACCGTCGCTACATGCAGCTCTCGCTTTGGATCGTCAAACAAGCTCATCTACTCACGCTGTAAAGTGAATGGCGCAGATCCATATAAGGCAATGGTCTATTAGTGATTATATAAACTGGGTGGTTTGAGCCCTGAATGCTTATTGGCTGACAGCCGTGGTATATCAGACTGTTATACCACGGGTATGATAAAACATTTATTTTTACTGCTCTAATTTAACGGTGGTAACCAGTTTAATATAATAGCAGTAAGGCACCTCGGGGGTTTGTGGTATCTGGCCAATATACCACGGCTAAGGGATGTATCCAGGCACTCTGCCTTGCGTAAAAACAGCCCTTAGCATATTGGCCATACACCATACCCCCTCAGGCCTTATTGCTTTAATTGGCCTACCGAAGCTCTGATTGGTTAAGGCGCACCGGTCTGTGTAGAGTACAGGCCTGAGTGGTGCCTGTCAACGCAATAGAATCGTACTCCGATGCGTTCTGCCTACAACAAACTCTCTTGCATAGTTAATTTAGTTTCGGTAGGTTGCATTGAAAGTAGCTAATTGCGTTGATTCGATCACAAGTCCCACAGTAAAGGGAAACGTTGATAGTGTTAACTAAAGTGGGAATATCTAGAACGTTCAATCTCGTGCTTCTCTGCATGGGCTGATATTTATTCTGCGAGGCAATCCCAGGGGGAGCCGTGCATGAGGGAAGATTGCCTGTAGCGCCCACACACTCGTGGAATGCACACACACACAATAATAATACCGTAGCCTTCATCATCTTCAGAACTCCTCATCAAAGCCCATCAGCTCTAACCCAAACAAACAAGCGTACACAAACAAATATCACTACTCGGCGAGTGAATCATCTGCAATTCACTTTGATAGATGAAAAGGAAGAGAATTGGGTCTGTGGCTGTGTGGTGTGTCCAGTTCTGAGTCACCAACAGCCAGATGGAATGGAATCTTCTATTCAGTGTGATGAAAATTCTCTCACAACACCCAATGTTTTGGCCCATACTGAACTGTGAACTGTAATGTACTTTCTCACCTGAAGTATAGCCTAGATCAGTGTTTCTCAACTCCGGTCTTCGAGTATCTCCAATAGCACACATTTTTGTTGTAGCCCCAGACAAACATATACAATTCAACTCATCAAGGGCTTTATGATAAGTTGAGAAGTTGAATCAGATGTGCTTGTCGAAGGCTACGATAAAAATGTGTTCACTCAAGGAGTGGAGTTGAGAAACAATGACCTATCTAGATGACATATTCCTGTGTGCTAGTCAGGGAGGTAAGAGTGGAACAATGTTCAGATATGATGAAAAGCAGTTAGGCACATTACACTTCATAGCATTGTACTACTACATTGTACTACTACAGCAGCATTGTACTACTACTACTGATACTACTACAGCAGCATTGTACTACTACTCCTGATACTACTACAGCAGCATTGTACTACTGCTACAGCATACTACTGCTACTACTGATACTACTACAGCAGCATTGTATGTCTGCTACTAATACTACTACAGCAGCATTGTACTACTACTACAGCATACTACTACAGCAGCATTGTACTACTACTACAGCATACTACTGCTACAGCATACTACTGCTACTACTGATACTACTACAGCAGCATTGTACTTCTGCTACTAATACTACTAGAGCAGCATTGTACTTCTGCTACTAATACTACTACAGCAGCATTGTACTACTGCTACAGCAGCATTGTACTACTGCTACAGCATACTACTGCTACTACTGCAGCATTGTACAACTACTACTAGAGCATTGTACTACTACTACTACTACTAGAGCACTGTAGTACAACTACTACTAGAGCATTGTACTACTACTAGAGCTTTGTACTACTACAGCATTGTACTACTATTACAACAGCATTGTACTACTACCAGTGGTGGAAAAAGTACCCAATTGTCATACTTGAGTAAAAGTAAAAATAATTACTCAAGTAAAAGTGAAAGTCACCTATTAAAATTCTACTTGAGTAAAAGTCTAAAAGTATTTGGTTTGAAATATACTTAAGTATCAAATGTAAAAGTATAAATAATTTCAAATTCCTTACATTAAGCAAACTAGACCTCATCATTTTATTTTTTACAGAGGGCCAGGGGCACTCTCTGACACTTTGACATCCTTTACAAATGAAGCATGTACAGTGGCAAGAAAAAAAWTTGTGAACCCTTTGGAATTATCTGGATTTCTGCAAAACATTTGGTCATAAAATTAGATCTGGTCTTCATCTAAGTCACAACAACAGACAAACACAGTCTGCTTAAACTAATAACACACACTTTATTGTATTTTTCTTGTCTATATTGAATACATMATTTAAACATTCACAGTGTAGATKGGGAAAAGTRTGTGAACCCCTAGGCTAATGACGTCTCCAAAAGCGAATTGGAGTCAGGGGTCAGCTAACCTGGAGTACAATCATTGAGMCGCGATTGGAGATGTTGGTTAGAGCTGTCCTGCCCTTTAAAAAAAAAACTCACAAAATTTGAGTTTTCTATTCACAAGAAGCATTGCCTGATTTGAACCATGCCTCGAACAAAAGAGATCTCAGAAGACCCAAGATKAAGAATTGTTGACTTGCATAAAGCTGGAAAGGGTTTCAAAAGTATCTGTAAAAGCCTTGATGTAGAYAAATTGTCTATAAAATGGAGAAAGTTCAGCACTGTTGCTACTCTACCTATGAGTGGCCGTCCTGCAAAGATGACTGCAAGAGCACAGAGCAGAATTCTCAATGAGGTTAAGAAGAATCCTAGAGTGTCAGCTAAAGAATTACAGAAATCTCTGGAACATGCCAACATGGGAGGACACCACGGATGAAGCCACYGCTGTCCAAAAAAAACATTGCTGCACATCTGAATTTCACAAAAGAGCATMTGGATGTTCCACAGCGCTACTGGCAAAATATTATGTGGACAGATGAAACTAAAGTGGAGTTGTTTGGAAGGAACACACAACACTATGTGTGGAGAAAAAAAGGCACAGCACACCAACATCAAAACCKCATCCCAACTGTAAAGTATGGGGAAGGGAGCATCAYGGTTTGGAGCTGCTTTGCTGCCTCAGGGCCTGGACAGCTTGCCATTATCGAYGGGAAAAATGAATTCCCAAGTTTATCAAGACATTTTGCAGGAGAATGTTAGGCTATCTGTCCACCAATTGAAGGTCAGCAGAAGTTGGGTGATGCAACAGGACAACGACCCAAAACTACAGAAATAAATCAACAACAGATTGGCTTCAACAGAAGAAAATACGCCTTCTGGAGTGGCCCAGTCAGAGTCCCGACCTCAACYCGATTTAAAATGCTGTGGCATGACTTGGAGAGTGGTTCACACCAGACATCCCAAGAATATTGCTGAACTGAAACAGTTTTGTAAAGAGGAATGGTCCAAAATTCCTCCTGACCATTGTGCAGGTATGATCCGCAACTACAGAAAATGTTTGGTTGAGGTTATTGCTGCCGAAGGAGCATCAACCAGTTATTAAATCCAAGGGTTCACATACTTTTCCCACCCTGCACTGTGAATGTTTACACGGTGTGTTCAATAAAGACATAAAAACGTATAATTGTTTGTGTGTTATTAGTTTAAGCAGACTGTGTTTGTCTATTGTTGTGACTTAGATGAAGATCAGATCAAATTTGATGACCAATTTATGCAGAAATACAGGTAATTCCAAAGGGTTCACATATTTTTTCTTGCCACTGTATTTAGTGAGTCCGTCAGATCAGAAGCAGTAGCGATGACCAGGGATGTTCTCTTGATAAGTGTGGGAATTAGACAATTTTCCTGTTCTGCTAAGCATTCAACATGTAAGTATTTTGGGTGTCAGGGAAAATGTATGGAGTAAAAAAGTACATCATTTTCTTTAGGAATGTAGTGAAGTAAAAGTTGTCAAATATAAATAGTAAAGTACAGATACTCAAAAAAACAACTTAAGTAAAAATACTTGAAAGTATTTCACAGGTTGAAAAGCATTAAACATTTATGGCAATTTAGCTAGCTTGCTTGCAGTTGCTAGCTAATTTGTCCTATTTAGCTARCTTACTGTTGCTAGCTAATTTGTCCTGGGATATAAACAATAAGTTGGTATTTTACCTGAAATGCACAAGGTCCTCTACTCCACCAATTAATCTACACATAAAACGGTCAACCGAATCAATTCTAGTCATCTCTCCTCCTTCCAGGCTTTTTCCCTCTTTGGACTTTATATGCTGATTAGCATCTAACTTCCATAATAAGGTGTATTACCACAACCGACTGACCTCAGTTCATCTTTCAATCACCCACGTGGGTATAACCAATGAGGAGATGGCACGTGGGTATCTGCTTCAATAAACCAATGAGGAGATGGGAGAGGCAGGACATGCACCGCGTTCAGCGTCACAAATAGAACTGACTTCTTTTTTAGTGCTTGGCAACGCAGACGCTCGTTGGCGAGCATTGTGGGTGCAATGAATGAATATCGTGTACATTTATTTTGCAACGCTCGCACACGCGATGCGAACGGTGTGGTCAGCATGTAAGAGACTGCAGGGGAACAATTGAAAACAAGGAGACCACATCCGTAATTAGTAGGCGTCAGCAGACAGATGTGTCAGCTAATAGAACCTCTGAGCTCTAGTAGACAGGAGACTAGCAACAAGCCACACAGCCCAAAGTGACAGATCCAGCTCAAAGGACCATCTTTCCCTGTGGCATCAAGAGGAAGTGAATAGGGCTTGGCAGAAAGAGGGAGGTTCCCAAGCTGTTCTTTCTTTATTTCCCATTGTCTGGCACTTTCAGGAGCCGCCTGTCAATGTGCTGACACAAAATGGAGGGCAAGCGGCAAAACCAACCAATGAATCTCTGMGATTCAGATAGAACTCTTGAGGGGGAGCTCCCTGGCCAGTGGATTGTGTTCAGACTTGAGAGGGGCAGGGGGCGAGCGGGTTAAACGAAAAACACCATCATACCAGCTGTATTTCTGTATTTTGAAAGTTCCATATCTTGAAAACTTGATTGCTGACAGGCAAAACATTTTTGGGATTATGTCAACAATGGACTAAATCGTTTTTGGGTGACGTTTTCCTTTAAATGCATCAGAGACTGTGGGAAATAGAGAGGGGCTTCCAGTGGCCCTGAGAGCAGCACACTGAACTCACAAACTCATAAATCTGACATGCAGCCAAGCAGAGACAGGGTGTGTGCACATGTGTGTTTCTTTGTGTGTCCCTTACAGGTGAAAGGCCTGGTCCAAAAACTATTCACAGCAGTTTGCCCTCCGGGACAGGAGATAAAGACATGAAAAGAAAATGAAGCGGAACACAGACGAGAGGGAGAAACAGGCGACGTGAGACAGCTTAAAAAGACACAGGTTAACACACAACACGGAACCCCAATGACTTCTTCCTCCAGGCCTAAAACAGTTTGTTTAAGCAAACTGTGGAACTGGTATTCAAAGAATGAGTTGCATGGTTGTGTAAGAGGATATGGGTAGCATGTGTGACCACTGGGTTTAATCTTCGCTATAGTGCTGTGTGTTGGTAGGGGGCACTTGGGTTTCCATATGGTTTAGTGTGCATTGACCCACCTGTGTTGCCATCTTGCCGTAGTCAATCCAGCGCAGGGTGGCAAAATTGGTGGACTCGGCGCAGTTGAAGCCGTGGTTGAAACCGGCGTGGTAGCCATAAGGAAAGGTGACCATAAACTCGCCTTCTTCCTGAGTGATCTGGAGATAGCAAGAGTTCAAAGGTTAAATGTTCCTCTGTGATGTTGTGACAGAGTATCAAATCAACAGGATGCAGTCATATAATCTACACGTTACTTACTGATCAATATCTAAATATTCTGTTTCGGGTTTGGATGACTGACCCTGAATACAGTAAACAGTTGCATAAAAAGTAGAGTCAAACATCATTAAAATGTACATTAACTGACTGAGTATTAATGGTCAACAGAACCAGTGCAGTACAAGCAGTAAGCAAACCTCATTAAATGTTGTATCTATATTGCATAAGCAAACATTTTTGTTATTAAACCGGCTTTTGATGGGCAGAGATGAGCAAAACTATGCCAAAATGATGAAGTAATTTACATTTAAGGCAATGAAACTCTGCCTCGGATGGAAGGATTTGGCAAAAACAGGGTCTTCGCAACCCCTGAAACCCAGCCATGGGAACAAAAACAGATGCTAGCTCTTAATATCCACAATCATTAAGCACTGATGGGAAGGGTGATTTGCTTTTTTTAAACTCATCCTTCCTTCCTCCATCCATCTTTCCCTCACTTGAGTTGTCTGGTGGCTACTTCTCCTAGAGAACCAGTCCCGGCGATACATGCGTAATTAGACAAGCCAGCAAGCATGGCACAAGAAATTAGCCAGTCCGTGCAAATTAAGATTCATTTGATTGCATTTCGTTCCAAGGCAGAACTAGGGCCATCATTTACTGAGAGCTCGGGAGGGTGAAGACAGTTCACCGGAATTGTCTGCATCTCTTGGATATTAAGCCTGACAAATTATTTGGCCGTTTTTATTTTGACACTCCTAGTTTTCTGTGGCTGCCCCAACATTAAAATGTCTACGTCTATTACGTGAGGTTCATTGGCAATCCCTGACAGAATTATTAAGTCACTAGATTTCTACAGCTGAACTTCAAATACGCTGTACGTGTTGGGCCCTTGATCTGAAGACCCTCTTCATCAAGTCACCTCACCTCTCTAAGAGAGGTGGGTCGGTAGGTAGCCTAGTGGTTAGAGCGTTGGGCCAGTAACTGCTAGATCAATGTAACTAAGACTCAATCCCAATCATAATTTACTGTGAAGTGAAGCTATGGTCTTTAAGTAAAGACGCCATCAATCTCATTATCAACCTTTCAATACTGTGTGTCGTCTGCTCGCTCGTGCTGCGTGTCTGTCCGTTTTCGCTGCGTGTTCACGTCATCATCCCCCCCCTCCATTCACTGCTCCCCTGTCATCAGTCCCAGAGGTTGGTTGGAGAGCAGCCACACTCACAACAACTTCAGCATGTCTACTGACCCAGACTCCATCATCTAAAAGTGCCATTAGCCTCCACTTCAGTCAGCGAAGGCAGGCTGTCATTCACCCCGTTCATTTCTATCAGCGGTCGGTGCTAGAGTCAGCTAGAGTCACAAGGGTGTGTCCCCTATGAGCCCTGGTCAAAAGTAGTGCACTTTTATAGGGAATAGTGTTCCATTTAGGAAGCAGCCATATGCAGCACAGGGCTATCGTCTCCTTTCACCGGTTGAAGGATTTCAATTGTGCTTCAGCAAAGGGTTCCATTCAGAAGGGTTATTACTAAAACTGCCGTTGGTGGTCAAGTGGCTCCTTTCTGAGAGCTGTTAACAGGCTGCCAGTGGTAATGTGATGACAAATGAGTTGAATTGCATTACCGGAAATATCCGTCAAATATAGATGGTTAAAATGAGAAGTGTTAGAGGTCTGTTATTGGTTAAATGTGCATGTATGACATTAATCAAAAGGATGAGGTTACTTCCTTTATTTCCATATATATAATCCCTCACGGAACAGTGTTGCTATTAAAACTTCAGAGCCCTAGGGCTGTATGTGCCAAGCGTCTCAGAGTAGGGTGCTGCAGTGTTCAATTTGGCATCCATTTTAGTCTTTATGACTAAAATACCTTTTAGTCTTAGTCACATTTTAGTCATTTCATCCTTAGTTTTAGCTATTATCACTCGACTAAAACTCTGGACAATTTTTGTCTATTTTTAGTCGCAGTCATTTTAGTCAAATATTAGTCAGTTCATTTTCATGTGCACATTAAGATAGACCTATTTGAACCAGACTATCCACTCATACAGTATAGTTGACACATTGCTATTGTGGCAGATTGTAACCAATGGCAGCCATGATTTACCATATAGGCTACATGTTAAACAATTTAGACATGAAGCGATTTTCTCCCCATCACAACCTTAGGATGGGGGGGATAGGGATGTGATATAAAATAGTGATTTTTTTCCATGGCAAAAATGAAAAGATCGGAAAGATCAGAAAGCACAACTGAAAGACGTTAATTCCGCCAATTAAATATTCTGCAAAGGCATGCATGCTTATGATTGGATAAAACATTTGAGAAGAAGCTTCATGTTAAATTTGATGTTCATTAATATCACATGGAATTCTCATCACATTTGTCGAAAATGAAAACTCATTTGTTATTCATCGTTTTTTTCCTTCAGGACATCTCGTCTCATTATTGTCATTCACTTGTGTCAGGAAAAATGGGTTGTTGACTAATATTTTTCATCAGTTATTGTCGACGAAATGAATACTGGGGTGCTGATCGCCACCTGATCCTAGATCAGCACCTCTATTCTGAGTAGGGATGTGACAAATTGACAATTGTTCTTAACGTTTAAACTGCCATTTCTTGATTCTTCTTTAAAACTATAAGACAAATTCATTAAATTGCATATGAATTCCCATTTAATTCCCATTCAACTTCTCAAAGTATTGCCATGCAGGACTTCGCTGCTGTCGCCTGCCTTTCCCTGCCATTTTTCCAACTGTTAACGATTATGACCTGGTGGGTAGAGTCGACTACCAAATAATTGATTGGTCGTGCACTAGGCCTATTTATCAGTATAGACAGGTCAGCCACCAGGCAGACAGTCAGAACCGTGCACTAGGCCTATTTATCAGTATAGACAGGTCAGCCACCAGGCAGACAGTCAGAAACCTGCACTAGGCCTATTTATCAGATATAGACAGGTCAGCCACCAAGGCAGACAGTCAGAACCGTGCACTAGGCCTATTTATCAGTATAGACAGGTCAGCCACCAGACAGTCATCAGACAAAAAAACAAAAAAAAACTCGTGCACTAGGGTCTATTTATCAGTATAGACAGGTCAGCCACCAGGCAGACAGTCAGAACCGTGCACTAGGCCTATTTATCAGTATAGAGAGGTCAGCCACCAGACAGACAGTCAGAACCGTGCACTAGGCCTATTTATCGACAATCAAAAGCTGGATCTCGCAATGTTTTGGCTTGTAATGTCTCGCAACTTCAGTAAAGCTGAGCACATCATCAAAAAATAGGCTAGGATATTGAGATGAGCAAGATGAAACACTGCATGAGTTTGCGCCATGCTGTTCACAGCGTGGTAGCCAGGGCACCCAAACAACTGATAAGTTGAGCTTCACGCTTGAATGTTCTTAGTTGTTGTCCAACTTAACCCACTATGAGGTTTCCTTTCCGCATCTACCCCAAAAATTAAAAAATATAAAACATTCTTAACGTTAAGGATCCCAATTTCATTTAAAAGTTTTAACGTTCACACCCGTAATACTGAGATGCTTTATAAAAACGGACACAGGCTTTCTCCAGACCTCAGTCCCCCCCAGACCTCAGTCCCCCCCAGACCTCAGCCACCACCCCGGTCTTCCTGCCACTGCTCGTTCTACTACCTACCCTGTCGAAGGGGATGCTGTACTTCTTCAGTATGGACGGGGAGATGAGAGTCATCTTGTGGCGGAGAAAGGCGTCACAGCCCTGGGAACTGCCTGGGAAGAAACCTGCAGGTGGGGGGGAACAACACACAAAAACACCACATTACTAAATTGCCTCCCGTTGCCTGAATCCACCTGTTGTGGCATCCATACTAGTGAAACGTGTTCTGCATGTGAAATGTGGCATGTTTCCCAAGGGAAATTGTAACATTTAAAACCTCAAACAATACACTATAATTTTGTCATCGGCTTCCTGCTTAAAACGACTACATAACCCCACTCCCGGGGAGTGAATAAGCCACAGGAGGGAGGTTTGGCTTCTTACAGACAGAGACATTGCAGTACAGGCTTACGCTCTCCATCCAAAGGGGAGATATAATAGGTGGTTGGGGGTTATCAGTAAAGAGCTCTCCCCTCTGTCAGACGGAAAATTTGGGGTCACAGCGCTCTGAACAACATGCAGTGCACGCCCAGAAAGCCTTTAATTATCATAATTTCCTTGGTTCCACAATCTCTCCCTTCGTGCCGGACCCCGGGTCACCGCCAACGGGTCACCGGGCCAGGCTGCACGACAAGCCAAACTGAAGAGTGAGAAACTTTTGTTGACACATAGGAACATACCTCCGCCGACCAGCGTCAAATGGCGCATGGTGATATCATATAAAGTACTTGAGAGCTTGTGGCAGCTGTGTCATGACACCATTTTCTTTTTTCGAACTTGTGAAAGCATGCGAGTGGGCGGTTATTTTCTGCATCACACCATTTCATCTTTCTTTGTCTTTTTTTTTTTTTTGACTTCTACGGCCCATTTGTCGCCTTTTCTACAGACTTCTCAGGGCGAGAGGTGGCTGTCGCCTAAACAAAAACTAATCTCAATCATGTGCAAAACCCTCACCTCTTTCTTTATCGCCCCTCTTCAGAGGAATACAATTCATTTCACGGCCAGAGCCTCAAAGACCAGAGCCTCCTCTTCAAAAACAAACTAGCGTCTCTCGTATATCATTAGTGTCTGAGGCCTTCAACTTACTAGAAAAGAGGGAAAGAGATCTGTTTCTCTGTCTCTCGCTCTCTCACACCTCTGACGAGCCGTCTGTGCCATGCCTCAAAGAATGGGAGACCGTTTGCCCAGTTAAACTTTAATGTAACTGACAGTATAATCGAGGCCCATTTCAAACTTCATTTTCATTGCATTGTTTCAGAGCCTGTTGGTCTCAGAGGCTCTTTCTCTGGCGGCTGCTGCGTGAGCTGATAAAGGTGAATAATGTGCTGGCGGAGCCCGTGTATTAATCCCCATTAAAATGCAGCTGGCAGTGTGAAACTCTCCCCGGGGCAATATTAACTAAGCTTCATTTTGTCCTTTGAGTTTGAGATGAAGTTCTCTCTCCTAAGTGATTTTTCTAAGCGATTTCAAATGRGGCTTTCTCCATTCTGATTGTTTTATACTGTTCAATCAAACTTCAACCAAAAATATMAATTTCTGCATTCCCTGCACTCATTTGAGATCATTTCCACACTGCCACAGAGCTGCACGATATGGGCAAAAAAAATCTAAGCTTTAAACTTGGGTGAATTGTTGGAATCATGGATGTAGAATGATTATTAATAGTATATGATAGTGGGCACTTTGAACACAGTGTTGTTTGACATGACAACGAAAGAAAAAGCCAGGCAGGAGCTATTGTGACAGGTTTGGAACCAAAGGGTTGGTCAGCRTTTTCTAGGGGACCCTATAACCTTTGCCTACATTGAATGTTCTCTTAGCTATTACATGCAGCTAACATATTCATGCTTCACCTATTCCTCTTTGATTTAGAAGACACTGTTGCACAAACAGGCTGATTTAGGTCCACACCATCACTGGTATCAGGCTGCATTAGCTAGCTACGTTTGTGCTGATTCAGAGACAACATAGCTATTAGCATTAGCTAATTAGCAGCTAAAACTATTTATTTTAGCCACAACTTGCTTAGAAAATACAAACTAGCTGTTTGCAGACAGTAAGATACAAACTAATAGCATAATTATAGAACGGTTGTGGATTTATATTAAGAAGCAAAGTGGAAATCAGCATGTGCTGCATTGACCATGCAGACTGAACGCAAGTTGTATCATGGCCGAGCAACAAAAACTGTGCTGCTTGAGTGACAGTGGGGCAGGCCTCGGTCTGTGTGAAAAGCGGCATGGAAATAGAGATAAACTAAATAAACGGACTCTACACACGGCAGAGTCGCGTATCACATTTAGCAAACCAAACACTAAAATACCATTATAGAATGTAAAGTAAAAACTGAAACCGTTCTGTGACGGTATATCGTAAAACATGGTCAGCCTAAGTGTGCATGAGGATCTGGAGTAGTCTTACCTTGAGCCAGCCTCTCCAGCCTTTTCCCGTGCTCAGGTGGGATGGCATACCTGAATGGAGGGAAAGAGAAAGAGAAAATGAAGTGRATGAAGGGGACTAAAGAAGAGAGAAGGAGAAATTACAGTTTAAGGATCTAAATGCTTGGTACTCTGGTCAAAGTCCTCATTACACACACACACACACACTTAACTGGGCTAATATCCCAAACATGAAAGGTAATTCATCAGACCATCTTTGAGAAATCAAATGACGAGGACTTTGTAGTTGTCTTTGTAGTGCTCTTTCCCCATTTCAAATGAAATCATCAGAAAACAAGGCAAAGAGAGAAGAGCTAAATCTCTCCCTCTGTCCGCATTAGAGAGCCAGAGCTTTAATTGCATTTGTTATTACAACAATTATTTACTCCAGTTTAGAGAACGCTTAACCCCTCAGAGACCTCTGTATGACGCACCATGTACAAAATCTGCACCTCAACCTCCCTCTGGCCAAAAGCTTGTCTAAGTGATCAGAATAGAAAGGCAGATTATGGAGTCTATGGTGACTGAGTGCAGCTGTGTTAGACTGCCACCAGGTGGGCGTAGAGGGGAGTGCATGATCATTAGTTGTAGGTAAAGAAGAAGGCCAACTTGCAGGTTTGTCTCAATATTACAATCTGTGTGTGTGTGTGTGCTGTGGGGTGTGTGTGTGTGTGTGGTGTGTGTGTGTGTGTGTTGTGTGTGTGTGTGTGTGTGATTGCAGCTACCAAAAGTTTTTAGAAACATCTACTCATTCCAGGGTTTTCTTTATTTTTACTATTTTCTACATTGTAGAATAATAGAAGATACAAACGAAACACATATGAGTCATGTAGTACTACATGATTCCATGTGTTATTTCATAGTTTTGATGTCCTCATTATTATTCTAAAAAAATGTAGAAAATAGTAAAAATAAAGAAAAACCCTTGGAATGATAGGTGTTCTAAAACTTTTGACTGGTACTGTTTGTAAATAAGGTATTTCTGTTTTGAATTTTTTTCTAAAAACCGTTTTTGCTTTGTCATTATAGGGTAKTGTGTGTAGATTGAGTATTTTTTATTTAATACGTTTTAGAATATTGCTGTAACGTAACAAAATGTGGAAAAAGGGCAGCGGTCTGAATACTTTCCGAATGCACTGTAGATCAATGTTTTTTCTGTGATCGAATTAACATTATATCCGCCCATTCTCAATGCAACAAACCAAAACAAATCTAACTTTGCCTGTGATTTTTATGAAGGCAGAGCCAGAGCGCAACGCAGTAGAATAATATTGGTGGCGGTAGCCCACAAGCAGTCTTTCAATCAGCCACGAGTGAATACGCTTTTCAAAATCAGGGGACAGAGCCGCACGTGTGCATATTTGTTGATATTATTTGCTAGTTAGCGAGTTACCAGCCCAGTTATAGATAAGTATAGGTCAGCAAATGGGGGGTTACTGCTTCCTACAAGAGCACAAAACGTGTAGGCTACATTTCAAGGTGTCTTTGAAAAGCCAGTCCTGTAAAAATCTTATGTCTTAAAGGGGCAGTGTTGTATTTTGAGACAGGCTTGRTATGCAAATATGCAGAGGGATAGTCTAATTATCTGTAATGTTCATGGTTTTGGTTCAATTTGTAACAGAGGGCATTTTCATAGACTGACTTGAAAGCCAGATTAGTGACTATTGCAACAACAACAAATCCAGGTTCAACTATTTTGATGAAAATAATTAAATTATTAGTCAGTCTTATAGTTGTGAAAGACTTGCATTTACACCAAGTATGAATTTTATAAGCCATGAATTCATTAGATTATTCGTGACTGTTTGAAATGTGGTGTGTTGACCTTTAATTGTGCAACAAAGCTTAGAGTAAATTGTAAAAAAATATATAAATAATCAAGATAAGATTGTTTTATTCACTGCTTTAGCACACTGCCCACCCGGATGTCCTAGCCGTGTCTTAATCCTGGCTTAGGAAGGCCACCAAAAACCCTGAAATGTCCATCCCTAACTATAACATTTTCCACCAAGATAGAACTGCCAAAGGGGGCGGAGTTGCAATCTACTGCAGAGATAGCCTGCAGAGTTCTGTCTTACTATCCAGGTCTGTACCCAAACAATTCGAGCTTCTACTTTTAAAACTTCACCTTTCCAGAAACAAGTCTCTCACTGTTGCCGCTTGCTATAGACCACCTTCTGCCCTGGACACCATATGTGAATTGATTGACTCCCATCTATCTTCAGAGCTCGTGCTGCTAGGTGACCTAAACTGGGACATGCTTAACTTCTCTAAGATAGGGGGAAGCATTTTCACGTTTGGATGAAAAGCATACCCAAATTCAACTGCTAGCTACTCATCCCCAGAAGATAAKATATGCATATTATTAGTAGATTTGGATAGAAAACACTCTGACGTTCCTAAAACTGTTTGAATCATGTCTGTGAGTATAACAGAACTTATTTAGCAGGCGAAACCCCGGGGACAAACCATTCAGATTATTTTTTGTTTTTGAGGTCACTCTCTTCAATGAGTTTTCATTGGGAATCCAGAATTCTAAGGAACCTTCTTGCAGTTCCTACCGCTTCCACTGGATGTCAACAGTCTTTAGAAATTGGTTGAGGGTTTTTCCTTTGTGTAATGAAGAAGTAGCCCTGTTTAGAACGAGGGTCGAGTGAAGTGTACTGTTTGTTAGAGGCGCGTGACCAGAACGCTAGCTACAGTTTGTTTTAATCCTGTATTGAACACAGATCGTCCTGTCTTCAATTTGATCGATTATTTATGTTAAAAAATACCTATAGTTGTATTACAAAAGTAGTTTGAAATGTTTTGGCAAWGTTTACAGGTAACCTTCGAGATATTTTGTAGTCAAGTTGAGCAAGTAGGAACCGGTGTTTTTCTGGATCAAATGCGCCAAATAAAATGGACATTTTGGACATATATAGATGGAATTAAATCGAACAAAGGGACCATTTGTGATGTTTATGGGACATATTGGAGTGCCAACAACAGAAGCTCGTCAAAGGTAAGGCATGAATGATATTTTTTATTTCTGCATTTTGTGTCGCGCCTGCAGGGTTGAAATATGCTTCTCTCTTTGTTTACTATGGTGCTATCCTCAGATAGTAGCATCGTTTGCTTTCGCCGAAAAGCCTACTTGAATTCTGACACGTTGGCTGGATTCACAACCAGTGTAGCTTTAATTTGATATCTTTCATGTGTGATTTAATGAAAGTTTGATTTTTATAGTAATTTATTTGAATTTGTCCCTCTGCATTTTCTCTGGCTTTTGGACAAGTGAGACAGTAGCGTCCCGCCTAAACTCAGATTTTTGGATATAAATATGAACTTTACCGAACAAAACATACATGTATTGTGTAACATGAAGTCCTATGAGCATCATCTGATGAAGATCATCAAAGGTTAGTGATAAATTTTCTCTCTTTTTTTTTTTACTCCTCTCTTTGGCTGGAAAAATGGCTGTGTTTTTCTGTGACTGACTTAACATAATCGCAAGGTGTGCTTTCGCCGTAAATCCTTTTTGAAATCAGACACTGTGGCTGGATTAACGAGAAGTCTATCTTTAAAATGGTGTATAATACTTGTATGATTGAGGAATTTTAATTATGAGATTTGTTGTTTTGAATTTGGCGCCCTGCAATTTCACTGGCTGTTGGTTAGGTGGAACGCTACCGTCCCACATATCCCAAAGAAGTTAACACCCCGGCCATCCTACAATCTAAGCTTGATGCCCTCAAATCTCAAACAAATTATCAATGAACCTACCAGGTACAACCCCAAATCCGTAAACACGGGCACCCTCATAGATATCATCCTAACCAACCTGCCCTCCAAATACACCTCTGCTGTTTTCAACCAAGATCTCAGCGATCACTGCCTCATTGCCTGCATCCGTAATGGGTCTGCGGTCAAACGACCACCCCTCATCACTGTCAAAAGCTCCCTAAAACACTTCAGCAAGCAGGCCTTTCTATTCAAACTGGACGGGGTATTGCATTATCATCGAATAGCCCCCGTGATATGCAACTTTTCAGGGAAGTTAGGAACCAATATACACAGGCAGTTAGGAAAGCTAAGGCTAGCTTTTTCAAACATAAATTTGCATCCTGTAGCACAAACTCAAAAAAGTTCTGGGACACTACRAAGTCCATGGAGAATAAGAGCACCTCCTCCCAACTGCTCACTGCACTGAGACTAGGAAACACTGTCAACACCGATAAATCCACTATAATTGGGAATTTCAATAAGCATTTTTCTACGGCTGGCCATGCTTTCCACCTGGCTACCCCTACCCCGGTCAACTGCCCGGCACCCCTCACAGCAACTCGCCCAAGCCTCCCTCATTTCTCCTTCACCCAAATCCAGATAGCTGATGTTCTGAAAGAGCTGCAAAATCTGGACCCCTACAAATCAGCCGGGCTAGACAATCTGGACCCTCTCATTCTTAAATGATCCACTGCAATTGTTGCATCCCCTATTACTAACCTGTTCAACCTCTCTTTTGTATCGTTTGAGATTCCCAAAGATTGGAAAGCTGCTGCGATCATCCTCCTCTTCAAAGGGGGAGACACTCTAGACCCAAACTGCTACAGACCTATATCCATCCTACCCTGCCTTTCTAAGGTCTTCGAAAGCCAAGTTAACAAACAGACTACCGACCATTTCGAATCCAACCGTAAATTCTCCACTACGCAATCTGGTTTCAGAGCTGGTCATGGGTGCACCTCAGCCACGCTCAAGGTCCTAAACAATATCATAACCACCATCGATAAGAGACAATACTGTGCAGCTGTATTCATCATCCTGGCCAAGGCTTTCGACTCTGTCAAWTACCACATTCTTATCGGCAGACTAAACAGCCTTGGTTTCTCAAATAACTGCCTCGCCTGGTTCACCAACTACTTCTCTGATAGAGTTCAGTGTGTCAAATCGGAGGGTCTGTTGTCCGGGCCTCTGGCAGTCTATGGGGGTGCCACAGGGTTCAATTCTCAGGCCTACTCTCTTCTCTGTATACATCAATGATGTCGCTCTTGCTGCTGGTGAGTCTCTGATCCACCTCTACGCAGACGACACCATTCTGTATACTTCTGGCCCTTCTTTGGACACTGTGTTAACAACCCTCCAGACGAGCTTCAATGCCATACAACTCTCCTTCCGTGGCCTCCAATTACTCTTAAATACATGTAAAACTAAATGCATGTTCTTCAACCGATCGCTGCCTGCACCTGCCCGCCTGTCCAACATCACTACTCTGGACGGTTCGGACTTAGAATATGTGGACAACTCTACAAATACCTATGGTGTCTGGTTAGACTGTAAAACTCTCCTTCCAGACTCACACTAAGCATCTACAAACAAAATTAAATCTAGAATCGGCGTCCTATATCGCAACAAAGCATTCTTCACTCATGCTGCCAAACATACCCTCGTAAAACTGACCATCCTACCGATCCTCGACTTCGGCGATGTCATTTACAAAATAGCCTCCAACACTCTACTCAGCAAATTGGATGCAGTCTATCACAGTGCCATCCGTTTTGTCACCAAAGCCCCATATACTACCCACCATTGCGACCTGTACGCTCTCGATTGGCTGGCCATCGCTTCATACTCGTCACCAAACCCACTGGCTCCAGGTCATCTCCTACTCTCTGCAGTAAAGCCCCGCCTTATCTCAGCTCCCTGGTCACCATAGCAGCACCCACCCGTAGCATGAGCTCAAGCAGGTATATCTCACGAGTCACCCCAAAGCCAATTCCTCCTTCGGCCGCCTTTCCTTCCAGTTCTCTGCTGCCAATGACTGGAACGAACCTGCAAAATCACTGAAGCTGGAGACTCATATCTCCCTCACTAGCTTTAAGCACAGCTGTCAGAGCAGCTCACAGATCACTGCACCAGTACATAGCCCATCTGTAATATAGCCCATCCCACTACCTCATCCCCATACTGTATTTATTTATTTATCGTGCTCCTTTGCACCCCAGTATCTCTACTTGCACATTCTTCTGCACCTCAATCACTCCAGTGTTTATTGGTATAGTGTAATTACTTAGCCACTATGGCCTATTTATTGCCTTACCTCCCTTATCTTTACATTTGCACACACTGTATATAGATTTTTTCTCTGTATTATTGACCTCTGTTTGTTGTATGTGTCGAACTGCTTTGCTTTATTCTCTGCCAGGTCGCAGTTGTAAATGAGAACTTGTTCTCAACTAGCCTACCTGGTTAAATAAAGGTGAAATAAAAAATAAAAATATAATAAAATATAAATACAAAAGTATGTGGAGACCCTTCAAATATACATGAATCAAAAGTATGTGGACACCTGTTCGTCGAATTTTTCAAAATCACGGGCATTAATATGGATTTAGTCCTGCCTTTGCACTATAACAGCCTCCACTCTTCTGGGAAATAAGCTCTCCACTGTGTTGGAGTATTTTTTGTGGGCACTTGCTTCCATTCAGCCATGAGCATTAGTGAGGTCTAGCACTGACGTTGGGCGATTAGGCCTGGCTCGCAGTCGGCGTTCCAATTAATCCCAAAGGGGTTCAGTGGGGTTGAGGTCAGGGCTCTGTGCAGGCCAGTCAAGTTCTACCACACTGATCTCGACAAACCATTTCTGTATGGACCTCGCTTTGTGCACGGGAGCATTGTCATGCTGAAACAGGAAAGGGCCTTCCCCAAACTGTTGCCACAATCATCTAGAATGTCATTGTATGCTGTAGCATTAAGATTTCCCCTCACTGGAACTAAGGGGCTTTGCCCGAATCATGAAAAACAGCCCCAGACCATTATTTCTCATCCACCAAACTTTACAGTTGGCACTATGCATTGGGGCAGGTAGCATTCTCCGGGCATCTGCCTAAACCCAGATTTGTCCGTCAGACTGCCAGATGGTGAAGCGTGATTCATCACTCCAGAGAATGTTTTCACTGCTCCAGAGTCCAACGGCGGCCAGCTTTACACCGCTCCAGCCGACGCTTGGCATTGCACATGGTGATCTTAGGCTTGTGTACGGCTGCTCGTCCAAGAAAACCCATTTCATGAAGCTCCTGACAAACAGTTTGTGTGCTGATGTTTCTTTCAGAGGCAGTTTGGGACTCTGTAGTGAGTGTTGCATAACCGTGGGGACTGCAGGTTAGGAGTCAACCCGTGCATCACTACTACATTGACACTCCAACACACACATACAGTGCCTTCAGAAAGTATTCATACCTGCATTCAAAATGTATTAAAATTATTATTTCATCTACACACAATATCCCATAATGACAAAATGAAAACATGTTTTTAGAAATGCATTATTAATTAAATACAGAAATCAAATTTACATAACTATTCACACCCCTGAGTCAATACTTTGTAGAAGAACCTTTGGCAGCGATAACAACAGTGAGTCTTTCTGGGTAAGTCTCTAAGAGCTTTCCACATCTGGATTGTGCAACATTAACTCATTCTTTTCAAAATTCTTCCAGCTCTGTCAAACATTGCTAGACAACCATTTTCATGTCTTGCTCTAGATTTTCCAGCAGATTTAAGTCAAAACTTAAAATTGCTCTGCCATATTTTTTGCAGTATTACTTTAGTGCCTTGTTGCAAACAGGATGCATGTTTTGAAATGTGTATTCTGTACAGAATTCCTTCTTTTCAAGCTGTCATTTATGTTAGTATTGTGGAGGAACTACAATGTTGTTAATCCATCCTCAGTTCTCCTATCACAGCCATTAAACTCTGTAACTGGTTTAAAGTCATCATTGTCCTCATGGTGAAATTCCTGAGCGGTTTCCTTCCGCTCCGGCAACTGAGTCAGGAAGGACGCCTGTAGCTTTGTTGTGACTGGGTGTATTGATACACCATCCAAAGTGTAATTAATAACTTCACCATGCTCAAAGGGATATTCAATGTCTACTTTTAATATGTTTTACCCATCTACCAATAGGTGCCCTTCTTTGCAAGGCAATGGAAAACCTCCCTGGTCTTTGTGGTTAAACCTGTGTTTGAAATTCACCGCTCGACAATTGTATGTGTGGGGTACAGGGATGATGTAGTCATTAAAAAAAAATCATGTTAAACAATATTATTACACACAGAGTGAGTCCATGCAATATATTATGTGACTTGTTAAGCATTTTTACTCCTGAACTTATTTAGGCTTGTCATAACAAAGGGGTTGAATACTTAAACAAAAATAAATTACAACAATAATTCCTCTGACATTACGGGGTATTGTGTGTAGGCCAGTGACAAAACATCTACATTTACTCCATTTAAAAGAATTCAGGCTGTAACACAACAAAATGTGGAAAAAGTCAAAGGGGTGTGAATACTTTCTGAAGACATAACATACGCTCACACACAGTTCTGTCACACGCTTCACATACGCTGCTGCTACTCGGTTTATTATTTATCCTGATTACCTAGTCACTTTTACCCCCTACATATTACGATTTTGTCATGTTGACCAGGGCCGTATGTAGCCAACGTGTCAGAATGAGTGCTGACTGACCATCAGTTTCACCTTTTAGATCAAAATTAATAAGATTGAATGGAAATCTGGGGGGGAACTGATCCTAGATCAGCCATCCTATTCTGAGATGCTAGTTACATACTTAGACCGCTGCGCCACTAAGGCACTGCATCTCAGTGTAAGAGGCGTCAATGCAGTCTCTGGTTCGAATCCAGGCTTCATCACATCTGGCTGTGATTGGGAGTCCCATAGGGCGGCACACAATTGGCCCAGTGTCGTCTGGGTTTGGCCGGTGTAGGCCGTCATTGTAAATAAGAATTTTCTTCACTGACTTGCCTAGTTAAATAAAGGTTAAATAAAAAATAAAAAAAATAAAACTTTAACTAAATGTTCATATCTATGGCTGATATAAAAATAAAAAAATGGGGTGCTTGTGAATGGCTTAGAGTAGGGAGAATATGGTAAAGGACATATAGAATTGTGTAAGCGACACTTGGAATTTGACCCTAAACTAACTTGCGACACAGCAGGGTTACCAAGGGAACCAAAGTCATGAAAACGTTTAATATCCCAAATCAATATCCTGTTAAATAAACTCTAAATGAATCACAGTACATCAGTGTTTTAATACGGTTGTTCACGGCTGCTCAATTCATCTAGGTTTTGTTGATCTACACAGCCAATTRATGTGTAACACATAGGCTTGTGGTGTTGCGTGTCAACGCAGTCTTCAAGATGTAGATCAATAACACACATACACACACAGTAGTTTAACAGACAAGACTGGTCATATCATCTCTCTATTCTCTCCTGGTCTTGGTCTCCTGGTTTTGGTTTCTCCCCCCCAAAAAACACAACCATTTTAACTTTAAGATGATCGTTCGTCAATGGCCTACCAAGATAACCTTAGTGCTAAAAGAGGATCTTTGGGAAACGTACAAGGTCAAGGCCTTCATTAAAAAGGTTTCAGATTCACAATGCAAGCGGATGGAAAACATCCATTGACATCAATATAATTGATCAGGCAATTGCCAATTGTCTTCATTCATAAAACACTTCCAATGCAACAATACTGGTGGCACTGACATCTCTTTCCTTCCGGAAGAGACACAAAAACAGCARGCGTCATCTAATACCTGATAAATCTATAAAATTAAGTGAACAATGAATCCATAATGGACTCTCACTCTGCATAATAAATGGAGTCAATGCAATTTTAAGATGTTCATTTTCAGCAGTTTCTCTTACTCTCTGCAAACCACCGGGCGATGTTTACAGCATCTGACAACAGATTATTTGGGGGGGGGGGGTAATGACAGATGGCAGCAGAGTTGGAGGGGAATGGAGTTAATTTCACAGTGGCTGCACAGCTCCTTGCACATAGTTTAACATACTGTAATTACCCCAAAAGTGAAAATGATTCAATTTCCACAAAAAAAGCAGGGGAAGAAGTGTGTGTGTGTGTACACTGTTTGAATGTTCTCCCCACACATTCACGGTTAAACAGTTGAGGGGTGCATCCAAGTGAGTAAATGTACTTTTAACGAGTGACAAGGGAAGATTACTTTTCCTCACAGGGGCATATGTAAGAGGGAAMGGGAGAAGAATAGGGGATTGAAAGATATCTTGAGAGGGGAGACTTCTGAATCAAAAAGGAAGCAACCGAAGCATGACAACCCTACTCCATTATACCATGGAGAGGCTCTGGATTCGTCTCAAATCACACCCTATTTCCTAGGTATTGACCTACTTTAGACCACAACTCAGGTCAAAAGTAGTGCACTGAATAGAGAATAGGGCGCCCTTTGGGACGTCACTTCTCTGTTTAAGTGCCCAGGCATTAGGGCTTTGGAAAGGCTACATTCTAAAAATGAAAGCAGATTTCTAAAAGAACAAGACAGCCAGTAAACTAAAGGATGGGTATTTTAGTAGAGTGATGGCTAATGTGACATGCCTCTTGATAGAGCAGTAGAGTGATGGCTAACGGGACATGCCTCTTGATAGAGCAGTAGAGTGATGGCTAACGGGACATGCCTCTTGNAGTGATGGCTAACGGGACATGCCTCTTGATAGAGCAGTAGAGTGATGGCTAACGGGACATGCCTCTTGATGGAGCAGTAGAGTGATGGCTAACGGAACATGCCTCTTGATGGCTAACGGGACATGGCTCTTGATGGCTAACGGGACATGGCTCTTGATGGCTAACGGGACATGGCTCTTGATGGCTAACGGGACATGGCTCTTGATACAGCAGGGTTAGAACACACCGAGCTGAGCTGATGATTCTAGTGACATCACACTGCAGGGGGAGCAGAGGCACAGGGAAAGGGGGATACCTAGTCAGTTGTACAACTGAATGCATTTAACTCAACCCCTCTGAGGTGAGGGGTGCTGCCTTAATCAACATCCACGTCTTCGGCGCCCGGGGAGCAGTAGGTTAACTGCCTTGGTCGGGGGCAGAACGATAGAGTTTCACCTTGTCAGCTCTGGGATTCGATCCAGCAACCTTGCTGACCCAACGCTCTAACCACAAGGTACACACACACACACACACACTACTCTCCCTCTTAAATACACACGAACCACACACACACACACGGCGCTCACACACACGCGTCACACGCGTGCCGCTCACACACGCGCTCGCCGCGCACACACACACGCACAGACACTGCGCGCACGCACAGACACACACGCTCACAAATGCAATGCACACACACTTGCCGAGACACACAAATCCAAAGAGACAGACAAATAGGGAGAGTGGAAGTGAGGGCTCAGGTACACACAAACACTGTGATGCTGGTATTGATTGGTACACTCAGAGTCAGTGCAGGTACTACAGGCCACCCACTGAGTGAGGTTTAAAAGGAACGGGAGGGGAGAGACTAAATGAGAGGAGGAAAATAAAGAAAAATAGAATGGTTCCCTCTGAGCTGAAAAGGTATGGTGCAGGGGACTTCCAAGGGACTGAGGAAGGGACAGAGCAAATCAACAAAGAGAAAGAAACAAAAACAGAAAGCAAGAGGTAGCCAGCAGAGAGAGAGAGAAAAGGATGGGAAGAGGTAGAGGTAGCCAGCAGAGAGAGAGAGAAAAGGGTGGGAAGAGGTAGAGGTAGCCAGCAGAGAGAGAGAGAAAAGGGTGGGAAGAGGTAGAGGTAGCCAGCAGAGAGAGAGAGAAAAGGATGGGAAGAGGTAGAGGTAGCCAGCAGGTGCAGCAGACAGAAAAGGATGGGAAAGAGGTAGAGGTTGCGCCACGCGGAGAGAGAAAAGGAGTGAGAGAGTAGAGGTAGCCAGCAGTGAGAGAGAAAAGGATGGAAGAGTAAGAGGTAGCCAGCAGTGAGAGAGCAAACAGGATGGGAAGAGTAGAAGGTACCAGCAGTGAGGAGAAACAAGCGATGGGAAAGAGGTAGAGGTAGCCAGCAGTGACAGAGAAAAGATGGGAAGAGGTAGAGGTAGCCAGCAGTGAGAGAGAAAAGATGGGAAGGAGGTAGAGAGCCAGCAGTGACGAGAGACAAAGGATGGAAGAGGTAGAGGTAGCCAGCAGTGAGAGAGAAAAAGGATGGGAAAGAGGAGAGGGTAGCCAGCAGTGGAGAGAAAGAGAAAAGCCTGCCTGTTGCAGTAATAGAGACAGCAAGTGAGGCCTGGCTCAGTCAGAGCCCCTTGTTCTCATTCCACATGAAAACCCTCCTCTACTCCCTACATTCATAAATGCCCATTCCTACTGTGTCAAAATGACAGCACCCAGCAACAAAATCAGATATGCGTTCACATTGAAACTTTTGCTTTAGTAGGACTGTATCATAAGACAAGATATCTTGAAACTCCACACGCCTGTTCCTGGCTGGATGTTTTCAGCTTCTAATGGAAGGGAGATGGGGGAAATACAAACTTGTTTTCCTGGGGAAATGTGTTATGTGTATACTACAGCCATATTTGCAGAACTTTATCACCAAATAAAACATATAGCTTAGACCAAGGCTCTCCAACCCCTTCTCTGGAGTGGCTTACCCTTCCTGTAGGTTGCTCACTCCAACCAGTTCCTGGAGAGCTACCCCTCTCCGTACGGTTCTCACCCAGAACCCTGGAGGAGCTACCCTCCTGTAGGTTTCACTCCCAACCCCGTTGTAAACTAACCTGTTCAGCTCAATCAAACCCAGCTAACATTTTAGAATCGGTTGTCTAAGATTAGGGTTTGGAGTGAAACCCTACAGGAAGGTAGCTCTCCAGGAACAGGGTTGGAGTGAGAACCTACAGGAAGGTAGCTCTCCAGGAACAGGGTTGGAGTGAAAACCTACAGGAAGGTAGCTCTCCATGAACAGGGTTGGAGTGAGAACCTACAGGTTAAAATAACAATAGAAGATCAATCCTTCTCTGATTGCGGAGTGGGAATTAGTCACCCAGCGAGACCATGGAGAGATTGAAGGCGAGAGAGCGTGAGAGAGAGAAACACACACACGTGCTCTCACCTCGCAGACACAGCTTAAAGATGACGGGCACTGCGCCGGACACCTATACTAGCTGACCCCAAGGACGCCAGGTAAGGTCACCGCCGTTACTGATACTTTGACAAAGCGTCTCCCTCCATTAGCGTTCTGTCGATACCCTTATCTACCACCATTACCTTGCCGCCGTGTGACTCATTTAGCCAGGAGTGGCTGTTAGTTTAAGCCTACGTCCCAAATGGCACCCTGTTCCCTATATATGGCCCAATAGGGCTCTGGTCTAAAGTAGTGCACTATATAGGGAATAGGGTGCCATTTGGGATGAACTCCTTGAGTGTGTGATACTGCTGGGCCTATGCAGTAGTGCTGCTTTTCCTATTCACTTCCAAGTGAAATGGTTGAAGAAAATGATGGAGATGTGTTGACAAATTGAGGCTCTTTATGTGATTCAGTGTTGGGAGAGCCATAAACGTTAAGAAATAGAATTGGATGCCGAGTGAAGGCTTTGGGAATAGAGAGGCTCGACGGGGGGGGGGGTCGTATTACAAGAGGAATAAGAAAACGACGGGGGAGAGGTGTTTGAAGAGTACTACTGCTACCTAGCGACGAATGATGGGATGGTTGGCCCTGGACAATTTAAAATGGCTTGTAGGACACAGACACACTCATATTCACAGAAAATACACATAGGTGTGGGACTGCAAGAGGAGATGGGGAGAGAGACGACAAACAGCGAACACTATAAAACTGGACTTTACTCACGGCCGAGTGGCGTTTCAAAATAGTGCACACAATATGGATCTCTTGAGATATGGATATTGCACAGATCTATATTGAAATTTGGATGTGAATTAGATTACAGTTATCAGTTATCAGTTATCGGTCGACCTCTAGACTAGAGGTCGACCGATTAATCGGAATGATCTATTAATTAGGGCCAATTTCAAGTTTTCATAACAATCGRAAWYSGKWWTTTTKGRMMMCSKTTTTTTTTTTTTACACCTTTATTTAACAACACGTTCTTATTTTCAATGACGGCCTAGGAACGGTGGGTTAACTGGCTTTTTCAGGGGCAGAACGACAGATTTTTTACCTTGTCAGCTCGGGGATTCGTTTTTGCAACCTTCCGGTTACTAGTGCAACGCTCTAACCACCTGCCTTACATTGCACTCCACGAGGAGCCTGCGTGGCAGGCTGACTACCTGTTACACGAGGGCAGCAAGAAGCCACGGTAAGTTGCTAGCTAGCATTAAACTTATAAAAAACAATCAATCTTCACATAATCACTAGTTAACTACACATGGTTGATGATATTACTAGTTTATCTAGCGTGTCCTGCGTTGCATATAATCGATGCGGTGCCTGTTAATTTCTCATCGAATCACAGCCTACTTCGCCAAACGGGTGATGATTTAGCACTGTCGTTGCACCAAACCTAACAAAAAACATCAATGCCTTTCTTTAAAATCAATACACAATTATATATTTTTAAACCTGCATATTTAGTTAATATTGCCTGCTAACATGAATTTCTTATAATTAGGGAAATTGTGTCACTTCTCTTGCGTTCCGTGCAAGCAGTCAGGGTATATGCAGCAGTTTGGGCCACCTGGCTCGTTGCGAACTGTGTGAAGTCCATTTATTCCTAACAAAGACCGCAATTAATTCGCAAGAATTGTACATAATTCTGACATAACATTGATGGTTGTACAATGTAACAGCAATATTTAGACTTAGGGATGCCACCCGTTAGATAAAATACGGAACGGTTCCGTATTTCACTGAAAGAATAAACTTTTTGTTTTCGAAATGATAGTTTCCGGATTCGACCATATTAATGACCAAAGGCTCGTATTTCTGTGTTATTATGTTATAATTAAGTCTATGATTTGATATAGCAGTCTGACTGAGCAATGGTAGGCAGCAGCAGGCTCGTAAGCATTCATTCAAACAGCACTTTCGTGTGTTTGCCAGCAGCTCTTCGCTGTGCTTCAAGCATTGAGCTGTTTATGACTTCAAGCCTATCAACTCCCGAGATTAGGCAGGTGTAACCGATSTGAAATGGCTAGCTAGTTAGCGGGGTGCGCGCTAATAGTGTTTCAAACGTCACTCGCTCTGAGACTTGGAGTAGTTGTTCCCCTTGCTCTGCAAGGGCCGCGGCTTTTGTGGAGCGATGGGTAAAGATGCTTCGATGGTGGCTGTTGTCGATGTGTTCCTGGTTCGAGCCCAGGTAGGGGCGAGGAGAGGGACGGTAGCTATACTGTTACACTGGCAATACTAAAGTGCCTATAAGAACATCCAATAGTCAAAGGTATATGAAATACAAATGGTATAGAGGGAAATAGTCCTATAATAACTACAACCTAAAACTTCTTACCTGGGAATATTGAAGACTCATGTTAAAAGGCACCACCAGCTTTCATATGTTATCATGTTCTGAGCAAAGAACTTAAAACGTGAGCTTTTTTTACATGGCACATATTGCACTTTTACTTTCTTCTCCAACACTTTGTTTTTGCATTATTTAAACCAAACATGTTTCATTATTTATTTGAGGCTAAATTGATTTTATTGATGTATTATATTAAGTTAAAATAAGTGTTCATTCAGTATTGTTGTAATTGTCATTATTTATTTTTAATTCGGCCGATTAATCGGTATCGGCTTTTTTTGGTCCTCCAATAATCGGTATCGGCGTTGAAAAATCATAATCGGTCGACCTTTAGTCTAGACCGTCCTCCAGTGGCCACCTGTTTAAGTACAGAAGTACATGGACAGTCTCCTTAACTCACTTTCAGCTTTACACATGTAGATGATAGATGCTAGGAGAAGCAGCTGCCGAAAGCCTGTCCAGATCCTGAAATCAAGGAGTGATTTCGGCTTGCCATTTTTTTTTATGTAGATGCAATTGCAGCAAAAACTGTCACATAAAATAGAGAACCATGAGGAATGTGTTGAAATCCCCCAAAACAAGTGCTAAATGACCTACAGAAGTAATTGTATGTATATTTTGAAATGAGCAGAGATAGTGAGACAGTGAGAGAGAGAAAGTGTGAGAGAGAAAGAGAGACAGAGAACTAAAAAGACAAATCTAGCCACTGACCAGGACTTGGGCTCTCCAAAGTGGAGGTAGTTGATACTGTAGAGATCCATGTCCTCTGTGTGCCAGGCAAAGGTGGTCTTCCACATGCCAAAGTACAGGTAGGGCGTGTTCACCCCCTCGATCACGATGCCACACTCCTGCTCCACCATGTCCAGCAGCGTGTTCAGGTGGCCGATATTCCACTCACTGATCTCCTGGTAACACACAGACAGAGGGGGGGGTGAACACGGTGACCCAATTAAAGCATATTGGCTACATTTACCAAATAAATTGAAAGAAAAAAAGTCATGCCTATAGACATGGAGTTGAACTGTTTGTTTGTCACAATTGTACTTCAGCTAGTCTTATACCAGTGAATAACATAGCTATACTACTATGAGGACTAAGATTGCCATTGATGTTCAAGGCCATGTAGTAATACATGTTCACCACCAGATGGTATCAAGGCCACATCACATAAAGACATGATATTTCAGCTGGTATTTTTTTATTAAAACTTCAACAGGTGTTACTGTCGGGTACTTAGTAATTCCACACCATTTGTAACTACAGTGCATTTGTTAAGTATTCAGACCACTTCCCTTTTTCCAAATTTGGTTACGTTACAGCCTTATTCTAAAATGGATTAAATACAAAATGTCCTCCATCTACACACAATACCCCATAATGACGAACCGATAACAGGTTTAGAATTTTTTGCTAATTTAGTTGAAATAAAAAACGGAAAACATTCTTTCTATACATACGTAGTCAGACCATTTGCTAAAGAGACTCAACATTGAGCTCAGCATCCTGTTTCCATTGATCGTACTTGAGATGTTTCTACAACTTSATTGGAGTCCACYTGTGSTAAATTCAATTGATTGGAAATTATTTGGAAAGACACACAYCKGTCTATATAAGGTCCCACAGTTGACAGTGCRTKTCWGWGCAAAAACCAAGCCATCAGGTCGAAGGAATTGTCCGTAGAGCTCTGAGATAGGAATGTGTCGAGCCACAGATCTGGGGAAGGGTACCAAAACATTTCTGCAGCATTGAAGGTCCCCAAGAACACAGTGGCCTCCATCATTCTTAAATGGAAGAAGTTTAAAATCACCAAGACTCTTCCTAGAGCTGGGCGCCCGGCCAAACTGAGCAATCGGGGGAGATGGGCCTGGGTCAGGGAGGTGACCRAGAACCCRATGGTCACTCTGACAGAGCTCCTCTGTGGAGATCAGAGAACCTTCCAGAAAGACAACCATCTCTGCCACATTCCACCAAGCAAGACTTTATAGAGTGGAAGACACTGCTCAGTAAGAGGCACATGACAGCTCGCTTGGAGTTTGCCAAAWGGCACCTAAAGGACTCTCAGACCATGAGAAACAAGATTCTCTGGTCTGATGAAAGCAAGATTGAACTTTTTGGCCTGAATGCCAAGTGTCATCTCTGGAGGAAATCTGGCACCATCCCTATGGTGAAGCATGGTGGTGGCAGCATCATGCTGTGGGGATGTTTTTCAGTGGCAGGGAAGGGGAGACTAGTCAGGATTGAGGGAAAGATGAACRGAGCAAAGTACTGAGAGATCCGGCAGGGTAGCCTAGTGGTTAGAGTGTTGGAGTAGTAACTGAAAGGTTGCAAGATCGAATCCCCGAGCTGACAAGGTACAAATGTGTTGTTCTGCCCCTGAACAAGGCAGTTAACCCACTGTTCCTAGGCCATCTTTGAAATAAGAATTTGTTAACTGACTTGCCTAGTTAAATAAAACATTTTTTTAAATCCTTGATGAAAACCTGCTACAGAGCGCTCAGGACCTGACTGGGGCGAAGGTTCACCTTCCAACAGGACAACGACCCGAAGAACACAGCCAAGACAACGCAGGAGTGGCTTCGGGACAAGTCTCTGAATGTCCATGAGTGGCCCAGCCAGAGTCCGGACTTGAACCTGATCGAACATCTCTGGAGAGACCTGAAAATAGCTGTGCAGCGACGCTCCCCATCCAACCAGACAGAGCTTGAGAGGATCTGCAGAGGAGTATGTGAGAAGCTCTCCAAATACAGGTGTGACAAGTTGGTAGCATCATACCCAAGAAGACTCTAATCGCTGCCAAAGGTGCTTCAACAAAGTACTGAGTAAAAAGAGTCTGAATACTTGCAAACATTTCAACAACAAAACAACTTTTTGCTTTGTCATTATGGGGTATTGTGTGTAGATTGATGAGTGGCGAAAAAAAACTATTTAATCAATTTTATAATAAGACAGTAACGTAACAAAACGTGGAAAAAGTTAAGGGGTCTGAATACTTTCCGAGTGCACTGTATAGCGAAGCCAGGGTCGTGTTCAGAAGGCGTGAAACAGAAGAAAACAGTAACAGCGAGGTAAGCACTATTTGAACTTGTCCCATAAGAAACACGTTGTTACTCATGTTCACAATCCATGTGCAGACCTGCCAACCCTGTCCAACTTTTTAAGAGTACCAGACGCGTGCGGGAAATTGGAGATTCCACTCGATTGGGGTTCTCTCCCCTCCACCGCACGCTTGTGCTCTGTTTTTGAGTTTGATGGCATTATAGAATTGGTGCAAAGGCATTTTAGAAGCATTGCCTCTATAGCTAATACCGGACACTCATTCATTAACCGCTCCGTCTTATAAACTCCCGACCCCATTTAATGCAAAGACGTTCATATCTATTTTTTATTATACTTTTGTAATGCTTTTTGTGACGTGGATAATAATTACAGTTAATCTGGTTGCATGATCCTCGTAATGTTAAGTGGAAAATACAACTAATGGATGCGAAATTAAATGTATATCACACTCGCACAAACACGACCAGTTATTTTTCATATTTACATTTCATTTCTTTCACTAGGAAATGCGAGTGAACTGCTGGCATTTTAGAGCCCACTGAACGTTCATCTTATGTTCCCTAACATTAACTTGAAACAATTAGTGTTTACCTTTGCACAACACACTGAGTCGAAAAGGGATTTGTCCATGTGTTGACCTACAGCTGACAGTGGGCAAACTCAGCATCACAACAAACAGGAGGGGCAGACATGGGGTAGCTCGTCGAATAATTACATATTAACCTCCATGTCCGTTGACACAAACTCTGTACATGTCTGTGTGTTGCAGCTCGAGAATCATGATTAGATTCTCAGTGGATTTATTTTTTATTTAAAAAAAWAWAWATATATATATAAGCCCATTTTCATTTCTGCGTACTTTTAACTCGGATCTCGTACCTGCATTCATGGCCAGAGAATTGCATATTTGGTACGCAAAATGCATGCATGTTCGCAGGTCTGCATGTCTAATAAGCAAGGCTTGTTCCTGGGCTGACTTACAGAGTCATAGATGGAGCCGCTGACGTCAGCCCCGTAGATTGGAGACACAAAGGTGAGGTTCTTCCAGTACTTCCTCTCCAGGTCGTCAAAGTCCTTGTGTCGGGGGGTACAGTACCTGGGAGTGGAGGGGAGAGTAGAGAGGTCTATAGTTCACCAGACAGATACTAAATGGGAAAGGCAGTGAAACAGGCGAGAACAAAGGCAACCCAATAATATCAATGGAAAAGTGATAAATCAAAGGTTCACAATCGTACTGTGTGTCATTTGTAATGGTCTCAACTCTTCATAACTGTGGTAACCTAAATTGCTGTGATTGGGAAAGAAAACATTTTATATAAAACTTTTTTTTTTACTACCAAAAGCATAAATTATTCTTTAGTTTTCACTGTGAAAAAAAACAGTCTCTGATCATAACAGTAATGTATCTTCTGCATTATTCTGAATGGGTCTCAATGGGTGTAGAATGTCTGGTAGCTGGGTGATGTGAGGCCCTACTTTCTGCTGTTGGCCAGTTGGCGGTACTCCCCCACAGTCATGGACTTCTTCTGGATGTTGTACTGGGTAAAGAGGCCTGACTGGCCCGTCACCACCTGCATGATGGGAGCAGGGATCGTCATCTCCTCAATGACGTCATATGACTTCCGTGGCTTCCAGCCCTTAGGGGGAATCACCTGCAAGAAGGGCAGGAGGGAGGGAGGGAATGTGAAAGTAAGTGAGTGAGAGAGGATGTGAGGGGGCGAGAGTGAAAGTGAAAGAAAGGGGAAAAAAGAGAGACAACCGTGACCGTGTGAGATGGAGAGGCAATAACAATACAAGGCTGAATTATTAGTGTTAGGCCATTTAAACTAAACTGTCCTGATGTGTGTGTACCTTCGCCAGGCCTGCGCGGTGTGCTCCTTGAGTCTCCATGTAGGCAATGTATTTGGCAAAGTCCTTGAATTCCTCCATGGTGGGCCGGAAGGTCATGATCTTACAAGTTGGATTCATTACTGGGACTGGAGCTGAATCTGCAGCTAGTTCTGGGGCTGTATCTGGTGTTAGCTCAGGGGCTAATTCTGGGGCTGGAGCGGAATCTCCAGCTAGTTCTGGGGATATGTCTGGTGCAGGATCTTTGCCCATGTCTGGTGCTTCCAGCGACATGGTGGCAGGTGGATCTGGAAATAGAAAGAAATGACAGCGAATAGAATAAAAAAGCAATACATTTTAATTTATTTTGTACCTTTATTTAACCAGGCAAGTTAGTTAAGAACACATTTTTATTTACAATGACGGCCTACCCCGACAACGCTGGGCCAATTGTGCGCCGCCCTATGGGACTGTCAATCACGGCTGGATGTGATACAGCATGGATTCTAACCAGGGACTGTAGTGACGCCTCTTGCACTGAGATGCTGTGCCTTAGACCGCTGTGCCACTCGGGAGCCCAATAAGTCACCAACAGACCTGGGTTCATATGTATCTAGTCTTGAAAACCCCACCCTAGGTAACAGTGACTAGGGCACGGGTTGCCAAACGGCAAATGTTTCCGTTTATTACAAATCAGCCTGACAGTACATTTAAAAGCATTTCAAACTGAAGGAAGTATGGTTTTTGAAATGCATCAGAAAAGGTATTGAGACGTTCAGGCAATAATTTTGTATGATCTTCTTGGCGGGAAATAACAATCAGTAGCTTTCTGTCCTTGGTGACAGATTTTCATGCGAATATTCTAAAAGCCGCATAAAAAAAATAAAAAAACATTTTTCAACCAGAGATGAGTTTCCATCAAATTGACTTGTTGCTGATACGTTTGTGTGTGATGACGTGGTGCAAAAAAATAACAAATAAATTCCATCACATTTTCAACTCCATCGGTTGTCACTAAACACGTTGCATTATTAATGTAATGGAGGCTGTTTAACGGGCTCATGACTAGGGCTGTCCCAGACAACAACAAAAAAGTATAGGTCGACCGAGAGCAATCTGTTCTATCGACGAAACAATTGGTCGAAATTTTTAAACGTGTATTTTGCCATATATAGACAGACGCTATGTGTTTAAATAAAATCAACTATACTGGAAAAATATATAAACCRCATCATGTAAAGTGTTGGTCCCATGTTACATGAGCTGAAATAAAMAGATGGCAGACATGTTCCATACACACAAAAAAGTGTATTTCTTTCAAATTCTGTGCACAAATGTGTTTACATCCCTGTTAGTGAGTATTTGCCAACAACCTAACAGGTGTGGCATATCAAGATGCTGATTAAACAGCATGATCATTACACAGGTGTGCCTTGTTCTGGGGGACAATAAAAGGCCACTCTAAAATKTGCAGTTTTGTTACACAACACAATGCCACAGATATTTCAAGTTGAGGGAGTATACAATTGGCATGCTGACTGCAGGCATCTCAACCAGAGCTGTTGCCAGAGAATGAGAATTTAATGTTCATTTATTTACCATGTTTTAGTGAATTTGGCAGTACATCCAACCCGCCTCACAACCGCAGACCGCGTGTATGGCGTCGTGTGGGCAAGCGGTTTGCGGATGTCAACGTTGTGAACAGCGTGCCCCATGTTGGCGGTGGTGGTAAGGTATACGCAGGCATACGCTACGTGCAATGAACACAGTTGCATTTTATCTATGCCAATTTGAATGCACAGAGATACCGTGACAAGATCATGAGGCCCATTGTCGTGCCATTCATCCGCCCACATCACCTCATGTTTCAGCATGATAATGCACGGCCCCATGTCGCAAGGATCTGTATACAACTCCTGGAAGACGAAAATGTACCAGTTATTCAAATGGCCCGCATACACAGCAGACATGTCGCCCATTGAGCATGTTCGGGATCTTTTCTATCAACGTGGACGTCAGCATATTCCAGTTCCTGACAATATCCAGCAACTTCACACAGACATTGAAGAGGAGTGGGACAACATTCCACAACCAACTGACTAATTAACTCATGCAAAGGAGATGTGTAACRCTGCATGAGGCAAAAGCTGTCTGTGACAAACAGATGCATATCTGTATTCCCAGGCAAGTGARATACATAGATTAGGGCCTAATGATTTGTTTTGCAAATGACTGGATTTCCTTATGTACCAAATCAGTAAAATCTTTGAAATTGTTGCGTTTATATTTTTGTTCAGTATGAATGCATGCACTAATCTTGTGCAACACGTTAGGACATAAAACGGATCGCGTTCTTCATTTCACTTGTCACATTATGAAGCTTGCGGTAGTTCTCCAGAACGGTTGAGCCAGTCACGTGTTTGTTTGCAAATAGCACAAAGGGACACAGCGGGAACAGAGTCCAGCGGTGTATTGACATGGGTCGCGTTTTATATTGAAAGTCAACTGTTTTTTGCTTCAATAAAAATTATTCAGGGACGTGCAACTATAGTTTTCCTTCATATAAAATACATTAATGCAAAACAATAGGCAGAAAATTGCTTAATTTTCATCAGATAACAGGAGTGCAACGCTATATGGTTGGTAGCCACACAGAGTAAATGAGCTTGCAATGTTTTTGCATGGCCATCATATTTTTCATGTTTATCATAGAAAGAATGTAGCCAGCTACATGTCCTAAAGTTTTTGTTGTTGTTAAAAAGGTTATCTTTAATTTTACCAGAGAAAAGTAGGCTGGCTACACCAAGAAAGGTACAAGAGAAAAGTAGCTACACTTCAGTCAGAGCGCGGTCTGCTGATTGAATGCCTGTTTGTGAATGTGCATCCGAGTGGAGAAATGCAACTGAAGCATGAAATTATTCTGATGACGAACAGAAATTACAAGAAGCATCTTAGAGCTGCGCTTCCAAACGCAGCAAGTTATTTATTATGAATTTTAAACTTTTTTTAATGCGTGAAAAACAAATATTTCTGCATTAACGCGACCCTTAAGTTKAACTTGATAGTTATCTAAGCATCTGAATGAATGTGACAGGTATCATATAGTGTTCGCTTTCTGAGGAGTTTGCGAAATTAATGCCCGTTGGATGAGTTGTGTACATCTGCCACTGTTTGATTTCCTTGCGTTTATTTCCTCTCTTCTAACAGAGCAGGCAGGCCCATTGCCCTAGCGACTCCACACAGGCACAACGTGTACACATGCTGCTTCAGAGACAGTACAGTTCTTCCTTCAGACAAGCATGCGCCAAAACTTTGTTCATTTGCACAATGTCTCTCGTTCACATTCGCTTGTAAAATGTCCAAATTCACCAAAAATGACATTTCGGTAGCTCTTTCCTATACATGTATAACTTTACGAGTTGGATTGGCTACCTTAATTTTGTTTATTTTCGTTTACGCTCATTAGCAGTTTTAGCTAGCAGCCTCCGCGGAAATTCGATATTACGTATGCTAATTTTGTTAGCCTTCTGGTAGACACCCAATGGGTTTATTAGCGGTTTTTGCGACCCTTGTGTAATAAGCCTGTAATACCGTAAATCCAGAGATGAGAGAAGGACGGTATGACAAATTCTGGTTCCCGCCGGGCCCTAATCAGTAGGCTATTAAAKACTCAAACTGGCAACAGGAGCAGGACCTGTCTTATTACTGTAGATATACAGTACCAGTCAAAAGTTTGTACACACCAACTCATTCAAGGGTTTTCCTTTATTTTTTTAAAATTTTCTACATGGTAGAATAATAGTTAAGACATCAAACGATGAAATAACACATGGAATCATGTAGTAACCAATAAAACTGTTAAACAAATCAAAATATATTTTTGATTTTAGATTCTTCAAAATAGCCACACTAACTTTGACAGCTTATCACACTCTTGGCATTCTCTCAACCAGCTTCACCTGGAAACCTTTTCCAACAGTCTTGAAGGAGTTCCCAGATATAATGAGCACTTGTTGGCTGCTTTTCCTTCAATCTGTGGTCCAACTCATCCCAAACCACCTCAATTGGGTTGAGGTCAGGTGATTGTGGAGGCCAGGTCATCTGATGCAGCATTCCATCTCTCCTTCTTGGTCAAATAGCCATTACACAGCATGGAGGCGTGTTGGGTCATTGTCCTGTTGAAAAACAAATGATGGTCCCACTTAGCGCAAACCAGATGGGATGGCATATCGCGCTGCAGAATGCTGTGGTAGTCATGCTGGTTAACTGTGCTTTGAATTCTAAATAAGTCGGCAACAATGTCACCAGCAAAGCACACCATCACACCCCCTCCTCCATGCTTCACGGTGGTGACTACATATGCAGAGAGCATCCGTTCACCTACTCTGCGTCTCAAAGACATGGCGGTTGGAATCAAAAATCCCAAACCAAAAGGACAGATTCCCACCGGTCTAAATGYCCATTGCTCGTGTTTCTTGGCCAAAGCAAGTCTCTCCTTATTGGTGTCATTTGGTAGTGGTTTCTTTGCAGCAATTTGACCATGAAGGTCTGCTTCACGTAGTCTACTCTGAACAGTTGATGTTGAGGTGTGTCTGTTACTTGAACTCTGTGAAGCATTTATATGGACCGCAATTTAACTGTGCAATTTCTGAAGCTGGTAACTAATGAACTTATCCTCTGCAGCAGAGGTAACTCTGTGTCTTCCTTTCCTGTGGTGGTCCTCATGAGAGCCAGTTTCATCATAGAGCTTGATGGTTTTTGCGACTGCACTTGAAGATACTTTCAAAGTTCTTGAAATTTTCCAGATTGACTGACCTTCATGTCTTAAAGTAATTGTGGACTGTTGTTTCCCTTTACTTATTTGAGCTGTTCTTGCCATAAAATGGACTTGGTCTTTCACCAAATAGGGCTATCTTCTGTATACCACCCCTACCTTGTCACAACACAACTGATTGGCTCAAATGCATTAAGGAAAAAWATTCCACAAATGTACTTTTAACAAGGCACATCTGTTAATTGAAATGCATTCCAGGTGACTACCYCATGATCTGGTTGAGAGAATGCCAAGAGTGTGCAAAGCTAGCAAAGGGTGGCTACTTTGAAGAATCTAAAATATATTGMATTTTTATTCCATGTGTTATTTCATAGTTTTGATGTCTTCACTATTATTTTACAATGTAGAAAATAGTAAAAACCCTGGAATGAGTAAGTGTGTCCAAACTTTTGACTGGTACTAATATAATACCTAAAGTTATTAGAAAAACATTTAAAATCCAATATCAAAAACACTTGTCTATCCTGTCAGTTCTTCACACACTGATTTTATTATCTACATTTTAGCATTTTATTCTTAACGTATTTTACTTAGTTTAAAGACACTTGGAGAGGTGAAACAATGAGTAATACGTGTGTTCTTAAATTCACTCTTTCATACACYTTTCTGAGTGATACATGAAGCTATGGCAGGACGCACGTAGACAGTATACAGCTGGCGTTGTCAAAAACAAAGACAGGGGAACTTAGCCAGTATCTGACTAGCTACACATACTGAAACTAGCAATTGTATTAGTACACTGATAAAACTGGCACATTTATCCCACTAGCTATTCACCGTGTGACTCAGTTGGTAGAACATGGCACTTGTAACGTCAGGGTTGTGGGTTCGATTCCCACTGGGGACTAGTACCAGCAAATAGGAAAATGTATGCACACACTACTGTAAATCACTCTRGATAAGGGTGTCTGCTAAATTACTAAACTGTAAACTCACAGGAATAACGCTCCAGGCATTTGTAGCATACGTTAGCTAGCAAGTATTTCAAGGTAATGTTAGCAAGCACCAAGTGATTTTCGGAGCAGGTTAGGACAGCATTTTCGCTAACCATTTCCCCAACCTTAACCTCAGTATCCTAACCTGCTCCGTACATTTTCCAAACCTGCTACGAAAAAGTAACTTAGGTAACGAAAAGTGTTTCGCAGCTAAACTAGTTACAGTAACGTTACATACAGTAAGTTAATAGTTCGCGTGCAAGCGTACGCTGACCGTCGTGACACAGGCAGCTAGCAAGCAAACTCGATATTCATAATTAACAGTAGCTACTAAGCTAGGAAAATAGTGCATACTCTGGATCGATCAAAAAACGATTGTGTAACGTTAGTGTCACTTATGTCAGCAATGCATGCTAGCTATATGGGTGTCCGATGTATGCAATTAAAACTAGCTAAGTTAGTTAGCTCGCGCCTAGAAACGTAACGAAATGTTATGTTCCTAGGCTCGCCCTAGCAAAGCACGTAGCTAGTTAGTAATAGTTGTATAATAGTTGTAAGCAAACACCAATTTCTACTGTCGAGAATGGCCGTTTTGGGAGTTCATTCGAATTTTGACAGCCAGTACTCCGCTCACAGGCTGCCTTCCCCCATTCCATACAAGTCAACAAAACAGGCACCTTCGCTGGCTAACTAGCTAGCTACAACTGTTTTTGATCACATCGGAAATAACACGTGTATCTAGGTGCACTCGAGCCCCAAAAAATAAGCAAATCATTCAACATTACCTCCTGCAGSAAAATATGTTCCTTTTCTTTATTTTTCTCAATCGATGTTTCTCGTTTTATAAAATCCACACACGATCGATTATCTTTTAGAGCTTTAGCTAGCTGGTTGCACACAGGAGAGCTAGGCCTCACGCCTCCCTCACGAGTTTTAGCTCAGTGATTGGCCAGACTAGGTTTGTAGGCATTCACTGGATACATTCTGTGGATTTGTTTGGATGACCTCGTTGATAGATTGCTATATGAACCAATAAGGCAGAACGAACTGGGCAGCACATATTCCGGTTGCGAAAAAAGGTTAACCTCCAGGAAGCGTCATTTTACGATATCAAAACGAAAATGGTACCGAGATGGGTCGTCACTAGTTACCCCAGCCACAAAGTCATAAACCCCGCCTCTTTCTACAATCTATTTTCCTAATATCTGATTGCAAACCTAATTTTAACCATAAACTTGAACACAATGCTAACCGTATGCCTAACACTTAAATTACAAAAACCAACAAGCAAATTGTTTTCATTTTTTACTATAGCAAATTTTGACTTTGTGKCTGTGGTAACTAGTGGAAACCACCAAAATGGTAACAAAATGGAAACTTGTACTACAGAATTCCTCGGAACTGTTTTTTTATTTTAAGGAATGTTCTGTTGATCCAAATGTAGCCATGTTCTTAGAAACAGTGCAGTATCCTTTGCAACAAAGAAATACGTGTAAATGTTCTTACAACCAAAACCAATAACATGGATATCAGGCAATGCTTGCCCAGAAAAATGTAACATGGGGCGGCAGTATATTAGCTATGATTTCAAATTGTATTAGTTACATGCGCCGAATACAGGTGTAGACCGTACAGTTTAATGCTTACTTACGAGCCCCTAACCAACAATGTAGTTTAATAAAATTGTTTAAAAAAAAATACGAATAAGCAAAAGTAACAAACCCTCGACAACTACTGTGATTATTATTATTTGACCATGCTGGTCATTTATKAACATTTGAACATGTTCTGTTATAATCTCCACCAGGCACAGCCAGAAGAGGACTGGCCACCCCTCATAGCCTGGTTCCTCTCTAGGTTTCTTCCTAGGTTCTGGCGTTTCTAGGAAATTTTTCCTAGCCACCGTGCTTCTACACCTGCATTGCTTGCCGTTTGGGGTTTCAGGCTGGGTTTCTGTACAGCACTTTGTGACACCAGCTGATGTAAGAAGGGCTTTATAAATACATTTGATTTGATTAACGAGCAGCAGTAAAATAACAATTATATATAAATAGTCTCACTGAATATCGGTAGTGTCAATGTGCGGTGGCACCGGTTAGTTGAGGCAATATGTACATGTAGATAAGAGTAGCAGCGGGAGGGGGCAGTGCAAATAGTCTGGGTAGCCGTTTGATTAGACGGTCAGGAGTTTTATGGTTGGGGGTACAAGCCGTTTAGAAGCCTCAGACCAAGACTTGGCGCTCCGGTACCGCTTGCCGTGCAGTAGCAGAGAGGAAAGTCTATGACTAGGGTGGCTGGAGTCGATTTAGTAGTGTTTCAAATGCAGTTCTAAAATGGACACAGAATTATCTACACATTTTATTTTTCACAATACTGTGGTCATTAAACTGACACCCAGGACAAAAAGGCACCATTACATCTTTTGTTAGCGAAAAAGTAACATTTCAAATTTGCAATTTTATAAAAAGGTTTATTGGAAAATTCTGCACTTTGTAAAAACACGTGCAAGCAACTTCTAATACTACATATCAAAAAACAATTCTAAAAATATACAATTTTAGAAAATATACATTTCCAGTTTATGCAAATTGTAAAATTTGAGGTATTACTAACATCTGCAGCCACTGGCATTCATTTGCAATATTGGAGAAGAACAAGCAAAAATATAAAACTGAGCAAAATTTCAATTCTGGGTCTTAAATATTTCCTGTTGAACCACCAGAGAAAACAAGTTTAACAGAGCTAGGTGTTTAAGTGTTCTATAGCCCTGCCTTGAATCAAAAGCATTTTGTGGGACACCTAAACAGGAATTGTGCAGAACAGTACAAAGGTTACGCATGACATCTTTGGGCTTGTTCAGAAACAGTGTGCTTCGACAGCAGTTAAAGGATTAAGGTGACATACATTTTACAATTAAAAGGGATAATTATGACAAATTGCAACAAATCAATAATTTTATAGATTAATGAAAGGTATAGATTTCTGGTGAGTAAATCTGCTCCCCTCAAATTGAAATCAAATGTTCACTAACTCCATCAGATTACACATGGGAAAAGAAATGTTAAAAAACCTTTGTAAAGAGTAAACACACAAAACAACGAGTACGTTTGTTACTGAAATGACCCTCACATCCACCATGAAGTAATTTCTATAAAACGTTTAAAAAAATAACTTTGGGGCGATGGGGGTTCCAATATCAAATCCATACCGACACTTAAAAAATAGTTTAAATGGGGTCGCTAACAGATTTATCAGTTGTGCTTCGCTTAAGAAATACATGAGTTAAGGACAGTTCTATTGGACATCAAACTTAGAATATAAAATACATTCAATAAGGGAGTGTTTCCTAAATATAAGTGTATGCAATTGATTAACATGTCCATCTGCTCTAACAAAAGATTCCGCAAAGTATACACATCATAGTCATCTTAAAACCACATGTGCTTGAAGGAATTAGACTTGTGTATTAATTTTGGCAGTTCAAGTTAAAATGCATTGTTAACAGAATAACATTAAGGTTACAGATACATTTGATCAAGGCAGTTTAATTACATCAACTACAGTTAATGACAAATAGGACCAGAGAAGAGGGGGTGGCATTTCGCCAAACAGACAGTGTTACATTTGTAAAATATATTAGGAAAAGTAATTATTTTTGTCTTTACTGAAATGCTTAACTTCCCTCATAGTTCATGTTGTCTCCATGCTGGTCAAGCATGTGGAACAAGTTATCACCGTCCACTGCTGTATCCTGGGAAGAACTGGTTGAGAATGGCTTGGAGGGGATTGTTGACAGTCATTGGGTTGTTTTTCCCCAGATCGTGCCTACATGCCGGGCATGAGTACACCTCTGCCTTGAAAGACCGCTGAAGGCATTCCTAGAAAAAGGAAAAGTGCAACTTTCAATCTCTTGTCTATTTTTCTTGCTCTCAAAATGGACAGAAAGGCAAAATGTCAAGGCTAGCAAAGAAGATCAACTTACCCTGCAGACATTGTGTTGGCACTCGGTGGTGATAGGTTGAAAGACCACTTCCTGGCAGCATATACAYGAGAAGACTTCCTCAACTTTGTTCAGGAATTTCTGGAAAAGCAAAAGTAAACTGTTAAGTACCTAGTATCCAAACCCATGGTGAGGAGAATGACATGGAAAAGGAGAAGCTGCAAAACCAAGTCATTTTACACATCCTAATGCTTTCTATCAGCCCTTCAATGGACATAACATAAAGACAATGCTCAGTACACCACCAGTGATGATGACAATCAAAAGATCCAGCATTAACATCAATGCTTGCCTGGTTATAAAGCTTCAGATGGTCATATCAAAAGTGATTGGCTTTGCATTAGTCTCACTGAGAAAAAATAACATCCAATCTGGATAAGTAAAGGGTAAATAAATTAATTCCAATGGTGTGAAATCTGACGAGAACTTTCTTACCGGGCCAAGGGCCAGAGACTCCATGGCTTCACCCCACAGCTTCCTGTTGGACTCGTCACCCTTGATCCAAGCCTTCTGTTCTTTGGTCAGTTTATAAGCCTCAACTTTCATCTTCTTGGGAGTTCCCTTGGCTGGTGACAACTTCTCTTCAGCTACAAAAGAGGTTAGGAGAGGTACATTTACATTTAAGTCATTTAGCAGACGCTCTTATCCAGAGCGACTTACAAATTGGTGCATTCACCTTATGATATCCAGTGGAACAACCACTTTACAATAGTGCATCTAACTCTTTTAAAGGGGGGGGGTTAGAAGGATTACTCAGGTAGCACATGGACACAGAAGGTTGGGAGAAAAGAGATGGACACCCATTTAGAACTTACTCCACGGTCAATACCACTCATGATTGTAAAAGTGAGAATAGTGTTCATTAACCATTTGCACCTGTATTCTGTTGGAAATCTGAATGCTACCAATGTATTTTGTGTGGCTAAAGCTAATTCTGCAGCTACTTTGAAGAAGTACCCACCATTACACTGAGACTTTCTCTTCCGCTTCCCTTTGGTGGGTGTTTCAGTCACCTCATTTTCCTTCTCCTTGTTCTCCTTTTCCTTCTCCTTGGCAGCCTGGGCCTCCAGATAGCCCTCAGGATACTACAAAATATTAAAAGGATGTAGACTCATCAAAACGAGTTATAGAAAGGCATAGAGTGCCTGAGCTGCAGTTAACAGGATAATCCGTGCCTCTACCTGCATTGTGAGTCCCAGTTTCTTGATGCGTTCCTTGCCATCCCGGGTCCATGGCGCTGGCTCGTAGTCGTTTCGTTTGAGCAGGTACCTCCAGACCAGGAAGCCGGACTTGCCCTTCTCTGGCCAGTATTTCACCACCTGGAAGAGATGAGGGAATTGTTGAGTCAACATGGAACCACAGGACAAGACAAAGGAAGCAGGCTTGTGAATTGCTAAGGGTGTAACAATACACAGTATTTTCATATTGAAATTCATTTCAGAATCAACATCCCCATTTCACGCCTGGGCATTCCCACCTTGTAGATACCGTCGTATCTGTTGCCGTCTTCGGGGCTGAACTTGCTATGCTTGCGGCCCTTGGAGCTGCGCACCACCCTGACCGGCTTGCCTGCCTTCCAGTCTTTGGCCTCAGCCCCGTCCTTCTCGTTCACCGACGCGTTGCAGTTCAGAGCCAGAGCTCTGGGTCACACAGGCAAATGAGGATTGGGTCATTCAAATGATAAACAAATTGTGGATGGCAGTGAATAATCCATGCCAAAACTCACTCAAAATACTTTACAGACAGTTTAAACAGCAAATAAGATGTCCTACTTGAATAATTTTGAATTATACTGAATACAATAAAAGGTGAATTGTTAGAACAGGTCATGATTGTTAAAAAGAGTCAACCTAAAGCTCAAGAGGCATAGACATAAAAAGCAAATAAGCCCAAGCGTCCACCCATTTCAACCTCATTCAAGCCACTATCACACACGTAGCGTTAATAGTGGCATGGGGAAAGTTGTGCTGGTCTGATGAATACATGTAGGAGAAGAGGTAACAAGACCACACTTCACTGTAGCACACATATGGAGACCAGGGGAGGTATACCAGCACCAGTGGGTGTTCTCTGTGCAGACTTACCTGTTCATATTGGTGAGCTTCTGATCACACGACTGTTCAGCTGTCCTCTTGTTGCCAGACAGGTCTCGTCCTCCTGAGCCGGTGTAGGTGAACTCGTTGCCATTATCCTGGGAACCAATTGAAAACCAGAATTTGCACAGTGACTTCTCATGCTTAAGGTGTTCACAACATTCCGTTACATCTAGTCAGACTTAATCTTCCATTTACTTTTTAACTATGTACATTATGGGCACATGTAGTAAAGGARCAATATGGAAGAGAGCTTATGTACCTGGTCGTCTTCATAACCCCCTGCCAGCACTAGGGAGTAAGATCCATCGTTGCTCCTCCCGTGGATCCCAGCTACATGTGGCCTGTGACAACCAGACTCACTCACCTGTACACAGTGTTTAATGTCAGAGAACAACCTACCAGGACCGACAGCCATTACAACAAACACTAAGGGGTTCATTCAATCAAATCCACCCACAAGACTCCTTTTGACATTGTCAAATTAAAATTACAATGTTTTKGGGTATATTATACAAAAATAATAATACTGCAGTTATGACTTTCCTCTTCAGCCTGTTGCAAACAGAAGTGACTCACCTGGACCCTGAACTTCCAAATACTTCCAACGGGGACGCCAGGTACTGGGCCGTAGTGGTTTGAGGGCACGATAGTGCACTGCTTGCTGCGGCCGACACAAGCCATGCCCTGATAGGAGAAGAGGTCGTGTAAAAACACTTGGGTATACACAGTTTACTAAACTAACAACAAAAAGTTCAGAAGGGTAACTGGGTGTATGATGTCTCAGGACCCATCATTATACCTCTGCTATTTCACTAAGAGGTAGATTCACCCATCAACATTCCTCAATGCGCTTACCTTTCCCCAGTCTCTCTGGCTGGTTGAGCTAGCGGACGCCATCTTGGATTTCTTCTTGCTGTCCTTGAGTTTCTCTCCTGCTAAGACCACTTCACTGGCATCGTTGCGGCACTCGGGACAATACCTAGATAAATACAGAGGTTAAAGCAAGCAGGGAACAGGACATCCAAAATAAATGCAGTATAAAGCCACTGCATGGCCACATATGGGCATGTGGAAAGTTGTTCTGGTCTGCTGAATACATGTAGGAGAGAAGACAACTCCCCCAATGCAGAGGTAACAGACCACACTTCACTGTAGCACAAATATGAGACCAGGGGGAGCAACACTAGCACCCGTGGGTGTTCTCTGTGCAGAGTAATTTGGACAGTACAGCTCACGGTAGAAAGAAACTAATGAATAATACTCAATTCAAATTGGCCAAATAAACAGCTTGAAATCACATCAAACTCCATTTAGAAACATGCTTCAAGTGCATGACTAAGACAGTCACATAAGCAGCTCTAGAAGGGGGTACTGGCCAGACAAACAGACTGCCAGCACAGACATCAGTACTGTAGCATACTTACCAGTCGTCATCGTCGGGGAGGCTGGTCAGCGGGGGGTTAAGGCAGTAGATGTGGAAGGCCATGTCACACTCGTCACACAGCAGCTGCTTGTCAGGGTCCTGCTTCACACCGCACATGTGGCAGTTGCACCAGCGGCAGTTCTTTTTGAGGTCATCTTTGCAGTGTTTGCACTCGGGTCCGTTTGACCCTGGAGTAAAAACAGGAGCGAAGACAATGTCAGCCCTTTGACTGTGTAAACGTTAAGATGAGTACTGTAAACCCTTCAGTAGGAGATGCATGTGTGTACTGGGAATATTTAAGATGAATAAAGTTCATATTAAGTTAAGAGTAATTCACACAATGCTTAGCATATCCACACGTTTTCCCTTTCTGCAACACACATGATTTCCAGTGTTCTGTTTGTGACACTGATGYGTGTTGGTTGATGGTCACGACACTAGATACTGAATGTTATGGGTTGTTCTCATATCATTTGATAGTGATTGACGTCAGTTACTGAAGGCACAAGGACACACTGAATATTATAGTATTGATGACATTATGAACAATGTGATTCTGTAGCAGCTGGCAAAATGTTTGTACTTCGTACAAGCCTCTCAGGCTGATGTTTAGAGAACATTTGATACCGTCTGATTAGACCAGGGCTCTCCAACCCTGTTCCTGGAGTTACCCTCCTGTAGGTTTTTGCTCCAACCCCAGTTGTAACTAACATGATTCAGCTTAGAAACCAGGTAATTATTAGAAATCAGGTGGGCTTGATAATGGTTGGAGTGAAAACCTACAGGACTGTAGCTCTCCAGGAACAGGGTTAGAGAGCCCTGTATTAGACTATAAAAGGCCTTCTCCAAGAGGCCAGTGAGATATTTTCTATGCTTCTGAAGGCATTTCCCTAAATTCTAGTATTAAACTGGGTTCTTCTTATCAACGACTGCTCTCCTTTTTTAGTTTGCTTGAAAATTCCAGTTACAACCAGTGTTTTGGATGAATCCACACAAGCAAACTAAATATGCTCAGGCAGCACTTTGTAAAAAACTATAAGAAGATATTGATTTGTGTAGCCATCATAACTAAAAATGAATCTTGTGCTGGATCGCGAAGTATGTCAAGATTAATCCCAGTCTCTATGGTAACAATAGTATGTGTATGTCGTTTTCTAACATCTGCCTCCAACGTTGAACTAAAACCTGATTTCAGCCTGCAGAACGTTTGCAACTCTGCATGTGCTTTACATGCACCCTCATCCTTCATGAAAACCGGGCTGATAAATGCACGGACCCTACACGAGAACAGACTAAACACGTAGGCCGTTTGTGACAAAATAGAAACTACTGCGCTGTCTGCATCTGTGTATTGAGTGCAAGTCAATTATTTACATCAGTGTATAAAATGTGTTGATACTTCAATTTGCATTGATATTAGTGAGAGTATGAGTAATGGAGGGGATAGCTGCTGTTTTACGGGCTCCTAACCAACTGCTGTATTGTTTCCCCCCCCCCCCGCATTGTTCATAACTTATTTTGTACCTAATGTTGCTGCTACCATCTCTTATGATCAAAAAGAGCTTCTAATATCAGAACAGCGATTACTCACCTCGAACAGGAAAAATATATTTTATTTAACGAGTGCGACGCAAAGGCTGTACTGCTTTCGTGACCAGGCCCAAATCCACATCATTCGCGTGAAGATGGAGAAAAAGGGGTCCGTGGTGCCTTGTGAGAATTCAGAGACTAATGGGTAAACCTCGACTACCGTCTCTACTTTTGGCCAACTTGCAATCATTGGGAAAAAAACKGAACAATCTACAATTAAGACTATCCTACCAACGAGACAAACTAATATCTTATCTTTCACTGAGTCGTGGCTGAACGACGACACGGATAATACAGTTGGCTAATAATATACAGTTTTCCATGCATCAGCAGGACAGACCAGCTACGTCTGGTAAGACGAGGGGCGGGGGTGTGTGTCTATTTGTCAATAACAGCTGGTGTGCCATGTCTAATATTAAAGAAGCCTYAAGGTATTGCTCGCCAAAGGTAGAGTACCTCATGATAAGTTGCAGACAACACTATCGACCAAGAGAGTTCTCATATTATTCGTAGCCGTCTATTTACCACCACAAACCGATGCTAGCAYTAAGACTGCACTCAACAAGTTGTATGAGGCCATAAGCAAACAAAAATAAATTATCATCCAGAAGCAGCGCTCCTAGTGGCTGGGGACTTTAATGCAGGCAAACTTAAATCCTTTTTACCTCATTGCTACCTGCATGTCACATGTGCAACCAGGGAAAAGAAAATCCTAGACCACCTTCACTCTAAACACAGAGACGCATACAAAGCTCTCCATCACACTCCATTTGGCAAACCGGAGCATAATTCTATCCGCCCGATTCCTGCTTACAAGCAAAGACTAAAGCAGGAAGTACCAGTGACTCGCTCAATACGGAAGCGGTCAGATGATGCGGATGCTACACTACAGGACCGTTTTGCTAGCACATACTGGAATATGTTACGGGATTCATCCAATGACTTTGAAGAGTATACCACCTCAGTCACCGGCTTCATCAATGAAGACGGCGACGACGACGTCCCAACAGTGACCGTACGTACATATTCCAACCAGAAGCCATGGGTTACAGGGAACATCCGCACCGAGCTAAAGGCTAGAGCTGCCGCTTTCAAGGAGCATGACACTAATCCGGAACTAGATGAACCATCAAACAGGCAAAGTGTCAATACAGGACTAAGATTGAATCCTTCAACACCGGCTCTGATGCTTGTTGGATGTGGCAAGGCTTGCAAACTATTACAGATTACAAAGGGAAACCCAGCCACGAGCTGCCCATTGACGCGAGCCTACCAGACGAGCTAAATGCCTTTTATGCTTGTTTGAGGCAAGCAACACTGAAGCATACATGAGCACCAGCTGTTCTGGATGACTGTGATAACGCTCTCGGTAGCCGATGTGAGCAAGACCTTTAAACAGGTCAACATTCAAAGCCGCGGGGCCATATGGATTACCAGGACGTGTACTCAAAGCATGCGCAGACCAACTGGCAAGTGTCTTCACTGACATTTTCCACCTCTCCCTGTCCAAGTCTAATACCAACATGTTTCAAGCAGACCACAATAGTCCCTGTGCCCAAGAAGGAGAAGTTAACCTGCCTAATTGACTAGCGCCCCGTAGCACTCACATCAGTAGCCATGAAGTGCTTTGAAAGGCTGGACATGGCTCACAACACCATCATTACAGAAACCGGAGATCCACATACCACCCCAACAGATAACAATCTCCCTTTCCCACCTGGACAAAAGGAATAACTATGTGAGAATGCTGTTCATTGACTACAGCTCAGCATTCAACACCACAGTGCATACAAAGCTCATGACTAAGCTAAGGACCCTGGGACTAAACACCTCCCTCTGCAACTGGATCCTGGACTTCCTGACAGGCCTCCCCCAGGTGGTAAGGATAGGCAGCAACACATCCGCCACGTTGATCCTCAACACAGGGGCCCCCCAGGGGTGTGTACTTAATCCCCTCCTGTACTCCCTGTTCACCCACGACTGCGCTGCCAAACAACTCCAACACCACCATTAAGTTTGCTGACGACAACAGTGGTAAGCCTGATCACCGACAACGACGAGTCAGCCTACAGGGAGGAGGTCAGAGACCTGGTCGTGTGGTGCAAGGACAACAACCTCTCCCTCAATGTGAGCAAGACAAAGTAGATGATCGTGGACAACAGGAAAAGGAGCCGACATCACCCTTTCCCCCTCAGGAGAGTGAAAAGATTTGGCATGGGTCACCAGATTCTCAAAAAGATCTACAGCTGCACCATTRAGCGCATCCTGACCAGTTGCATCACCGCCTGGTATGACAACTGCTCAGCATCCAACCGTAACACMAGGTCCTCTACTCCGACAATTAATCCATACATAAAAGTCATCCAAATTGTTTCTAGTCATCTCTCCTCCTTCCAGGCTTCTTTTTCTTGGACTTTATATGGCAACTAACTTTCATAATAAGGTGCATTACCACAACCGACCTCAGTTAATCTTCAATCACCCACGTGGGTATATGTTCCTAAAAACCAATGAGAAGATGGGAGAGGCAGGACTTGCAGTGCATTCTATGTCACAAATAGAATCAACTCCTATTTTAGCGCCTGGCAGCACAGACGCTCGTTGGCGCGCGCGAGCAGTGTGGGTGCAATGATTGAAAACGTGTGTAAATGTATTTCTCGCAGCGCGTCTGGTTTGTGCATGGTGTAAGGCGCTACAGAGGGCAGTGCGTACGGCTCAGTACATCACTGGTCCAATCTTCCTGCCATTCAGGACCTATATACTAGGGGGTGTCAGAAGAAGGCCCAAAAAATTGTCAAAGACTCCAGTCACCCAAGTCAGAATGTTCTCTCTGCTACCACACAGCAAGCGGAACCGGAGAGCCAAGTCTAGGACCAAAAGGCTCCTTAACAGCTTCTACCCCCAAGCCACAAGACTGCTGAACAATTAATCAAATGGTCACCCGGACTATTTACATTGACACTCCCCCTTAGATTTTGTACACTGCTACTACTTATTATCCATGCATAGTCACTTTACCCCTACCTACATGTACAAATTACCTCAACTAACCTATACCACCACACATTGACTCGGTACCAGTACCCCCTGTATATAGCCTCGTTATTGTGTTACTTTATAAATATAACTCTTGAACTGGATTCTTTTATTTAACTAGGCAAGTCAGTTAACAACAAATTCTTATTGACAAAGACAACGCTGGGCCAATTGTGCACCGCCCTATGGGACTCCCAATCACAGCCAGTTGTGATTCAGCCTGGAATCGAACCACGGTCTGTAGTGATGCCTCCAGCACTGAGATGCAGTGCCTTAGACCGCTGCATAATAACTATCCTACTGTGTACGTGGATTCAGTCAGATTCTGGTGCAAAACATTTGGCACAGTAGCAAAACAGAAACAAACTATTGGACAAATCCAGGTAGGTCCATTAAAGGGGCGGCAGGTAGCCTAGTGGGTTACTGGCCCAACGCGCTAACCGAAAGGTTGCTAGATCGAATCCCCGAGCTGACAAGGTAAAAATCTGTCCTTCTGCCCCTGAACAAGGTAGTTAACCCACTGTTCCTAGGCCGTCACTGTAAATATTTATTTGCTCTTAACTGACTTGCCTAGTTAAATAAAWAAAWATATATAGTTTTGTTGCGTTTGCTTTCTAGTGAAGACACCCGATGAAATCCAGCTAAACAGCTCCAACTTACTTTTCAATGGACTGTCAGATCCCACTCCAGATCCATCCAATGCTCCAGGCTCCTCGATTTTGTAAATTTCAGTCAAGAACATGATCCTACAGTCGTTCAGGGAGTCACCGGCATCCCTGAAATAAAACACAAGCTCTTAGGATACCTGTCATGGTACTACTGTGCAAACAAAATGCCAATGGAAAACTATGGCATCAACATAATAAAAAAGTGCAATCTATACCGTGTAGATAATATATAACAAGTAATCAATAGAAACACACTATTGAATTATTCTATGAGAGACAATGTACTCTCTTTTTGCTTATTAAAGCAGAGATGAACAGGACCWATTATTACCCGAGCAGTATTTTGGTGTAGATCTCATGCAGGGTGCGTGTCTCCCTCTTCCTCTGGATCTGGGCATCGTACCAGTAGCCGCGCTCCTTGGGTTCGTCGGGGTTGAAGTTGACCATGACCACCATGCCCACCTCTAGCTGGTGCCACTGGTAGACGGTGCGGGCACGCGGGCGCACATCCTTGGAATGCAGCGGCACCACACCATTCTCTGGGTAGCTAGAGAGACCACACAGAGGCAGTGTCAGTATTCAGCTCAGATGCACACGGCAGGTGCTTCCTACACAAATGGGGCTTTTGTAAGCTGATTGACATATCTGAAAGAACAGAAGCAGCTCAAAGTAGTGTTTGAATTCTGAGGGACTTGACTGCCGGGGGCACATTGGAGTAATACAAATCGTTAATTTCAAATGTTCCTCTGGTTTTTACACACTGGCAGGCAAAACAATGTGGCATGGTAATGTACAAATTATCAAGCACAAATATTTGTAATTCGTTTGCCAATTGTCGTGTTATGGAATTATATATATATTTTTGCATAGACTTATCAGGAAAGAAATTAATGTCGAAGCCCCACTAGGAACAAGGTGTTCTGCAACAGATACAGAAACCGAGTGGTACACTGTGGTATTGGCAGCATGTGGTCAAAAAGAAATGGGTGCATCCCAATAGTATCTTTTGTCCCCTGAAGCAGGGCTTGACATTAACTTTTTTAACCACTAGTCCTTTAAACGTGTCCAATTTTTTTTATACAACAAAGTCTGTAACACCTTTTTTACACCGTTGTATGACGCAAAGAAGCACTTACAAAATAAAATGCATTACTATATTTTTWGAGAATCAGACAAATGTAGGCTATACCCTCCCCATTAGCTTCTTTACATATTCAAGCATGTTTCAAAATACAGCAGTTTCACGTGAGATGGAAATATTTATTAGAAATTAAGAGATCTAAAGATGCATCAGCTAGCATGGGTTACTGATATAACTAGGATTATGGCTTGCCTGCTGGACAACACAATAAAGTTGATTTGAAAACCACATGTGGAAAATGCTGGTTTCAATGGCATATTAAAGTGTTTTTAAAATAATYCCCTCAACACTTTTATAGTTGTATTTTGACTAGGCTACTTTGAAACAAGGTAAGTTTCGACATGCTTTATAAAATGACAAAATTAAGTTGAAACAATTAAATCATTTCAAAATGCTGATCGCCTCCACGCAGGGTGATGTGCAACAGGCACTGTCCATATAATCTGAACGAACCGYATGTCGACTKAATCAAGCCTTCAGACATTAATGTAAATTAACCTGCATTAGATTTGTGAAACATGACCTATTAGTGTAATTTAAAAAGTCTCATTAAAGTTAGACTCCATTTCCCAGCGCCTCCCTCACGTCTGCATTGGTTTTGACAATTTGCATATCACCTACAATTTGTCCCGTGGGCTTTATTTTTTTTATACATGTAGGCCTACATGAAAAACAGATTTGAATATTATTCCAATGTTGGCTCTCTGATCCAATTCTGATATAAGTAATTGTTTGATATTGTGCAATGATTAACTTGTTTTTTTTATTTTAAAAATGTACTTGTCCATTTGTACTACTTAAATCTATCATGTCATCCAACAAATATATATATATTTTTTTTTTTAAATGTCCCAGACAAGAGTTAATGTCGAGGCCTGTGAAGTGTGCACTCGTTCACGTCACACAAAATCTAAAAGCATTAGATGGGTGAAGACCTGGGCTAGTGAGAGTATCACAATATTTCTTATACCAGTCATTTCCTTTAAAAATCAGTAAAGGGAAGTGAACAAGTGCACCTTTTGGGAGGAARGAGAGATAATTGGGACATGGACAATCTTTTCCCCCCCATTGGTCCACCTCTTTACTAAACGGCAATAAGTTCCACATGAACACATGTTTGCGGAGGGTAACAGTCACCAGTGAGGCATGACATATCCATCCGATCTTTAAATATAAAATACTTGATAAAATGCTCACTCTTCATATTTGACATGGTAGTGAATAACTTCCTCTTCGCTGGGTTTAGTGTCAGAGCCCTCCTCTCCAGATGTCTTTGTAACGTTCACAATTTGGGCCTCAAACCAGGCACCCATGTTCAAGTCTCTGGCATCAACAAACTCGTTAATCTGGGGGGGAAATTACACAAAGTCAATATTAAATAAATGTTTAACTTGTGTTTTGCAAACTTTAAATTAAGACTAGCTATTATATTCAACACCAATTCAAGAACTCCAAAATATTAACGCAAATAACATTTTTGATTTTAAGTTAAAAGCATAATTTCACCCCATCAAATGATACCAGTTCAGCAAATACTAGGGCTTTTAGAGATCCGCCCTGTGTTTACCTTGTAACAGCCAAAGCCGGGGTCGACCAGGTCTGGAAAGTCGGTTTGGGTGGAGGTGCCAGCTGCCTGCACCTCGGCCTCCCCGTGGGTGGAGCTCTTGTCCGACTCACTCTGCGCCGAGCTACAGCCAGAGTCAGAGTCAGACAGCTCGGCCTCTTTGTCCTTGCTTTTGAGGACAGCAGCAGGGGGCGCGGCCTGTCTAACAAGCAGCTGCACTATGTCGTTCAAACCCACGTTGTAATCAAAGATTGTGTGGCCGTCCTCCATCTGGGACCAGAAACAGAACATATTCATACAGACATGATTACTAAGGACCCCAGCAACACGGTTGTAACTGAATTAAACAGAAAAGTATCCATCTTCCCCACCTGCTTTCCCCGGTAAAAAAGCCTCTGCTTCTCTGGATCAACCTTAAAAAGTTCCAAGATCTTGAGGCGCAGCTCGTCCACCTTGGTAAGTTTGGACAGGGAGTCAATCCGGTGGGTCTCCTTGCCATCCATGGTGCGCACTTGAATCCACATTGCAGCTGCCCTGTGCAAAGGGGAGCCAAACTGTGGGTTAATGGCAGCATTGCACCATCTGAGCTTCAAAAGCAGCACCATTCAATGTTTCTCCCACTTTCCTTTGAGTATTACTGTGCCAACTATTGATCAAGTGGATCAAACATTCATTATTTACTTGAAGAAATACTTCCCCAAGTCCCATTCAATGACTGGGGGAACATTCAACAAACATGCCATGCTGATTTTAACAGTGCGGGAAACTGGGTGAGTAAGCCACTCCTACCCTTTTAAATGCAGCTATTGCGACCCCATCCTGGCGCGAAGGCAGCGCTCGTATCAAACAACGTGGCTTCGCTTCCTGACAATGTTCCAAGCGCACATATTTCCAAGCGCACATATTCTCGAAACTTGAATAGAATTGCTATGGTAGACAGTTTGAAATATAATTCGTTTTATTTTACATTAGCTAGCGAAGCTTTGTGTTCAGCTGGGAGGAGGCTGGTTCTCGGGTCAGCTGGGATGAGCTACACAATGTTGTTGCAGTAACTACTACTGTTACTATACTTGAACAGTTACTTAGACTTACAATTGTTGGCTGGTTAGCTTGCTACACAAACGAACCATTAAACAATATTGGGAAACAATTGACAAGCAGCTCGCTATTTCAATTGACTAACTAAATATCAGGTAATTTAATGTAATAATTAGCAAGCTATGATTCAAGAAAACGCGCTATTTTGTTTTCTCGGCTGGTGGACAAGTAACACTAACTAACATTAAATAAACAAGATCAGTAATATTCAGCCGTCGTAAACAAACATTTTTGCAATAGCTAACGTTAAGTAAGCATCTTAGTAAGTTAGAACTAACTAGCTAAGAAGTCATACTAACGTTGGTTAACAGCTAATGTAATGGGGGTAGCCATTGAAATGTTGAAACTAACTAGAGATAACGTTATCATCCACGATAGTAACAAATAGTACACTGATAGTAACGTTAATCGACATTGACAGCACACCACGTTACATTAGCCTAGCTAGCTAGTTAACGTTAGCTACAACATCAACTAATAGGTTGGAGTTGCTACAACTAGCTAACCAAAGGAAATATTATCGTTACATTGATGGCACTTACACATAGCTTGTGAGTTACCATGCAAACTGTCGAGTGAAATTATAATATTAATAATTCACTACCAAAAGTTAGCTGGTTGGAATGAGGCATTCACTGTACCAAGTTAGCTAGCAACTTATAAAAATCAAACTTGCCAAAGAAGAAACATTACGTTACCTGTTCTTTTCTTACAAATGCAAATAATTATATGACGTTTATTAAACCGTCAAAACGTAATCCTATACTACTTCTTGATCAAATTCACAACTCTTCTGTAGACTGCTTTTAGAGGACTCAATCAATAAGACTCTTCAACAGTGAATGTCGCCGCCTTCTTTCCGCTATTGGCTATTACCATTCTGAATTTGTCTCTGATGGGCTGAAATTCCTGTCAATCAAAACTGTGACCGGAGCTTAGCCTCAGCCCGCGAAACTAGGGTCTCGCTGGCCTTCCCTCTTCCGAGAATTTGGCGCCAGATTGATTGTACCGTCAATTTACACAAACACAGAAACAGAACTGTGTTCTACAAACTTTTAGCACAACTTTATGCCTGCGAGATGACAGATCGACACCAAACATTAGATACATTTGACAAAAAATGCACAATGTGATTTCTTCAAACTGAAAAACGACTTTCTCATAGCAAACTTGATGGCCACAGCCATGTCCTGCCAGAGCGTGATGTTGTGCATCCAGTGTTCCTGTCTTGTTGTTCAGTTTGGCGGGAGAATATCATGCCAAGTGTGAACAAAGTAACATCAAACTCCGTTTTTGTTCACAGTTAACGGAAAACCTCCTGATGCCCTAAATAATGTTTTATATTCATGCGAGATCCAACCCAACACTAAAACGATGAWTTCCTTGTTTTAAAGGACAGCACCCTGCTTCAAACGCCATTGTTCATCTTACCACAACAGCGTGATAGCGTTGGTTCTTCTATGGATTTTATATGGCATTTGGTAACTAACTTTAAGGTGCATTACCATCAACAACTGGACTGGAGTGTGGACCAAAGAGAGAAAAATCCTACCGATTCTCATCTCCCTAAGGAAACGAAATACATAATTAAATACTACATCCCCGGAAGATTTTCTCAGCAGTTCACTTAAGCTTGGCTCTTCAACACCATTACTTAATTCTAATAACAGACTCTCCCTTTCCCTCCAATATTTCTGCCATTGAAATATGTTCCACTGTCTCCACATTGATCACACCTCCCAGTTGGATGTTTTCCTTCCAATTTCAATTTGCTGTTGAGCTTTGTGTGTCCCAGTCTCAGCCTAATGACACTTTCCTACCTSAGAACCTCCTTGCCTCCACCTTTTCCTGAATCGTATACAGGTGTCTTCCCTTTCCCACAAGACTTGCCATTTGTTTTTTAACACTGTTCTTATATATCTTAAGTTCATCAGTGCTGCACAGGAGTCAGACTACCCTGTGAGGCCTCACCTTCAACCACTCTGCAGCCAAGAGTATGGCCAGCAACTCCAATGTGTAAACAGAAATTATCCTTTGCTACTTTTGTCACTGGATGTCAGGATGACATCATTGGTTCAGTCTAACCATGCATTTATATCCTGTCCAAGTATTAAAGTTTCTTATTTCTTTGTCTTATGTTGAGTTTACTTGAACTTTAACCCCTCTTGTCCAATTATTTTGCAATGTAAAAGTGTTTCACAAGTGATTGGTGTTAATAATTTAATCAGCAGCAGCATAGAAACCCATAAAAAAAAATAAGCAGAGATGAATATACAAAATCTTTGTGAGGGGAATCCGTATTACTGTGCTTGCTACTCTATCTAGAGGCCACTAGCGAGAAAGCATCAAAATGCGTTTGGCTTCATAATATTCTTTAATAAAACTAAATTATTTTGATTACCATTACTTCAGAATAACAAAAGGATATCAAATAAATGAATACTCCTTTTATTGACAAATAATAAAAACTTAAGCTTTCCTTTACAGCAACAAATAATCTTCAAAGTATGTGACAGAACATGAATGATGCTCTGCATCTAACAGAAAATAGACATATATATGAGAAAAGTGCTATAACATAACACCCATAATGATCCTTATCAGCACTATAATCAAAAGAAACCCCATGTGAAATGCAAATCAGCAGCATTGTTTGCCTCAGTATTTAGGAAAAAGAGATGTGGATCAAACCACAATTTAGGAGTGTAAACCTAAGCATTTTGAGCGGTTCTGGGTCTATAAACCGTCTGGCATCTTGTCCGACAGACCCTACGGTAGCATCCTCTGCTACAGACTCTACGACAGACCCTCCGAGGAGCATGTCCCTCGAGGTTGGATTCGGACTCACCCTATACAAGTAGAAACAAGGAATGTTTCAATTCATAGTGTTCAATACACAATGCTTTGTGAAGCCTCAATGTAATATGATTTATAAGGCCTTTATTAAGTGGCGCTTCTGCCATCACTTATAAAGTGCAGGTTTATGTAATATTTGACATAGTGGGTTATGTCAAATTTGACATGGGTAGTTATGTCACACAGTTATGTCACATTAATGAACCCTATATAAAGCATGATATATGGTTATAGATGATTTGTGACATATTTGTGTAGTGTTTATGAAGCCTTTATAAGCTTCATGTCATTTAAAGCGGGACCATGTTTTGTTATGTGTCGAAAATCCTAATTATTCACTTTCTTTCACATACTTTGAAGATTATTTGTTGCTGTAAAACAAAAGCTTAACCCTGTGAGATGAAAACATTTTATTATCCTTCAGAAATACGTGCAATAGGCCTCTGATTATCATTTGTAGAACAATATTCTGGAAACGTTGCAAAATGCAACATTGAGCTTCAATAGTAGAAAAAAATGTGTGATAAGAAAACTGAGAAATTATATTAAAATCACATCAAAATGGATCAAAAACATTTGACCACTGCAAATGTTAGTATTTTCCTATCAAAATCATATATATTTTTAAATGATAAACTATTTTGTGGGCTTTCTATGTATGGAGAAGATACACTAAGTTTGTGTAGGCATCCAGTGTGGTGTCAGACAAGTGTGTCACGCCCTGATCTGTTTCACCTTTGTAATTGTCTACACCTCCCTCCAGGTGTCGCCCATCTTCCCCATTATCCCCAGTGTATTTAAACCCGTGTTCTCTGTTTGTCTGTTGTCAGTTTTTGTCTCGTCAAGCCTACCAGTGGTTTTCCTGTCGTTCTCTAGTTCCTGGTTTCGACCATTCTGCCTGCCCTGAGCCTGACAGCTGTTCTGTACCTTGTCACACCACCCTGGATTACTGACCTCGGCCTGCCCTGAGCCTGTCTGCTGTTCTGTACCTTTCGCACTCTGCTCTGGATTACTGACCTCTGCCTGCCCTTGACCTGTCGTTTGACTACCCCCCTGTTTTTGTAAATAACTTTGGTTATGTCGAAACTGTCTGATTCTAGGTCTTCTCCTGAGCCTTGACAGAGTGGACAGTTTTCCAATGTTTGAGGCTACTGAAACCACAATAATCATACTGACACACAACAAATACTACTAAGAGATGCATGTGGGTCTAAGATGCATTATATAGTGTTTATTTTTTAGGACCTGTACGGGGACAATTTAGGAAATGTATTTTTGCAATGTTGGGTCTGTGTTAAGTCACTTGCTCTTGTTCATAAATGTTGAGAAATGATTTTGCCAATAAAAGCAGTGTATACATTAATTTTATTTCCTTTCATGAGTCATTAAACATGCATCATTCCGCAGTAATGGTAATGGGCATCACAAAATAATTGAGAGATTTAGTAATATTATGAAGTGTCACAGGTTCTGTTTTATTTGAGTGTTGTTTCCTTAGGTTACCCCTGGAGGGCGCCCTTACCTTGTTTTCCAGGTTACACTGATTATTTCTTATTGGTTTCACCTTCTCTGTTCACATGGTTGCCTGGTTATTTAGGTTCCTCAGTTGGCCTGTATTGTTGCTATGGTTTCATGATTTGTTAGTGTGCTCTTGTGCTGTTGCCTTGTTTCATTTTAGACTCTAAGTAAAAGTTCTGGATTTACCCCTACCTCTGCGCATGGGTTTGAGTTCGTACAAGCATTATTGTCACAATGAAGCAGAATGCATTTTGATTAAGTGTTTACACTTTGAAACAGCTCTCCTGTATTTTACGGTTTGTCTACTTGCTCTCACATTCATACATTGAGTCACTAATAAAATTATGTTGGTGCGACTTCTGTGGGCTGTGTGTCAGTGATGTCATAGAAAGTATTAGTCGATAATGTTATAGATACTTCTGGTTGGGTATATCCATATTTTTATTTAATCAAAAATRACCAATGGGTTAAATGTCAATGTGATGTTTCTAATAGGTGTTACCCAGTCTGACACAGTAACACAGGCTCATGGTAGTTCCATCACTTTATTCATGAAACATTCAACTGAAGTACTGTTGAATTTCATTTATTCTGATGCAGGATGCTCCTTCTGAGCAGTACCAATATGGTAGATGGTGGCATCAGAGCCTCTCATTGGCCAACACATAACATTAGCAATTAGCATAACATTAGCAAATAGTGTTTGTATACTGTACATCATTGCTCCCCCTCTGCCTCAGCCTGATGGTGAGACTATGGGTGCATCTCAATTGGATTCTCCTCGTGTCCTCTCTCCTCCCCCTCAAAACACATWGGAGGAAAAAGCCAGAGGTCCCGCCCCTCTGACCTTCTCCTCCAATGGGTTTTGATAAGGAGGTGAGGAGAGCGGMTGTGAGGAGAGGGCAATTGAGATTCTGCCATGTTTTCCACATGTTGGGTGCATTATTTAATGGTAAAAGCACAATTCTTTTCATATTTAGCCTATTTAGTGTTCAATAGATCATTGTAAAAATCAGACGAATCAAATCAAATTCTATTTGTCACATGCGCCCAATACAACAGGTGAAATGATTACTTACAAGCCCTTGAAGGTGAAATGCTTACTTACAAGCCCTTAAATCAACAATGCAGATTAAGAAAATATAGTTAAGAAAATATTTCCCAAAAAAATKTATAATAATGAGGCTATATACAGGGTGTACCTGTACCGAGTCAAAGTGCGGCGGTATAGGTTAGTCGAGGTAATTTGTACATGTAGGTAGGGGTAAGTATCTACTATACATAGATACTAAATAGCGAGTAGCAGGAGTGTAGAGAGCAAAAAGCAATGACACATCATAATTGTACAACGTTGAATAGTTCATTTTGATATTGTGCATTATCAGACCATCCACACCACAGATAATGAGTAGTAGTAGATGTGTGCAGTTTGTTATGCCCTCAAGCATTTGTGGGTTAATTATTCCGTTTTGTGAGGTCTACAGCGTCCATGGTAGAACAATTAAGACAACATTGTATTTTTAGTCTGATTAGGTGTGGAAATTCTTACATATTTTTTTTWAATCATAATTTATCCAATTGATTTAGCTATATGTTGACAAATTAGAGAACATTACTATTGACGTGACTGAGTATGTGTGTAGGAACTTGAAGCACCATAGACAGTTTTGTCAGTGCTGATTTGGAGGTTGGACTCGTTTCCAGCAAGCAGACATGTCATTCTGATTTCATGCTGTGTCCTTTTTAGTTAGCAAGTTAACCAATGTGTTCCCTCTGTAAAAATGATTTGAATTGTGCGTGAGCGCGAATATATAACACATTTTCATTTACCCGTTGTTGGTAATAGCATTATGTTACGAGTTGGAAGCGCAGTGGCCTGGTAAGTAGGGTAACAATATTTTCGAAAGCTCAACCTTTAGCGTTAGCCGGCTAGCTAGATAAATAGATAGCCAGCTCGCTATCTAACAGTAGCTATCTGGGCATGAGGACGGTGTTGCTCGCTGTGCTATATTGAGATAACTACCTAGCAATGTTGACCACAATGCTAGCTAGATAGTTTATGCAGCATTCAGCATTCATTGATTGACTTAACAGCAATAGCTAATTGATGACAATGCTGTACTTCTCCTAATTACATGACTGTCTTGCTAACGTTAGTTTAGTTGCTTGTTGCCTAGAGGCTGGCTACGAAAAGCTTGTTATTACCCTTGATGATGTTCAAGAAGGTAACGCTAACAGTTAGCTAGACATTAGCTTGGTGTTAAACAAATTGGAATAACTGACATCAAGTGGCCAGCTAGATTGGGTGTGGGTTAGGTTATTATCTGCGTAACAAAAGGTTGACATTGTAAGTTAACGATGCATTGTAGCTAAAACAACGTTACTGTATTTAGCCAGGCAGATGTGCAGCTACTGTAGCTAGGCAGATGTGCAGCTACTGTAGCTAACTAACGTTATTTGTTCCCCATTCAATCAACACTATCATGCCGTTGTTGTTCATCATGTTGTACTGTACAGTATACGATCAATCGTTCTACTCATCACACCTAACTGATGTCTGCAGAAGGTACAGCGTTAATGTTGCTTGTGGGTCTAAATCCCTGACACATTTTTTCCATGTCTCTGTCCTGTCAGCATGGCCTGCAGAAACCTGGTCTCCCCTAACATGGGGGTGAGGTTCAGGATGCCCTTACAGAAGCTGCACCCTCTGTCTCGTGCCATCCACCACCGGTACAACGCCAGTGTCACCCCCCCGCACCGCTCGGCCGCCCGCCACTTCACCTCCATGTCCCGGCTGCCCATGCAGCCCCCCAAGCCTCCCCCGGGCGGTCACGGCGGCTGGCGCTACCAGCAGCACCGCAACTTCTGGATGCTCCGCCTGGCCTCCAGGCTACTCAAGCTCCGGTACATTGTGCTGGGCTCAGCAGTGGGAGGCGGGTACACCGCTAAGAAGGTACAGTACATTTGAGGTAGAGGAGAGAGAGTTGTATGGTAACGGCCAGTTTCCCAGACACGTATAACCGGAGCCAGGTTACTGCCCCATAATGTTGTTCGAAAGAAGCTGTTGTACTTGTCTGTTAGACTTAAGACACATGATACAAGTGCATCTCTCATCTAAATACCAGTTGGCACTCTGATCTCTAATTGGCTGGACCTGCTTGGTAAGCGCAGTRAGAGTAACAAACACATAGAAAGTGGTTTACTACCGTTCACATTGTCCTTAAGYGATATTGGCTTTGAGTGCTGCTTTTCTAATCCTAATGTACGAGTCGCTCTACTTACCTCCACTCCCAGTGGAACAGAGGTGACTTGCTCTACATTTGATTGGCGCTCTGCTAGGGTATGTGTTTATGCCAGACTGCCAGCACAGATGAGATTCCCTTATGAGCTGGTTATTTCAAAACCCTTTCACTATATGGACTAGGTTTACATATGATTCTGTTGAAGTTGATCTTGTATAGGCTAGATGTGTCTAGACTCCCCTCACACCTGTTTTTTAGCCTAGACTCATACAACATAGGTAAAACGACCCTTGTGTTTTCCTCTAAGAGTTAACCCTCTCATGTCACTTAATGGGAAATACAGTGCATTCAAAAAGTATTCAGACTCCTTAACTTTTTCCACATTTTGTTACAGCTTTATTCTAAAATGGATTTTAAAAATGTCTTCCCTCAATCTACACACTATACCCCTTAGTGACAAAGCAAAAACAGGTTTTTATACACATTTATAAAATGAAACAGAAATACCTTATTTACAGACCCTTTTCTATTAGACTCGAAATTGAGCTCAGGTGCTTCCTGTTTCCATTGATAATCCTTGATGTTTTTACAACTTGATTGTATTCAGTATTCAGACCCTTTACTCAGTACTTTGTTGAAGCACCTTTGGCAGCGATTACAGCATCGAGTCTTCTTGGGTATGACGCTACAAGTTTGGCAWMCCTGTATTTGGAGAGTTTCTCCCATTGTCAGGTCTCTAGAGATGTTCGATCAGGTTCAAGACCGGGCTCTGGCTGGGCCTCTCAAGGACATTCAGAGACTTGTCCTGAAGCCACTCCTGCGTTGCCCTGGCTGTGTGCTTCGGGTTGTTCTGTTGGAAGTCACCATTGGGTTCTTGGTCACCTCCCTGACCAAGGTCCTTCTCCCCCGATTGCTCAGTTTGGTCGGGCGGCCAGCTCTAGGAAGTGTCTTGGTGGTTCCAAACTTCTTCCATATAAGAATGATGGAGACCACTGTGTTCTTTGGAACCTTCAATGCTGCAGAACTTTTTTGGTACCCTTCCCCAGATCTGTGCCTCGACACAATCCTGTCTCAGAGCTCTATGGACAATTCCTTCGACCTCATGGCTTGGTTTTTGCACAGAAATGCACTGTCAACTGTGGGACCTTATATAGACAGGTGTGTGCCTTTCCAAATCATGTCCAATCAATTGAATTTAGCACAGGTGGACTTCAATCAAGTTGTAGAAACATCTCAAGGATGGTCAATGGAAACAGGATGCACCTGAGCTCAATTTCAAGTCTCATAGAAAAGTGTCTGAATACTTATGTAAATAAGTTCTGTTTTATTTTATAAAAATGTGTAAAAACATGTTTTTACTTTGTCATGATGTGGTATTGTGTGTAGATTGATGATGGAAAACATGTATTTAATCCATTTTAGAATAAGGCTGTAATGTAACAAAATGTGGAAAAAAGGAAGGGGTCTGAATACTTAACAAATGTATGTCCAATTATTGTACCCTAACCTATCCCTTGAAATATTGTTGTTGTTAATCTTTAACTGAGGTAATTTGTTTTCCCATTATCACAACAAAATTTTTAAGTTGACCATGTGATTGAAATGCCACGTCTGTWCTGTTCTTCCAGACCTATGAGGAATGGAAGGATATGCTGCCTGATATGGGTGAATACAATTGGGTAATACCTGATTTCTTCTGGGAGCTGAGTAAACAAATTGACCTCGGTAAGATTYTTTTCTGGTTCAAAATGGGGTTTAGGTGGTAGACTTGGCAGTAGGTGTGTTGGTCGACTGGAACATTTAGTGGCCCTCCTTTCTACTCGTTTTCCCATGGCTTATGCCATGTTCTTATGCTGAGTGACTCAAACATAACAAAATCAGTGGGCCCCATGCTATCACAAAGAACTCATGAATGCATCGTTTCTGTAGTTTTAGATTCTCCTTGACCGTCTAGCTTTATTTTGGTGATTGTTAGCTATCAAAGATGTTATAAAAAAATATATAGATCCATTGTCTTTTTTTGGGTACTTTCTGTCTGTTTCACTTTACACTGAAAATGTTTTTCAATGCCCCAAATATTCGGATTTGTTTTACTGTTTGGATTGAGGAGGGTCGAAGAAACACATGCAGAAATCCCCTACGTGAAATGACTCATTAGAAGCCTGTGAACCARAAATTCGTATATAGATTTACCACTGTTAAATAACTTGTCATGTTGGTTTAATTCCTGTTAATCAGTAAAGTGTGTGTGTGTGTGTGTGGTTAATCTGACGTGAATTGTATGTACTATTTGGGCTGAGCCAGTGCTGTCTTTCTGTTAAGGCTGCTCAGTTAGTTTGGTTAATTTGATTCCCATGTTCAAAGGATAAACTCCACCTACCCTATCACAATTCTCTTCTGCACACAGATAAACTAACCAAAATGCTGCCTGAGTTAGTGGAGATTGCCAAGTTTCTACCAGAGTTACCTGATTTAGATAAGATAGGAGAGAACTTCACCTTCCTCAAGAGCATCCTCTTCACCGGTGAGTACAGTCTTGTCAGATTAAAAAATAGATCGCCTTTTTGGAGGCTATGTCAGACAAAGCGGTTACTAAACTCTTTTTGGCCAGGATTGTATATATTTTTTGGAACAAGTGGCAAAAGTGATAAATTAACATCTTGAGCTTTGTGAACCTAGAATAGCAATAGCAGCTGCTTCAAGTGGTAGAAAAATGTACGTCATTGGTAATCTGAACTTGAAGTGGGCTTCTTTTGTTGATTCATACCTGCATGCCTAGCAATCTACCTTCATACTTTCCAGCAAAAAAGCATTTAGATTTTTGCTAATGTACTGTCAGTTGCAATCACTTTTAACTTGCCCGATTTAGCTATTCTGCATTATTAGTAGTTATTCTGCATTATTAGTAGTATCACAATGACGTGCACAGATTGCACACGTAGCCAATGGTATCTGACTCTGGACTTAAAGGATCCAGCCATGACATCAAACTCACAGCAGGGCCTTGAAACATGTACCCTGCAGTGACCCTGCTCCGACCCCTTTGCTTCAGTCTTTTGATTTGTTTTGTGTTCTTCCCTTCTCCTCCTCTGCGTTCTTCACAGGTGTTGGTAGTAAAGGAGCTTCTGGTCAGCGTTTGTTGTTAGGTGTGTATCCCCTACACTCAGTCCCCCCTCTCCTCCATGGTGCTGTTTGAATACCCACCCCTCGGCGTGTGTGAGCAGGCCCCTCGCCGCTGTGTGAGGCAGCCCCTCGGCGTGTGTGAGGCAGCCCTCGGCGTGTGTGAGGCAGCCCCTCGGCGTGTGTGCGGCAGCCCCTCGGCGTGTGTGAGGCAGCCCCTCGGCGTGTGTCGGCAGGCCCCTCGGCGTGTGTGAGGCACCCCTCGGCGTGTGTGAGGCAGCCCCTCGGCGTGGTGAGCAGCCCCTCGGCGTGTGTGAGGCAGCCCCTCGGCGTGTGTGCGGCAGCCCCTCGGCGTGTGTGAGGCAGCCCCTCTGCGTGTGTGCGGCAGCATCCTGTTTAGTAGTGCGTTGGAGCCAGAGACGTTGTGCAGTGCTCTTAGATATTGACCTCCAAACCCAACACGATTGGCTTCCAGACTACCAACTTGTTGTCTTTATCTGACGATGCTGCTGTTTCAGACACCAGTGAAAAGTTATTGATGGAAGGATTTGTTTTTTTGGGTGGAGAAAATGCTTAGATTGACACAGTCTTTAATTGATGTACAGGATATATTCTTACATCATATTGTTGATATCAGATAAGTGAAAAGATTGATATTTTGTTCACCGTCTTATTATGTAATYGAATTCCTCTAAAAACACTTCCTCTGAAAACCAAAGTTGACCACTGAATAGAATGTATTTGKATTGAATTGGATGTGATGCTGCCGATCTTGTGGTCCACAGTGGTTTCAACAACAGATCCACTGCATCCTCTCCTTCTCCCTTGGGTTTGGTTTCATCTGACTGTGGCTTTTGTCTGTCCTACTTGTGTGTTTTTCCTCTTTTTGATTTCCAAGTTCCTCCTCCTTTCTCCCTGGCTTCTCTGGCCTCTTTGGTCTCTCTCCCCCTCTACTTACATGATGGGAGGATAGTCCTCTTCTTGGAGGGCTCTCCTTGTCTGCTGGTAGCTGATGCTTCTCAAATGTTTGGAAAATACATCTGTCTATGATAGATGGAAACATCTTGAACTCCATCCATACCTCTTCTTTGACTTGCTAAAACAATAGGTCTATTCCTGGGATGTGTCGCAAGTGGCACCCTATTCCCTATGTAGTGCACTACTTTTGACCAAGGCCCCATATGGATCTGGTCAAAAGTAGGGCACTATATAGGGAATGTAGGGAATAGGGTGCCATTTGGGACACAGCACTGTAGTTGTGAGGCTTGTTATTGACAGGTCTTTCATTGGCTGGATGAAGGATTGTTGTTCCATGATGTTCTGAAGGGAAGTATATAAATATGTTTTGCTGCTGGTTCAGCTGGCTCTGTAGCACCTCCCAACTCCAAGCTGAGTTGTACAGGAGAGAAACGTCTTTCATAACAGCACTGTGTAAGGGTTTGCCAATTTGATGGCAATTAATGAATGATTTCATTGTCATTATTTTATAGTACCATATCAGACATAACTGGTCAGAGAGCCAATGAAAAGCACAAGCTCCCGAATGTTATTGTGAGCAATATTTTCCAAACCTTTGAGATTCCATCATGCAGGTTCTGACCTGGGGCATAGATGGTAGATAGAGTCCTCTCTAATGTTGGGCATGCCAATACTTTTCACTCATTACTGCTATTTGCTAATAAACTATTATCGATGATGTGTGGTGCAACCTGGTGATGTTTCTCATGCGTTGTGCTGTTTTTGTGTCCTAGCCGAAGCCCCTGGGGACACTCCAGTGAAAGCTGCCACAGATGCCCCGGTCACGGCCACACCAGAGGCCAGCGGCAAGCAGTTTAGGAAGGCAAGTCTGCTCTGCACTGCCTGACTAGCTCACCCTCACTCGCTGTGGCATATAGCTCACCCTCACTCCCTGTGGCATATAGCTCACCCTCACTCCCCGTGGCATATAGCTCACCCTCACTCCCTGTGGCATATAGCTCACCTCACTCCCCTGTGGCATATAGCTCACCCTCACTCCCCGTGGCATCATAGCTCACCCTCACTCCCCGTGGCATATAGCTCACCCTCACTCCCCGTGGCACATATAGCTCACCCTCACTCCCCGTGGCACATAGCTCACCCTCACTCCCCGTGGCACATAGCTCACCCTCACTCCCCGTGGCATATAGCTCACCCTCACTCCCGTGGCGATATAGCTCACCTCACTCCCCTCACGTGGCACATAGCTCACCCTCACTCCCCGTGGCACATAGCTCACCCTCACTCCCCGTGGCATATAGCTCACCCTCACTCCCCGTGGCACATAGCTCACCCTCACTCCCCGTGGCACATAGCTCACCCTCATCAGCAGACTACTGCTTTTTGGAGTTGGCAGTTTGGCCTCAATGGAAATGCCATTTCAGTTCCAGTCAATTTGGGAAATGAAGTGAAATGCAGGTCTTGGATTCAAACTCCTTGAGGTAAATGGTTGTTTTTTAGGTCATTAACTGAATTTCACATCATTTTGGGATTGACCACAGTCCTGGCTGACTGCCTATACAGTGCATTTGGAAACTGTATAGACCCCTTGACTTTTTGTTATGTTACAGCCTTATTCTAAAATGGATAAAAAAATGTTTCCCTACACACAATACCCCATAATGACAAAGCAAAAACTGTTTTTTAKACATTTTTGCAAATGTATAAAATAAAAAAAACACTCCTTATTTACTTAAGTATTCCAACCCTTTGCTATGAGACTTGAAATTGAATTTAGGTGAATCCTGTTTTCATTGAGCAATCTCGATGTTTCTACAACTTGATTGGAGTCCACCTGTGGTAAATTCAATTGGTTGGACATGATTTGGCACACCTGTCTATATAAGGTCTCACAGTTGACAATGCATGTCAGAGCAAAAACCAAGCCATTAGGTCGAAGCAATTGTCCGCAGAGCTCCGAGATAGGATTGTGTCGAGGMACAGATCTGGGGAAWGGTGCCAAAACATTTCTGCAGCATTGAAGGTTCCAAAGAACACAGTGGCCTCCATCATTCTTAAATGGAAGAAGTTTGGAACCACCAAGACACTTCCTAGAGCTGGCTGCCTGGCCAAACTGAGCAATCGGGGGAGAAGAGCCTTGGTCAGGCAGGTGACCAAGAACCCGATGGTCACTGTGACAGAGCTCCAGAGTTCCTCTGTGGAACCTTCCAGAAGGACAGCCATCTCTGCAGCATTCYACCAATCAGGCCTTTATGGTAGAGTGGCCAGACGGAAGCCACTCCTCAGTAAAGGGCACATGATAGCCCGCTTGGAGCTTGCCAAAAGGAACCTAAAGGACTCTCAGACCATGAGAAACAAGATTCTCTGGTCTGATGAAACCAAGATTGAACTCTTTGGCCTCAATGCCAAGTGTCACATCTGGAGGAAACCTGGCACCATTCTTACGGTGAAGCATGGTGGTGGCAGCATCATGCTGTGGGGATGTTTTTTATCTTCAGGGACTGGGAGACTTGTCACGATCGAGGGAGAGATGAACAGAGAGATCCTTGATGAAACCTGCTCCAGAGCGCTCAGGACCTCAGACTGGGGCGAAGGTTCACCTTCCAACAGGACAACGACCCGAAGCACACAGCCAAGACAACGCAGGAGTGGCTTAGGGAAAAGTCTCTGAATGTCCTTGAGTGGCCCAGCCAGAGCCCGGACTTGAACCCGATCGAACATCTCTGGAGAGCAACGCTCCCCATCCAACCTGACACGGCTTGAGAGGATCTGCAGAGAAGAATAGGAGAAACTCCCCAAATACAGGGTTGCCAAGCTTGTAGCGTCATACCCAAGAAGACTTGATTCTGTAATCGCTGCCAAAGGTGCTTCAACAAAGTACTGAGTAAAGGATCATTATGGGGTATTGTGTGTAGATTGATGAGGGGGGAAAACAATGTAATCCACTTTAGAATAAGGCTGTAGCGTAATAATAATAAAAAGTTAAGGGGTCTGAATACTTTCTGATGGCACTGTACATAATGTTTTTTCATATATGCTATAGGGTGTCTACCCACTCTGACAGAGTAGGTGAAAACGTGCTTTGGTGATGATATTTTACTTCCTTGTGTTTATAAAATACATTTTACAAAGACATAATTATTMGTGTTCTGAATCATTCAGTTGTATCTTTCTCTAACATTTTAGTTAACAGTAGATCCAAAAAGTCGGATTTCGTAACTTAATACATCCGATAATAAGCACCGAGCTCGGTTGAGTGGTTCAGCTTTCTTGCAGCTACTTTTGAGGATTTTACATGTATATGTAGTGGTGGTCGTCTTCAAAGCTGTTTCTGCAGTTTTTCAAAAAGCTCATTTGGCGTTTTTGTTTGAACCTTTATTTAACTAGGCAAGTCGGTTAAGAACAAGTTCTCATTTACAATGACGGCCTACAACGGCCAAACCCGGACGACACTGGGCCAATTGTGCGCCGCCCTATGGCACTCCCAATCACGGCCAGTTGTGAAACAGCGTGGATTCGAACCAGGGTGTCTGTAGTGACGCCTCTAGAACTGAGATGTCGTGCCTTAGACTGCTGTGCCACTCGGGTTCGTGCAACACGAGCTGAATTAAATGTAAAAGGAAAATAAAAAGCTTGTACATTCGATGCTCTGTTGACATTTCAGAGATAYGCATGTTTTTGTGAGAAATCTTTGAAAAATAATTAATAATTTTGCATTTAATATGAAAAGCGTGTACTAAAATATGAAAATACTACWTGTCATGTCTCAAAATCGATATCTATATTGTTTTATGACCTAYGGATTCGAGAATAAAGATGACGGGTTCAACGGGAAAGTGAGCCTGTCAGTTGGCCTTTATTCTTGATCAGATTCCAGTTTAGCTGACACAACACACTGCAATTGTCCTTATTTTGACAACTTTTTCTGTCTGGCCTCCATTGATTTAGTCACCCTAATTCTGGCCATCCTACAGGGGTGAAAACTCCAATAACTTAACAGATTATAATAGAGACATGAGGTTTGGACCATTGGTTTTCTTAGACATTTGTACATTACATTACATTTAAGTCATTTAGCAGACGCTCTTATCCAGAGCGACTTACAAATTGGTGCATTCACCTTATGATATCCAGTGGAACAACCACTTTACAATAGTGCATCTAACTCTTTTAAGGGGGGGGGGGTTAGAAGGATTACTTTATCCYATCCTAGGTATTCCTTAAAGAGGTGGGGTTTCAGGTGTCTCCGGAAGGTGGTGATTGACTCCGCTGACCTGGCGTCGTGAGGGAGTTTGTTCCACCATTGGGGTGCCAGTACTCTGTAGGACTGAGTTTCATTATACTGTGCCAGTTTTTCTGTTGTCCATTTGTATGCTGTCGGTAATATTCTTCTTTCTTGTGTTAGAAAGATACATGTTCRGTGCTTGACCTTACAGAATTTAACTTCATCGGTAGAATATGAATATAGGCTACTGCTATACGTACATATGAGGATATTTGCCGTTGCTTTTTCATCTCATGCTTCTCCATGTGTTTGTTTTTTCCAGAAGCCTTGGGCTGCGTTCATAACATAATGCTCTTTAGCTTCTGAACCATGACACCGTTTTGCATCCATCTCTGTTCTGTTCTCTCCTCAGTTCATCCATGTTGTATTGTTGCTCTCCTCTCAAGTGCTCTTACACTGTTGTCCCCATGTTCAGTGGAGTAGTCCTGCTTTTAATGTTGTTTTACACTTTTCAACCTTTCACACTGTTGCACTCTGGTGACTTTTTTAAGAGGAACATGTTTCAGTCTTWAGCAGTGGTGCCTAACATGGAAAAACATTATCATAGATCAACTTGATTCCTGAGTTGGGGTCAATTTTGTCTCAACTCAGCCAATGTTTATTTGTATTTTAAATGAATGAGTTTGAAATATAATTTCTATTAATTACCTGAATGGACTGAGGTAAAACAGACGGACCACAACCCTGCTTCACAAACATTTTTGGAAAGTCTCTCAATATAAGCAGATCCCTCAGTTTTTGGATGTACTGTTCATTGGGCAGCTGAATCCAAGGGAGAGGGATGAGTTGAGGATCATTGGACTGTGGCTTTGCTCATCTTCCCCTGGGCTGTAGCACGCTTCCTGCYCCATCCCTGACAGATCACTCATTCCCTGCTAGGGGTTGCAACATTCTGCTGCTGTAACTTTTCCAAATTTCCCAGGTTTTCCCAGAAATCGTGGTTGGAAGATTCATAGATTTCCTGCTTATTCCCTTCTGGTTCCATCAAATCTTCCAACTGGGATTTCTGACAAATCTAGGGATGTTAGTAATGTTACTGGCATTTTAAAACCCTCTTCCCTGCGTAGCTAGCTTCGTTTTATCATCAGGCTGATTTTAGCAGATAATATAATTGTATGATACTGACCAACATCCCACATTTTTACGGTCATTATATTATTTTTTTTTTAATATCAGCAATTATTTTAGTAGTTTATCCACATTCAATAATGTATCCACATCTACATTATCCTAAAACCTGTTGAATATTAAGACAGTTTTCCAGAGTGTTCATGTGTCATTGCGTCGAATAGCATGATYATTGTGTAAGTTGGTAGGCATCCGTTGTTTTAGTATTACTATAAAATCCATAGCAGTGGACACTATGGAAGACTGCTAAGAAACTGTACAGAATCTTACCCACTTGTGCCACTGGCTGCGAGACACTGGTTGTGGTATCTGTTGCCTCTTCCGCTTCCAGTCTCCCGACTGTTCTGGAGTCTGTGACAGAGAAAGCCTGACTGTTGGGTACCGGCGAGCCTCCGCAGCCAATAACGCACAGCAAGCCCAGAGCCCGCTCCCAGCCCACCCCTGCGCCTGTCTCCACCGCCGCCTCCACTTCTGAGCCCGCCTCCGCGCCAGATACCCGAGCCAATCCCAGCCAGCTCCCCGAGTCCCAGCCCCCCTCGGCAGAAAGGCAAGGTGAAGGTCCTACCCCCCCCGCCCCACACCAACACCCAGCACTCGCCTGTAGAAGCCCCCGTCTGAACGYAAACGGTAGAACCGCACCCAAAGGCACCCACCCTCCTCAAGAAGGACAAACCCCCTGCCGTTCAAATTCAGATTAATGGAAATTTGCCCGGGTAATCCCATAAGAGGACTGTTTATGAAATTGGTGGATGGAATTGCTATGGTCATATGTCGTTTGGATTAGTAGCATTGAGCAAGCCTAGAGCTCTTTTCTAGCTCACATATGAAAGTGGACAAGAAGGCACTGTAGTGTACTGTATTGAACCTTTGGTCATTGTTGATTTCTACCAGTCTTTTTTATAGCCAAGGCTATATCCTACTAACAACAGATCCTATTGTGTAGTGCTAGTTTCCAGTCGCTGAATACAATGCAATGAYAAGTAGCAAATATTTAATTAACCACATTTTTGTGACTTTTGTGTCACTTTGCCCAAAATGTTCTTGTCAGTTTATTTGATTCTGGGCTAGCTGTTTTTGTATTAAGGTAGTCTACATATGCTAGTTAGTCTACATATGCTAGTTAGTCTACATATGCTAGTTAGTCTACATATGCTAGTTAGTCTACATATGCTAGTTAGCCTACATATGCTAGTTAGCCTACATATGCTAGTTAGCCTACATATGCTAGTTAGCCTACATTGTGTTAGTTAGCCTACATTGTGTTTGTTAGCCTACATAGCACACATTTTAATCTCGCTTCATTCAGCCTGCCCAAACATAGTACCTTGTCATCTCCCTCAAACTTCCTCTTAGTTTGAACGAGGCATTGAAGGAAAACTCATCCGTCCTTATGGTATCCGTCAGGGCAGTGTGCCGTGACACACTCTTTTGTTCCACTGGTGGAATAGCATGTCTGATGCCTGGCAATCTCAGAATCCCTCATGCCAGTTCAGTACCACAGTAACATAGCCCTGGCTCCTTCTCTCAAGTAAACCGCTGGACTGCGACCAAACGCTCCTCCCGTAACACTCCACTAACCTACACTGCATGGAGGGACACCCTGCTGCATGGTGTGCTGTGAATTTATGGAATAACTCTAGATATCAGCTATACAGTGAAATCTAATTGAATTATAGATCAGGATCAGAACTAGATCAGGATCAGAACTAGATCAGG
>NC_036866.1:6628781-6646223 GCF_002910315.2 Salvelinus sp. IW2-2015
GAGAGAGATCCATATAAATTAATTAGATCGGCAGTAGCCTAAGAGCGTGCGTAGTCCCGAAATGTCACTGTTCAATCCTTCGTTCAGACTGGGGGAAATATCTGTCTATGCTCTTGAGCAAGGCACTTTACCCTAATTGCACTCATTAAATCGCTCTGGATAAGAGCGTCTGCTAATGACTAAATTGTAAAAAAGAAATATATATAAAATCAACACTTCTGTGTCAAATGTATGTAGTTCTGTCCTTGAGCTGTTCTTGTCTATTAATGTTCTGTATTGTTGTTTCATTTTTTGTGTGGACCCCAGGAAGAGTGCTGTTGCTTTTGCAACAGCTAATGGGGATCCTAATAAAAATCAATTAACAAGTTAAAATGCTGGCTTCTATACATCTTTGATATCTTTACAGCTACAGTGGAGGAAGGTAGGTGTCTTGAGGGGCTGAGTAGTCTAGAAAATGAGCTTCCTATACTTAGGAAGACGGGCATTTCCCAGAGCCCGGGGGAGATCCAGCCTGGGCGATCACTCCAACACACTGGTCTTCCCTGCACTCTGGTCTCACCACACCACCACCTAAGTAAGGAGAGAGGGAGAAGAGAGAGAGAGAGGAGGGAGAGAGAGAGAGAGGAGGAGAGAGAGAGAAGAGGGAGAGAGAGAGAAGAGGGAGAAGAGAGAAGAGGGAAGAGAGAGAGAGGAGGGAGAGAAAGAGAGGGGGAGAGAGAGAGGAGGGGAGAGAGAGAGGAGGGAGAGAGAGAGAGAGGACAGATGGATGGGGTGGTAGAGGGAGGATTAGATGACATAGGTGTGATAGATAAGCAGAGACCTACCATTTTACAAACAATGCCTTTTCCAACAGGAAACAATGTATTTCTGGCAGTACAGTATACAGTACACTCAAGAAAGGGTTACACAATAACGTCACATTAATGATTGCATTTCCAGAAAGCCATGAGCCACTTGTTGTTCCTTACCCTGGGTAGATGGTCCGCTGGGTGTGTAGTTAGAGTCGAAGTCTGAGAGGATGTCCAGGACCTCAGAGTACATGTCAATTAGAGACTTCTGTGAGAAGGAACACAGATGGAAGAACACTTAAGAGCAATGCCTTGATGGGAGAATTAGTATATTTACTGCAGAGACTATAAAATAATGATGAACTTTTACTCACATGCACAACCCTGGTGTGTACGTGTGTCTTTGTGTGTACGTGTGTGTGTACGTGTGTGCGTACGCGTGTGTGTACGTGTGTTTGTGTACGTGTGTGCGCGTATGTGTGTACTGTGTGTGCGTGACTCACACTCACCTTGACTTTCCTCTGGTGGATGCCCTTCTCATCTTTCTGCGAGCACCACTTTCCTCAGCTCCTTGTTCTCCGTCTCCATCTCCATCTCTCCAGCATGCGCTGGTACTTCATCTGAGACAACAGAGAGAAAGAAAGACTTCATCTTAACAACAAAATTATCTCTTTAATTCAGTCCATTTATCAAAGTAAACGGATGTTTTTTTAACTGACTTTACAACGTCAATGTGTGTTAATATGAGGAATCTACTGGAGAAGAGATGGACCAGTCGGTTCCTCACCAATTAAACTGGCTCTTTACTGTGTAATGTTGTAAGATACTTGACATGGAAGGGTACGGACATATTGTGCTGTACCTGAGTTCGGAGCAGTTCCTCTTGAAAGCTGGTCACCTTCTTCCTTGTCTGAAAGACTAGAGCACAGACAAGATCAGTCACAGAGCGAGCAGGTTTTATTAAACCTTCGCTCTCACAAGTCTGGGACATTGTGATCCAGTCCAAACCCGCTGAGACAACTAGCATCATGACAGACAGCCAACGTGCATACAGAGATCGCGGCACCACAGTGGAGGAAAGACAAGCAACAAAAAGGGGGAAAACTGATTTCCATTACAGGTTGTAGTCATTTGTTTGTGGTTAATCTGTATTACAGTGCAAAAATCAACAGGCACAAGTCAAATCCAACCCTGAAAGACAGCTGAATTATTGCAATCATCAATCAAAGAGATCATTCTAAAGATTATTACTCCATGATGATTCACATTAACAGTTCCACACCTGCACTGCATTATTGAGAGAAAGAGATCACAAACCAGACAGATGGAGACCGAGCACAAATGACTGGATGGATAGGGACGGCAAGGAGGGACAGGAGATTAAAAACACACAGAGTACCAGTCAACAGTTTTAGAACACCTCTCATTCAAGGGTTCTACATTGTAGAATAATAGTGAAGACATCAAAACTATGAAATAACACATAGAATCATGTAGTACCAAAAAAAAGTAACCAAAATATATAATTTAATATTCTGTATTCTTCAAAGTAGCCACCCTTTGCCTTGAAAAGCTTTGCACACTCTTGGAATTCTCTCAACCAGCTTCACCTGGAATGTTTTTTTTTTGTTTTTTAAAGGAGTTCCCACTACGCTGAGCATTTTTTGGCTGCTTTCCTTCACTTTGCGGTCCAACTCATCCCAAACCATCTCAATTGGGTTGAGATCAGGTATTGTGTAGGCAGGTCATCTGATGCAGCACTCCATCATCTCCTCTTATTGGTCAAATAGCCTTACACAGCCTGGAGGTGTGTTGGGATTGTCCTGTTGGAAAAACCATTGTTAGTCCAGCCATGCTGGTTAGTGTGCCTTGTATTCTAATTAAATCACTAACAGTGTCACCAGCAATGCACCCCCACACCTTCTCCTCCATGCTTCACGGTGGGAACCACACATGCGGAAGATCATCCGTTCACCTATTCTGCGTCTCACAAAGACAGCGGTTTGAACAAATCTAAAAATAGGACTCATCAGACCAAAGTACAGATTTCCACAGGTTCTAATGTCCATTGCTCGTGTTTCTTGGCCCAAGCAAGTCTCTTCTTATTATTGTGTCCTTTAGTGGTGGTTTCTTTACACGCAATTCGACCATGAAGGCCTGAATTCACACAGTCTCCTCTGAACAGTTGATGTTGATGTGTGTCTGTTACTTGAACTCTGTGAAGCATTATGTTTGGGCTGCAATCTGAGGTGCAGTTTATTGCACTTATCCTCTGCAACAAGAGGTAACTCTGGGTCTTCCTTTCCTGTGGCGGTCCTCATGAGAGCCAGTTTCATCATAGCGCTTGATGGTTTTTGTGACTGCACTTGAAGAAACTTTCAAAGTTCTTGACATTTTCAGGATTGACTGACCATGTCTTAAAGTAATGATCGTCGTTTCTCTAAGCTTATTTGAGCTGTTCTTGCCATAATATGGACTGGTCTTTTACCCAATAGGTCTATCTTCTGTATACCACATATACCTTGTCACAACACAACTGATTGGCTCAAACGCATTAAGAAGGAAAGAAATCCACAAATTAACTTTAACAAGTACACCTGTTAATTGAAATGCATTCCAGGTGACTACCTCATGAAGCTGGTTGAGAGAATGCCAAGAGTGTGCAAAGCTGTCATCAAGGCAAAGGGTGGCTACTTTGAAGAATCTCAAATATAAAATATATTTTGGATTGTTTAACACTTTTTTGGTAACTACATGATTCCATATGTGATATTTCATAGTTTGATGTCTTCACTATTATCTACAATGTAGAAAATAGTACAAATAAAGAAAAACCCTGGAATGAGTAGGTGTGTCCAAACTTTTGACTGGTACTGTACATACGGTACACACAGACGAAGACAGGGACTGCAGCTAAGGTGATTGTGCTAACTACTTGCAAAGCCGTGATAACAGCCTACAGCATTCTGATTACGGAACTAAGAAAGATCTAGTAATTGATTCCTATATTCATGATCTAGTCCTGATCCTGATCTAGTCCTGTCCTGATCTAGTCCTAATCTAGTCCTGTCCCGATCCTGATCTAATCTGATCTAAGTATAGGAATCAATACTAGATCTTTCTTAGTTCCGTAATCAGAATGCTGTAGGCTGTTATCACGGCTTTGCAAGTAGTTAGCACAATCACCTTAGCTGCAGTCCCTGTCTTTCGTCTGTGTGTACCGTATGTACAGTACCAGTCAAAAGTTTGGACACACCTACTCATTCCAGGGTTTTTCTATTATTTGTACTATTTTCTACATTGTAGAATAATAGTGAAGACATCAAAACTATGAAATAACACATATGAATTATGTAGTAACCGAAAAAGTGTTAAACAAAATATACTTCATTTTTGAGATTCTTCAAATAGCCACCCTTTGCCTTGATGACAGATTTGCAGACTCTTGGCATTCTCTCAACCAGCTTCATGAGGTAATCACCTGGAATGCATTTCCATTAACAGGTGAGCCTTGTGAAAAGTTAATTTGTGGAATTTCTTTCCTTCTTAACCTCTAACGAGCCTCTACCCCGGGTCCGGGAGCACCCCCCACCCCCCCACACACTGATTAGCATAGCTAGCATAGCTTCACAAGTAGATAGTAGCATCTAAATATCATTAAATCACAAGTCCAAGACCACCAGATGAAAGATACAGATCTTGTGAATAAAGCCACCATTTCAGATTTTAAAATGTTTTACAGGGAGACAAAATATGTAAATCTATTAGCTAAACACGTTAGCAAAATACACCACTATTCTAACTCCATCAGTTTCTTACTCTTCAGATGCTATCACCAATTCGGCTCAACTAAGATATTGATATCCACTAACCAAGAAAAAACCTCTTCAGATGACAGTCTGATAACATATTCATGGTATAGGATAGTTTTTGTTAGAAAAAAGTGCATATTTCAGGTAGAAATCACAGTTTACAATTGCACCCACCATCACAAATCGACTAGAATTACTAGATAGAGCAACGTGTATGACCAATTTACTCATCATAAAACATTTCATAAAAATAGACAAAGCATAGCAATGGAAAGACCCAGTTCTTGTGATTTCAGACCATATTTCAGATTTTCTAAGCGTTTTTCAGCGAAAACACAATAAATCGATAAGTTAGCATACCACATGTGCAAACGTTACCAGAGCATCGATTCCAGCCAAAGAGCGCTATAACGTATCAGCCAAAAATATATTAATTTTTTCACTAACCTTCTCAGAATTCTTCCGATGACACTCCTGTAACATCATTTTACAATATACATTACAGTTTGTTCGAAAGGTGCATATTTAGCCATACAAAACCGTGGTTACACAATAAAAATACTAGGAAATCAAGCCTCAATATGTCTGACGTTCATCTATCAGAGTGATCTAGTTTAATTGAAAGCTAATCATATACTTGACTAAAAATACAGGGTTGACAGCAATCGAAAGACAAATTAGTTCTTAATGCAACCGCTGATTTACATTTTAAAATTATCCTTACTTTTCAATACAGGGTTGGCCAAGTGAAGCTATACCAAACAAAATGGCGAAATATGCGTTTAAAATATTTCGACAGAAACACGATTTATCATATTAAATATTGCTTACTTTGAGCTGTTCTTCCATCAGATCTTGGGCAATGTATCCTTTCTATGTTATAAACGTCTTTTGGTCGATAGATGTCCTCGTCCTTCGAAATGTCCACCACCAACGACCGACACCCTAAAACGTGTCCAAACTTTCAGAGTGCACAACAAAGAAATTCCTCAAAATCGCACTAAACGGATATAAATTGCTATAAAACGGTTCAAATTAACTACATTATGATGTTTTTAACAATATAACACGATGAAACATGACCGGAGAAATATTGCTGGTTAGAAAACGATTTGGAACGAGGCAGGTCCGATGTCCTTCACGCTTCAGGCGCACGATGAGAAAGGGGGGTCTCTGTACATTTTGGTCTTTTATAATGGCTGTGAATGTCCCATCGATTTCATTGAAAACGTGATGACGTACAGACACCCAGAGGAAGACGTAGGCAGTGTCGGTTTCTTCATAGCATTCACTGTCGCCTTAAAAACAGACCCCAGATCAGAGGTAAAAATTTCTGAAATCTGAACCTGTCATGAAAAGTGCTGTAGAATTGTTCTGTACCACTCAGAGACAAAATTCCAACTTCTATAGAAACTAGAAGGTGTTTTCTATCCAATAATAACAATAATATGCATATTGTACGATCAAGAATTTAGCACGAGGCAGTTTAATTTGGAGACAAAATATGTATGCAGAACAGCACCCCCTATAGTTGCAAGAAGTTAATGTGTTTGAGCCAATCAGTTGTGTTGTGACAAGGTAGGGGGTATACAGAAGATAGCCCTATTTGTTAAAAGACCAAGTCCATATTATGGCAAGAACAGCTCAAATAAGCTTAGAGAAATGACGTCCATCAATACTTTAAGACATGAAAGTCAGTCAATCCGGAAAATGTTAAGAACTTTGAAAGTTTCTTCAAGTGCAGTCGCAAAAACCATCAAGCGTTATGATGAAACTGGCTCTCATGAGGACCGCCACAGGAAAGGAAGACCCAGAGTTACCTCTGTTGCAGAGGATAAGTGCAATAACTGCACCTCAGATTGCAGCCCAAATCAATGCTTCACAGAGTTCAAGTAACAGACACACATCAACTGTTCAGAGGAGACTGCGTGAATCAGGCCTTCATGGTCGAATTGCTGTAAAGAAACCACTACTAAAGGACACCAATAATAAGAAGAGACTTGCTTGTGCCAAGAAACACGAGCAATGGACATTAGACCTGTGGAAATCTGTACTTTGGTCTGATGAGTCCATATTTGAGATTTTGGTTCAAACCGCTGTCTTTGTGAGACGCAGAATAGGTAAACGGATGATCTCCGCATGTGTGGTTCCCACCGTGAAGCATGGAGGAGAAGGTGTGGGGGTGCATTGCTGGTGACACTGTCAGTGATTTAATTAGAATACAAGGCACACTTAACCAGCATGGCTGGACTATCAATGGTTTTTCAACAGGACAATGCCCCAACACACCTCCAGGCTGTGTAAGGGCTATTTGACCAAGAAGGAGAGATGGAATGCTGCATCAGATGACTGGCCTCACAATCACCTGATCTCAACCCAATTGAGATGGTTTGGATGAGTTGGACCGCAAAGTGAAGGAAAAGCAGCCAAAAAGTGCTCAGCATAGTGGGAACTCCTTAAAAAAAAAAACATTCCAGGTGAAGCTGGTTGAGGAATTCCAAGAGTGTGCAAAGCTGTCATCATGGCAAAGGGTGGCTGCTTTGAAGAATACAGAATATTAAAATATATATTTTGGTTTAACACATGATTCTGTGTTATTTCATAGTTTTGATGTCTTCACTATTATTCACAATGTAGAACCATTGAATGAGTAGGTGTCCTAAAACTGTTGACTGGTACTGTATGTGTGGGGTTATTAATCTCCTGTCCCTCCTTGCCGTCCCTATCCATCCAGTCATTTGTGCTCGGTCTCCATCTGTCTGGTTTGTGATCTCTTTCTCTCAATAATGCAGTGCAGGTGTGGAACTGTTAATGTGAATCATCATGGAGTAATAATCTTTAKAATGATCTCTTTGATTGATGATTGCAATAATTCAGCTGTCTTTTCCAGGGTTGGATTTGACTTGTGCCTGTGTGATTTTTGCACTGTAATACAGATTAACACCAAACAAATGACTACAACCTGTAATGGAATCAGTTTTCCCCCTTTTGTTGCGTTGTCTTTCCTCCACTGTGGTGCCCGCTGATCTCTGTAATGTGCACGTTGGCTGTCTGTCATGATGCTAGTTGYCTCAGCGGGTTTGGACTGGATCACWATGTCCCAGACTTGTGAGAGCGAGGTTTAATAAACCTGCTCGCTCTGTGACTGATCTGTGTGTCTCTAGTCTTCAGATAAGGAGAAGGTGGACCAGCTTCAAGAGGAACTGCTCCGAACTCAGGTACAGCACAATATGGTCCGTACCCTTCCATGTCCAAGTATCTTACAACATTTACACAGTAAAGAKCCAGTTTAATTTGGTGAAGGAACCGACTGGTCCATCTCTTTCCTCCAGTAGATTCCTCATATTATACCACATTGACGTTGTAAAGTCAGGTTAAAAAACATCCGTTTTACTTTGATAAATGGACTGAATTAAAGAGATAATTTGTTGTTAAAGATGAAGTCTTCTTTCTCTCTGTTGTCCTCAGATGAAGTACCAGCGCATGCTGGAGAGACTGGAGAAGGAGAACAAGGAGCTGAGGAAAGTGGTGCTGCAGAAAGATGAGAAGGGCATCCACCAGAGGAAAGTCAAGGTGAGTGTGAGTCACGCACACACATGTACACACACATACGCGCACACACGTACACACACACGTACACACACGCGTACGCACACACGTACACACACACGTACACACAAAGACACACGTACACACCAGGGTTGTGCATGTGAGTAAAAGTTCATCATTATTTTATAGTCTCTGCAGTAAATATACTAATTCTCCCATCAGGCATTGCTCTTAAGTGTTCTTCCATCTGTGTTCCTTCTACAGAAGTCTCTAATTGACATGTACTCTGAGGTCCTGGACATCCTCTCAGACTTCGACTCTAACTACAACACCCAGGACCATCTACCCAGGGTAAGGAACAACAAGTGGCTCATGGCTTTCTGGAAATGCAATCAAATTATGGTGACGTTATTGTGAACCCTTTCTTGAGTGTACTGTATACTGTACTGCCAGAAATACATTGTTTCCTGTTGGAAAGGCATTGTTGTAAAATGGTAGGTCTCTGCTATCTATCACACCTATGTCATCTAATCCCTCCCCTCTACCACCCCATCCATCTGTCCTCTCTCTCTCTCTCCCTCCTCTCTCTCTCTCCCTCCTCTCTCTCTCTCCCTCCTCTCTCTCTCTCCCTCCTCTCTCTCTCCCTCCTCTCTTTCTCTCCCTCTTCTCTCTCTCTCCCTCTTCTCTCTCTCTCCCTCTTCTCTCTCTCTCCCTCTTCTCTCTCTCTCCCTCCTCTCTCTCTCTCTCCCTCCTCTCTCTCTCTCTCTCTCCTCTCTCCTCTACTATAGGTGGTGGTGGTGGGAGACCAGAGTGCAGGGAAGACCAGTGTGTTGGAGATGATCGCCCAGGCTAGGATCTTCCCCCGGGGCTCTGGAGAAATGATGACCCGCTCTCCTGTCAAGGTATAGGAACTCATTTACTAGACTACCTCAGCCCCTCAAGACACCTACCTTCCTCCACTGTAGCTGTAAAGATATCAAAGATGTATAGAAGCCAGCATTTTAACTTTGGTATTTGGTATTTTATTAGGATCCCCATTAGCTGTTGCAAAAGCAACAGCTACTCTTCCTGGGGTCCACACAAAACATGAAACATGACAATACAGAACATTAATAGACAAGAACAGCTCAAGGACWGAACTACATACATTTGACACAGAAGTGTTGATTTATATATATATTTCTTTTTACAATTTAGTCATTTAGCAGACGCTCTTATCCAGAGCGATTTACATGAGCAATTAGGGTGAAGTGCCTTGCTCAAGAGCATAGACAGATATTTCCCCCAGTCTGATCGAGGATTTGAACCAGTGACATTTCGGGTTACTGACCCAACGCTCTTAGGCTACCTGCCGACCCAATTTATGTTCTTATTTTAAAGGGGCAATCTGGGATTTGGTACATCCATTTTTGGATTTGATATGTAGCCATTATTCTTGAAGAATATAACTTATTAAGTGGTGGGATGACTGCTTTGTTGTTTGTCCAGACTTGTCTTACTACTGTGGCTCTGCCTTGGTGGATTTCTTCTGTTTGTCTGCACTGTTTCATATGGGACGTTGTAGTCCACAGTTTGAGTGGTGGAATGAGGCCTGTGTGGTCTGGCTGGATGGGCAGCATTACTAGCATTGTGCTTTTGGACTGGGGACTTTTAATGTTTTTTTTTTTATTACATTTTGCCACCTGCTTCTGTCTCCTCCTCTACTAGGTGACGCTGAGCGAGGGACCTCACCACGTGGCCATGTTCAAGGACAGCAGTCGAGAGTTTGACCTGGGAAAAGAGGAGGACGTAAGTTTAACCCAGCATAGAAGAGTGAGGCGTTCTCTCTCCCACCATGGAATCATCCTTTCATTGGGGTTCATTCACACCGCTTCACTTGTTGATTGGTTCATTCATATGGTGAACCACTGATTCTCTCCTCCCTGCAGCTGGCTGCCCTGAGACATGAGATCGAGCTGAGGATGAGGAAGAGTGTCAAGGAGGGACAGACAGTCAGCCCTGAGGTGAGGACAGAACTCCCTATTGCTCCACATCTTCTGCCTTCTGCCTGCGTCCCTAATGGCACCCTGTAGCCTATTTGATTTATGTCACCTTTATTTAACTAGGCAAGTCAGCTTAGAACAAGTTCTTATTTACAATGACGGCCTACACCGGCCAAACCCGGAYGACGCTGGGCCAATTGTGCACCRCCCTATGGGACTCCCAATCACGGCTGGTTGTGATACAGCCTGGATTCGAACCAGGGYCTGTAGTGACGCCTCTAGCAGTGAGATGCCRTGCCTTAGACCTCTGCACCACTTAGGAGCCCCCTATATAGTGTACTACTTTTGATATAATAGTAGGGCTCTGKKCAAAAGGAGTGGTCAAAAGGAGTGCACTAGACTAGGGAATAGGGCTCTATTTGGGTCTCTGCCAGCTATATAATGAAAGCTCACTAGTACTCAGCGTTATACCAGCTCTGTGTCGATCCCTGACTGTTTTTAGTGCTAAATGTTTTTCCTTTTTCCTGTGTGACAGACGATCTCTCTGAGTGTCAAAGGACCAGGTATCCAGAGGATGGTGCTTGTAGACCTACCAGGAGTCATCAGTGTGAGTACTTCACTCACGTGCATGCAGAAACACACACACGCGTGTATGAAAACAGTGACCGTACAGTGGTAGGAGCAGTGATGGTGTGTGTTCCTCTCAGACTGTGACTGCAGGCATGGCAACAGACACCAAGGAGACCATCTTCGGCATCAGTAAGAACTACATGCAGAACCCCAAYGCCATCATCCTCTGTATCCAGGGTGAGTCAACACTGGAGTCACCTTCCTCTGACCAAACAGAACATCCTGGAGCTCCTCCCCCTCTTTACTCTCTCGCCTCCACTTTGATCCTCTGTTCTTTTCTCTTCTGTTTCGGTCTCCTCTTCTCCGCTTCAGTCTCCTCTTGTCTCTTCTTCTCTCCTCTACCTGACCTGCTGTTTTCTCATCCTTCATCTCTCTGGTCCTCAGATGGGTCAGTGGATGCGGAGCGCAGCATCGTCACAGACCTGGTCAGTCAGATGGACCCGCATGGGAAGAGGACCATCTTTGTCCTGACCAAAGTAGACCTAGCAGAGAAGAAYCTGGCCAGCCCTAACCGGGTGAGATATAAACTCACACACCCGCACGACACATGCATCACACACATGTTCAAGACGTTTTKCAACGGGAAGCGCAAATGACAACAGTGGTCAAGGTACTCCCAATGAGCATGGACAATATACATTTGACAAGTTAAAATGGTCTGAGAACTATTATATGCCTCCTTAGCCACAAAGGGGTAGCCTTTCATTAGTTGTAAAAGCTGAATGGTACTCTCAAACAGTCACGAGGTACAGACTGAATGAAATCTAAAGCCTTCTCATCTGGGATTTTATTCATGTGTTTTTCTCCCTACAGATTCAACAGATTGTTGAAGGAAAGTTGTTCCCTATGAAAGCCTTGGGTTACTTTGCTGTGGTGACCGGGAAAGGTAAGATGCATTCCCCTTTCGAGTCTTACCCATCAGATCTTATTTCCAATTTAATTAGGCTACACATGTAACTCAAATCTATACTTTTCTAAGGAAGCATCTAAAAAGACAGGACTGTTCACTTCAACATGTTCTGTTGTTTTTATGCTTCCTTAGAAAAGTAAAGATTTGAGTTACGTGTGTAGCCTACGAGAGAATGCATGGCTGGCGTTGAAAATGAGTGTGTTGTGTATCGATGTCAAACATTTTAACAAAAAGGTTTGTAATTTGAGTATGTATCGCTTTAAAAAAAATACTCTACAACCAAAGCAACTGTTGAAGGTCAACATCGTTAACAACATGATTTAGAAATACGCAAGGAGTACCAGGGGGAAGACAAGAAAGAATCTGACTCTGGCTTATAGCATCAGCCGAAGCTGATTTAACAACAAATAGACCGTATATTGTTTAAGCTTCACGAAACAGCTGAACAGTGACGTTGACAGTCTGCAAGTGACCCTAAAAAAATTATCTATGTAAACAGAGACGAACTTAAGAGAGAGAATGAAAGAAAAGCCAAAGAATTCCAGGAGAACTTAGACTTGGATATAAGGCACCTAGCGAGAAGAGGCAATGTGGAAGCCAAAATGCCCAGCGCAAACCCACCCACTAAATTCAACTCTGAGGCGTCCATCATTCTAGCAGGCCGACCGTTTAAAGAGGGAGAGGATGTGATGGAGAGAGCGAGGGTACTTCTGATCCAGTGTGACCCCGGAGCTAGTAGTTGCAGAGCGGATGCGGGCAAGGGGCCGGGGCCGGCGTGATCAAGCTGGAACTACGCTTTGTCCAGGAGAAAGTGGCTGTCCTTTGGCAGAAACAAAAGCTGAAGAGTTACTTAAGGTTCAAGGATCCCCAAAGTCTYACACGGAACGACTCATTGATCTGAGATCCCAACCAGGAAGAACTTCTACATCACTGGGAGTTGTCGAGTGATGCAACATCTTTTATCTGGACCTGATGCTGGCAGTAGGGTCCGGGAGAACCGGAGGACTGAGACTAACTGCCCAGCCATTAAGTGCAGACCAGTTTATTCTAGTTCAGTGGAACGTTAATGGTTACCAGTTTACTCTGGTTCACTGGAACCTTAATGGTTACCAGTTTATAATGGTTCACTGGAACATTAATGGTTACCAGTTTATTCTGGTTCACTGGAACATTAATGGTTACCAGTTTATTCTGGTTCACTGGAACCATTATTAATGGTTACCAGTTTATTCTGGTTCACTGGAACCATTATTAATGGTCACAGGAACGTTAATGGTGGGACAGCYTTGAACTGTGAGCTAAGACAATTGATTTGACTTTCACTGAATCCTGACATTATATCCCTGAATGAGACACATTTAACGGGTTAGCATTCAATTGAAATGGAGGGGTTTTCTTGGTTTGGACATAAGAGGAAAACCCATGTAAGAGGGAGCCTAAAGTGTCTGGTCCAGGTTAGAAACAAGATGCTTGAATCTTATAAAGTAAATGTGAATGACAAATGAGTAGATGGCATAATGGGACTGAGATTTGAGCTTCAAGTATCTGAATATTGTTTTAATATTTTCTCCTGTTATTTGCCTTCTGAGGGCTCCCCTACATGGGGACTTGATTCTCATTCATTCTTTAGCCACCTGCTGGCTCAAATGTGTATTTTTTTCTGAGGTTGATGCTATTTATCTCCTTTTGGAGATTGAAATAGTCCTATTTACTGGTTTGGAAGAGAGTCTTAATGATGTTGATAATGCTACACCCAGGGCCAACTTAGACACTGTGTTAAATAAGCATGGTGAAACTASTGGAGTTTTTAAAGGATTCAAAATGCTGTATTCTAAATGGAACAATATCCCCTGAGAAAGATCATTTCACATCAATCTCCTCAGAAGGGAAAGCAGTTTAGTACATCATTCCCCCCATGACTGTTTAAATACACATTTGGAGTTGAATGTCTTTACTCCTAATGAGTTGGCAGAAAGTATGGGAGTTGACTGCGACTCTTTAATTGTGGATCGATGTAGAATACCAGACCACTCTGGGGTTCCATCTTGTCAGAATGTTTGATGGTATATCTGAAGGCCAGACTAGGGTATGTATCAAGCGAAGACCCAGAAACCTACCCGATCATTTCCTTTTATCCAAGATGGGTTGTAAAAATGCTCTGCTGCAGCTTATTGAAGTACACCAGAAAACTCAAGATGGCATTGGCTCCTGGTATGACAGATTCTGGGATGTACTATATAGTGAGTTGAATGACTGTGTGTAGGGGAAATCTGTAAACAATTCCAGAAAAAATAAAGGCCCAAAAGTGGGTAAACCCGTCTGGAATAAGGAACTAGATGCATTATGGTCACAGATGAGGTTGTCTGGGGGGAAAAACRGGTTCTAAAGTGTATAGGAAATTAAAAGCTGAAGGAAGAGCTAAGAAATGAAGCATGGCAACATACATTTGATAAAAGRTTACGGTCTATAAAGCATAGATTTAGTTGTGGAAAGGCATTACAACTGGAGCAGCTACAGACCAACAACACACAACAGTTTTGGAGTGAGAAACAAGTTGGGCCCCAAAAAGGYTAAGCAAATTCCCATGTAAATTGCATTGGAAAATKGAGAACTTCACTATCAAACTGATTATTGTTTTATGGAAATGGACAATTTTCTATGTTTGATGATGATTTTAAAATAAACATGTTCTGTCAAGATGAGTTGGAAGAGGACTGCAAAGGCAGTCGTCTCCCCTAACCAGTATCTGAATGCAGAGGAGTCGTCTCCCTAACCGGTATTGAATGCAGAGGGAGTCGTGCTCCCTAACCGGTATCTGAATGCAGAGGGAGTCTACCCTAACCGGTATCTGAATGCAGAGGGAGTCTACTCCTTAACCAGTATCTGAATGCAGAGGGAGTCGTACTCCCTACCAGTATCTGAATGCAGAGGGAGTCGTGCTCACCCTAACCAGTATCTGAATGCAGAGGGAGTCTACTCCCTAACAGTATCTGAATGCAGAGGGAGTCGTACTCCCTAACCAGTATCTGAATGCAGAGGGAGTCTACTCCCTAACCGGTATCTGAATACAGAGGGAGTCGTACTCCCTACCGGTATCTGATGCAGAGGGAAGTCCTACTCTCCTAACCGTAATCTGAATGCAGAGGAGGTCTACTCCCCTATCCAGTATCTGAATGCAAGAGGGAGTCGTACTCCCTAACCCTAACCAGTATCTGAATGCAGAGGGAGTCGTACTCCCCTATCCAGTATCTGAATGCCAGCGTTACCCTAGAGGTCAGGAAGGTGGTTGAGTGTGCTAAACCAAAGAAACCTACCTAAACCTATTAATGATTTTTCAAAGGAAGTTTTGAAGTCATCTAAATTGTTCCAAATACTATTTGAACTCTTGCAGGATTTTACATTTTTATTTATTTAATGGCATTAATACATCTGTATGGTACAAATCAATAATCAAGCCTATCCYCAAATCCTCCAAATAGGACCCTGAAATCCCATTGAACTATAGCTGGATAAGTCTCATTACCACTGTATTCTTGCTTTCTAAATAACAGGCTCTCCCACTATCTAGAACAGTCTGGTCAGCTTGCTGATGAACAGTGGATTTTCAAAAGGCTTATGATTGGGTGAATAGAAGCCATCTTGCTTTTTAGACCAATTAAAATGTAAGATTCTATGATGTCATCAGAACTCTTTATCCGGCTCTAGTTGCTTGTGTTTAGGTCAATGACCTCAAGACTGGCTGTTACGGCAGGGTTCCCCAACTGGCGGCCCGGGGGCAGAATTTTGCCGGCGAGTGGTTTTATTTGCCCCCCCCCCAAAAAAAAAAATTACTATTTTCATTGTTGGACATAAAATGTAATAACACGATGTAATTGGCTCCAAGTGATTTTTGTTTGGAAAATTTCTTCACAAGTGTTTCCACGAGTAGTARARGACACGTGATCATATACAAATGTAAGCAAGCCAGCAAGGGTGGAAATGATTATGCTTTAGTCAGGTATTATATATGTTAGGCTTCTTGCGGTCAATTTACAGTCTACAAATGATTTGTTATTATGTTCCCCCCCCGACCATCTGCTCCAGAAAACATTGGCCCGTGGCTGAATCTAGTTGATGATTCCCTGCCTTCCTGTATAAAGCAAGGAGATGTACTCTGGCCCACTTTATCTGCACTATATACTGGTGGAGGTCTGGTGATGTAATTATGTGCAAACACCACATCTGTCTTTTTTGTCATGTCCGTATCTGCCGTGTCAATACTTTTTACATGGCAGGAGAGTAACAATTCCAGCCAGAATAACCTACAGTTTTTTGGCAAACTCCAAAGTCCTCTGACAATACGAGTCACGTGCGTAACAGGTGCTGCGCTGTTTGAGCAAGAAGTGCTGTGCATATATAGTATTTCATATGAATAACCTAAATTTATCAACTTTCACAGTGAATACTTTTGTTTAGAGGCTTTTTTTTGTGCCAATGAATAGAAGTTGAACATGGCCAAATTAGTCAGTTTAATTCAATCTGCTATCGTCCCTAGGCCTATTTTAATGAAACTCTGGCTGTAAATATAGGCAGTAGATCGCAGGGCATCCCCGATTTGTCCCTCTAAGCTAAACTTTTTGGAAATTGAAAAAGTTCACTTTCTCATCTATAAACACATCTCAAGTGCAGGTGCTCTGTCCAGCAGCTCAAAATAACAGGACAGGGGCCATTTTCATTAGGACAGACAGTTTCAATATTATTGGGACACCTACACATTTGGCAGCCAAGCACGAGTTATCAGTCTTGCTTATTATTGTCTAGACCTGTTGAGATCTCTTCACGCCTAGAATAAAATCCTCCAGGCTTCCATTATAAGAAAATATATATCAATTAAAAAAGGAATTACAGGGGGCAGTTTGGAAAGCCTTTTCCTGTGTGAATGGTTCTCTGGAATAACGGACATGCTGGGGTAATAATTACATAACCAAAGTTCTATAGTAATACTAGTCCCGTGGTCAGGCCTTAGATTCACATCAGTGATTCATTGTCCCCTCTTCTTTAGGCAGTGCCGGGGAAAGCATTGACTCCATCAAAGACTACGAAGAGGACTTCTTCCAGAACTCTAGACTACTGAGGTGGGTGTCCTACCTCCCTGCCAACTAGACTACTCAGGTGGGTGTCCTACCTCCCTGCCAACTAGACTACTCAGGTGGGTGTCCTGTAGGACACCCACCTGAGTAGTCTAGATGGTAGGGAGTCAGGACACCCACCTGAGTAGTCTAGTTGGCAGGGAGGTAGGACACCCACCTGAGTAGTCTAGATGGTAGGGAGTCAGGACACCCACCTGAGTAGTCTAGTTGGCAGGGAGGTAGGACACCCACCTGAGTAGTCTAGATGGTAGGGAGTCAGGACACCCACCTGAGTAGTCTAGTTGGTAGGGAGTCAGGACACCCCTGAGTAGTCTAGATGGTAGGGAGTCAGGACACCCACCTGAGTAGTCTAGTTGGTAGGGAGTCAGGACACCCACCTGAGTAGTCTAGTTGGCAGGGAGTCAGGACACCCCCACCTGAGTAGTCTAGTTGGCAGGGAGGTAGGACACCCCACCTGAGTAGTCTAGATGGTAGGGAGTGAGGACACCCACCTGAGTAGTCTAGTTGGCAGGGAGGTAGGACACCCACCTGAGTAGTCTAGTTGGCAGGGAGGTAGGACACCCACCTGAGTAGTCTAGATGGTAGGGAGTGAGGACACCCACCTGAGTAGTCTAGTTGGCAGGGAGGTAGGACACCCACCTG
>NC_036866.1:6652020-6653521 GCF_002910315.2 Salvelinus sp. IW2-2015
GTCTAGTTGGCAGGGAGGTAGGACACCCACCTGAGTAGTCTAGATTGGTAGGGAGTCAGGACACCCACCTGAGTAGTCTAGTTGGCAGGGAGTAGGACACCCACCTGAGTAGTCTAAATGGTAGGGAGTCAGGACACCCACCTGAGTAGTCTAGTTGGCAGGGAGGTAGGACACCCACCTGAGTAGTCTAGATGGTAGGGAGTAGGACACCCACCTGAATAGTCTAGTTGGCAGGGAGGTAGGACACCCACCTGAGTAGTCTAGATGGAGGGAGTAGGACACCCACCTAGTAGTCTAGTTGAGGGAGGTAGGACACCCACCTGAGTAGTCTAGATGGTAGGGAGTCAGGACACCCACCTAGTAGTCTAGTGGTAGGGAGTCAGGACCCCCACCTGAGTAGTCTAGATGGTAGGGAGTCAGGACACCCACCTGAGTAGTCTAGTTGGCAGGGAGGTAGGACACCACCTGAGTATTCTAGATTGGCAGGAGTGAGGACCACTCCCTACCAACTAGACTACTCAGGTGGGTGTCCTGACTCCCTACCATCTAGACTACTCAGGTGGGTGTCCTCACTCCCTACCAAGTAGACTACTCAGGTGGGTGTCCTCACTCCCTACCAACCACATTTCCATCTGATTTGGTTTAGAAAATGAATTGCCAGTCAATTCATTCATTTGGTGAAAGGCCATGGTTTTCAATTATATAATTTTTCTAATTGAATAGAAATGGAACTGCGCTGGAACACGTTAACCTGACCGGTGTCCTTCTGTCCACCCCAGAGACGGCATGCTGAAGGCCCACCAGGTGACTACTAAGAACCTGAGTCTGGCCGTTTCCGACTGCTTCTGGAAGATGGTCAGGGAGTCAGTGGAGCAGCAGGCCGACGCCTTCAAAGGTAACCAGGCGGCTTAGGGCCCCAAAATAGTCCTCTGATGCGTGATCCCCAAAGGCTWATCGATTTAACCTACGTAGAGACACAAGGGACATCAAGAGTTAACCAACCCTGTGAGCCCGTTGGTGCATCATATTTCTCTACTTTAACAGGGAAGTGTGATATGTTGGAAGCTTGTGCAGCAGAGCGTTGTAAACAAAAAGGGAGAAATGAAGTGATCTACAGGAATTTAGAGGTCCAGTCGACCTTTTGACAAAGGATGCAGTGATCATTATTAAACCTGCCACTTCTGATAAAGCGAGGCCTGATATGATACACTGCATCCAAGGGTTTTAGAGAAGTGGCTGCTGCATTCTGATAAATGTTGTCACCATAATGAAGAGCTGGCAGGAAGGTTGCCTGTACATCCTGTTTCCTGCTGTTTATGGAGAGGCAGGAACTATTTCTATTTAAGAGGCCTACTTTAAATCTTAACAAGTTCATCCGTATGTTTTTTACAATTTTTTAAACGTCACATTTTTGTCAAGCCAAAATCCCAGATATTTATAGGCGGGAACCTGCTCAATGAGAGAACCATCCAATGCATAAATATGTAAACCATCTGAAATA
>NC_036866.1:6658801-6661349 GCF_002910315.2 Salvelinus sp. IW2-2015
GCGCTGACCGGGCCATGTTAGAGCCCCTTACTGCTAACGAGGCCATGTAGAGCCCCTACAGCTGACGAGGCCATGTTAGAGCCCTTACTGCTGACGAGGCCATGTTAGAGCCCCTACTGCTGACGAAGCCATGTTAGAGCCCCTACAGCTGACGAGGCCATATTAGAGCCCTACTGCTGACGAGGCCATGTTAGAGCCCCTTACTGCTGACGAGGCCATGTTGAGCCCTTACTGCTGACGAGGCCATGTTAGAGCCCCTACACCTGACGAGGCCATGTTAGAGCCCCTTACTGCTGACGAGGCCATGTTAGAGCCCCTACTGCTGACGAGGCCATGTTAGAGCCCCTACAGCTGACGAGGCCATGTTAGAGCCCCTACAGCTGACGAGGCCATGTTAGAGCCCCTACAGCTGACGAGGCCATGTTAGAGCCCCTTACTGCTGACGAGGCCATGTTAGAGCCCCTACTGCTGACGAGGCCATGTTAGAGCCCCTACAGCTGACGAGGCCATGTTAGAGCCCCTACAGCTGACGAGGCATGTTAGAGCCCCTACAGCTGACGAGGCCATGTTAGAGCCCCTACTGCTGACGAGGCCATGTTAGAGCCCCTACTGCTGACGAGGCCATGTTAGAGCCCCTACTACTGACGAGGCCATGTTAGAGCCCCTACAGCTGACGAGGCCATGTTAGAGCTCCTACTGCTGACGAGGCCATGTTAGAGCTCCTACTGCTGACGAGGCCATGTTAGAGCCCCTACTGCTGACGAGGCCATGTTAGAGCTCCTACTGCTGACGAGGCCATGTTAGAGCCCCTATACTGCTGACGAGGCCATGTTAGAGCCCCTACTACTGCTGACGAGGCATGTTAGAGCCCCTACTACTGCTGACGAGGCCATGTTAGAGCCCTACTACTGCTGACGAGGCCATGTTAGAGCCCTACTACTGCTGACGAGGCCATGTTAGAGCCCCTACTGCTGACGAGGCATGTTAGAGCCCTACTACTGCTGACGAGGCCATGTTAGAGCCCCTACTACTGCTGACGAGGCCATGTTAGAGCCCCTACTGCTGACGAGGCCATGTTAGAGCCCCTACTACTGCTGACGAGGCCATGTTAGAGCCCCTACTGCTGACGAGGCCATGTTAGAGCCCCTACTGCTGACGAGGCCATGTTAGAGCCCTACTACTGCTGACGAGGCCATGTTAGAGCCCCTACTGCTGACGAGGCCATGTTAGAGCCCCTACCTGATTTTGTTGCTGTGTAGGATAGCCGTTGGTTTAAAATGGGTACTTAATGCGGGAAAAATGAAATGTATGATCTCTAGAAACCCGGTCAGCGGCAAGGGGCTCTAACATGGCCCGGTCAGCGGCAAGGGGCTCTAACATGGCCCGGTCAGCGGCAAGGGGCTCTAACATGACCCGGTCAGCGGCAAGGGGCTCTAACGTAGATAAGTGTCATCTGCATACATATGAATGTTACAGCTTTTTGCAGAAAGACCAATAGTATTTATATACATAGTAAAGAGGACAGATCCCAAAATCAAATCCTGCAGGATAACTTTATTAATATCGTAACTTGACTTGGCACCATCAGAAAGCACACATTTGTGTTCTGTCTAGTTCCCAAACCACTTACAAAGACGCCTGGTCATGGCCCATTTCAGACAACCTTTAAATGAGTAGAGGATGGTGGACAGTATAAAAGAAGCAGAGTGATTCCTGTGATCTCAGCTATTTAAAAGACAAGTGTAGCTGCTGAAACGGTGCTATGTTCAGGTCTAGAACCAGACTGGTGAAGAATATCAGATGAGGTTGAAAGTTCTTAGCTGCTATCCACTGGATTCGTGCTCCCGAGTGACGCTGCGGTATAAGGCACTGCATCTCAGTGCTAGAGGCGTCACTACAGACCCTGGTTCGATCCTGGGCTGTATCACAACCGGCCATGATCGGGAGTCACATAGATCAGCGCACAATTGGCCCAGCGCCGTCCGGGTTAGGGGAGGGTTTGGCCGAGGTAGGCCGTCATTGTAAAATAAAAATGTGTTCTTAACTGACTTGCCTAGTTAAATAAATGTAAAAAATCTTGACATACTGTAGCTTACTCTAATATATMTTCTGCTGTACATATCATTCTTAGTATATAGAGTGGAAATTCACCCAGTGTATAAATGTGTAGATAGCGTTTTGATTGCTGTTAGTGCTATTTAGGTTAATTGGATTTGTTCAACATTTCTTGTCATTTAAAAAAAAAAAGATTGTGTACTTGTTTGCCATTTTTAGGAGCTAGTAACATAAGCATTTCACTGCACCCACTATAATATCTGCTAAACTGTGTACTTGATCAATAAACTTTGGTTTGATGACCTAGCATGAATGAAAGGCTATCAACCTCCTCTCCTTTCCTTCATGCTAGGTCATCAACCTCCTCTCCTTTCCTTCATGCTAGGTCATCAACCTCCTCTCCTTTCCTTCATGCTAAATGTGTGGGGAGAGGGGGGGGTGTAGGGTGAGGGATGATGGGAAAAATGAGGGGGAGTGTGTGTAGGAGAGATGA
>NC_036866.1:6662253-6666397 GCF_002910315.2 Salvelinus sp. IW2-2015
GGGATGATGGGAAATGTGGGGGAGAGGGGGGTTTGTAGGGAGAGGTGAGGGAAGATGGGAGATGAGGGTGTAGGCTTGGATTGAGTTTTTGATTAGGAGTGTGTTCTCTAGCGAGTGATCTCAGCCACGGCGCCGTCCCTACTGCCCTGGCGTGCGTGCCAAAACAGGTTTTATTTTTACTTTTGAACTCTCATCAGCATAGCAGGTAGTAGTGAAGCTGTCCCTATACAAACTGCATGTTATCTACTGGTTAATTCATAACACCAAACAGATGAGACATTCGGACAATGAGACCGTCTAACCAGCTAGCTCACCCATGCTACTATCTGGGGCTGCTTGACTCTCAATCCTGGCTTGGATCTTTAGCAATGGAGACAAAAGACATAGTATTGATCCTCACTCACTTTTTATATACCGTATATCCGTTATAATGTCTCTAATTTATACCTCTGTAATTTCATCTGTGGTTTGTTTGTTAAATACAGTACAGAGGAAGTTACAGACTCACTATGAGAGAACCTCTCCCCCAAAGGTCTGGTCCACTGACTATCTGTCCTCTCCTTTCTCAGCGTCCCGCTTCAACCTGGAGACAGAGTGGAAGAACAACTACCCCCGTCTGAGAGAGCTGGACAGGGTATGTCAAGTCAACAATATTTTCCTTCACTCGTCTACTGATTCTGAGATTTTTGGAGCGGCCATATTGGAGTGCCAGATTCCGCCCAATAATCACGCGTCTTCTGTTTGTCTTTTCCTCCCAGAATGAACTCTTCGAAAAAGCCAAGAACGAAATCTTGGACGAAGTCATTAGCTTGAGTCAAGTGACACCGAAACACTGGTTAGTGTTTGACCTGATGTTTCCCCTTTAAAGGATGTTTGGTCACCTGCAGCTTATGTACATCATTATTATTGATTATTATGTATCGATAAAAATAAAAAACATGTTATAATTTTTCCATGGCCAACATCAACTGTGTTGAATGCTTCATATTCAAAGGCCGTTAAACTAATTCTGAAATGCCCGTCTGCCAGCTATGTTGTAGAAGCTATGAATGGTGGTGGGTGTGGGTGCGTTTATGAGAAATGAGTCTTTACAGAAGCCCATGGGGATTGAGCTGGGGTTTGTCCCATTGTCACAGAGCCCTGTTCAGATAAAGAGCCTTGCTTTAGTTAACAAGCTGCTGGGCTTTCATGGCTATGCGTCATAAATGGCCCCCTATATAAGGAGTAGGTCACCATTTGGGATGCAGCCATTGGGACTCTACAGTAAAGTGCAGTCTGAATAGTGAGTTTTTTTTTTCATTTACCAAAAGAGTAATTTTCATTCCCGTCATAAAACCTGATATGACAGATCTGGCAAAGTCAAAGGACACATCACTACCGCTTTCTGCCCTATTGCTTTCAGCTATTATGCCTGTTCAGATCAGCTGCAAATGTGGAGAGGACATAACCAAAGGAAGACAATTTAGACTTTTTACAACAACAAAAAATTGTGTTTGTGAGTTTATATTTATTTATTGAGATGGAACCGTGAAGACAGGTGAGGTTCTAGATTGTGAGTCAGAAGTGCGCTGGGTTGCATGACTCTGGTGTAGGCTGTGTGCATGACTCTGGTGTAGGCTGTGTGCATGACAAACCAAAGGAAGACAATTTAGACTTTTTACAACAACAAAAAATGTGTGTTTGTGAGTTTATATTTATTTATTGAGATGGAACCGTGAAGACAGGTGAGGTTCTAGATTGTGAGTCAGAAGTGCGCTGGGTTGGATTCAAGCCCATGCTGACTCTGGTGTAGGCTGTGTGCATGACTCTGGTGTAGGCTGTGTGCATGACTCTGGTGTAGGCTGTGTGCATGACTCTGGTGTAGGCTGTGTGCATGACTCTGGTGTAGGCTGTGTGCATGACTCTGGTGTAGGCTGTGCATGCTGTGTAGCTGTGTGCATGACTCTGGTGTAGGCTGTGTGCATGACTCTGGTGTAGGCTGTGTGCATGACTCTGTGTAGGCTGTGTGCATGACTCTGGTGTAGGCCTGTGGTGTTGCACCGGCGTTTGCGGCACTAACCGCTGAACCACACGGGTCACTACTTTAGACTTAACTTACAGTCACACAGCGTCGTCTTCAAAACTGCTGTCCAACCAAGAAGCGCTTGTTTTCCTATCTTAACCCTGCAGGGAGGCCATCCTACAGAAGAAGCTGTGGGAGCGCGTGTCCACCCACGTCATCGAGAACATCTACCTGCCTGCAGCCCAGACCAAACAATCTGGCACCTTCAACACCACCGGACATCAAGCTCAAACATGGACGGACAAGCAGCTGCCTCAAAGCATTAGAGGTTAGAGTTCTGCTGCTGCCTCACAAAGCATTAGAGGTAGAGTTCTGCTGCTGCCTCACAAAGCATTAGAGGTAGAGTTTGCTGCTGCCTCACAAGCATTAGAGTAGAGTTCTGCTGCTGCCTCACAACGCATTAGAGGTAGAGTTCTGCTGCTGCCTCACAAAGCATTAGAGGTAGAGTTCTGCTGCTGTCCTCACAAAGCATTAGAGGTAGAGTCTGCTGCTGCTGCCTCCAAAGCATTAGAGGTAGAGTTCTGCTGCTGCCTCACAACGCATTAGAGGTAGAGTCTCTGCCTGCCTCACAAAGCATTAGAGGTAGAGTTCTGCTGCTGCCTCACAAAGCATTAGAGGTAGAGTTCTGCTGCTGCCTCACAAAGCATTAGAGGTAGAGTCTTGCTGCTGCCTCACAAGCCATTAGAGGAGAGTTCTGCTGCTGCCTCACAAACGCATTAGGGTAGAGTTCTGCTGCTCCTCACAAAGCATTAGAGTAGAGTTTCTGCTGCTCGCCCACAACGCATTAGAGGTAGAGTTCTGCTGCTGCCTCACAAACGCATTGAGGTAGAGTTCTGCTGCCTGCCTCACAAAGCATTAGAGGTAGAGTTCTGCTGCTGCCTCACAAGCATTAGAGGTAGAGTTCTGCTGCTGCCTCACAAAGCATTAGAGGTAGAGTTCTGCTGCTGCCTCACAAAGCATTAGAGGTAGAGTTCTGCTGCTGCCTCACAACGCATTAGAGGTAGAGTTCTCTGCTGCCTCACAAGCATTAGAGGTAGAGTTCTGCTGCTGCCTCACAAAGCATTAGAGGTAGAGTTCTGCTGCTGCCTCACAAAGCATTAGAGGTAGAGTTCTGCTGCTGCCTCACAAAGCATTAGAGGTAGAGTTCTGCTGCTGCCTCACAAAGCATTAGAGGTAGAGTTCTGCTGCTGCCTCACAAAGCATTAGAGGTAGAGTTCTGCTGCTGCTCACAAAGCATTAGAGGTAGAGTTCTGCTGCTGCCTCACAAAGCATTAGAGGTAGAGTTCTGCTGCTGCCTCACAAAGCATTAGAGGTAGAGTCTGCTGCTGCCTCACAAAGCATTAGAGGTAGAGTTCTGCTGCTGCCTACAAAGCATTAGAGGTAAGAGTTCTGCTGCTGCCTCACAAAGCATTAGAGGGGTTAGAGTTCTGCTGCTCCTCACAAAGCATTAGAGTAGAGTCGTGCTGCTGCCTCACACAAGCATTAGAGTAGAGTTTCTGCTGCCTCACAAAGCATTAGAGTAGAGTTCTGCGCTGCCTCACAAAGCCATTAGAGGTAGTTCTGCTGCTGCCTCACACAAGCATTAGAGGTAGAGTTCTGCTGCTGCCTCACAAAGCATTAGAGGTAGAGTTCTGCTGCTGCCTCACAAAGCATTGAAGGTAGAGTTCTGCTGCTGCGCTCACAAAGCATTAGAGGTAGAGTTCTGCTGCTAGCCTCACAAAGCATTAGAGGTAGAGTTCTGCTGCTGCCTCACAAAGCATAGAAGGTAGAGTTCTGCTGCTGCCTCACAACGCATATAGAGGTAGAGTTCTGCTGCTGCCTCACAAAGCATTAGAGGTAGAGTTCTGCTGCTGCCTCACAAAGCATTAGAGTGTAGAGTTCTGCTGCTGCCTCAACAAAGCATTAGAGGTAGAGTTCTGCTGGCTGCCTCACAAAGCATTAGAGGTAGAGTTTTCTGCTGCTGCCTCACAAAGCATTAGAGGTAGAGTTCTGCTGCTGCCTCACAAAGCATTAGAGTAGAGTTCTTCTGCTTGCTGCTCACAAAAGCATAGAGGTAGAGTTCTGCTGCTGCCTCACAACGCA
>NC_036866.1:6670697-6671667 GCF_002910315.2 Salvelinus sp. IW2-2015
GCATTAGAGGTAGAGTTCTGCTGCTGCCTCACAAAGCATTAGAGGTAGAGTTCTGCTGCTGCCTCACAAAGCATTAGAGGTAGAGTTCTGCTGCTCCTGCCTCAATAGCTCTTTAAACCTCTTCTCTTCTTCCTAACGGTGGAGATGCATGTCATAAGGAGATGTTGGTGTCAGGTCTAAGTCAAGAGATCATTTAGATAATTGAAGATTGGATTTACTGTGCCAGTCAAATTTTCATGTTCTGGTTGGTCTGACAGGAGTGGTGTATGGGTGTTGTAGTGTTGTCTGTAGCAGGCCATGGTGTCGTGTTGATACCTGGCCCTCTGTCCTCCAGGTTGCCTGGGAGACGCTGCAGGAGGAGTTTGCCCGCTTCATGGCGGAGTACAAAGGGAAGGACCAGGACGACATCTTTGACAAGCTGAAGGAGGCGGTGAAGGACGAGAGTATCAAGAGGCACAAGTGGAAYGAGACAGCCATGGACAGCCTGGTACACTTACACACACACACACACATACACACACACCAGGGTTTCTTCTGGATCAAAAAGTAGCTTAGGTGGTTGGCGTGGCAATGGGTGGAATGGAATTTAAAGAACATTTTAGAGGCTCCCATCTGTGTAGAGAAATTGTAAAAAATGTAAGACCATTTCCTGCAATTCTACACGTTTCTCCATGGAGACAGACATTTTGCCATGGCTAATGCGATGTTCTTTTGCTCAAACATAATAACAATCAGTAATGCTAAATTCATTGTTTTTCACATTTGATTCTCCCTGAATTTCTAGCTTGTTAGTTCTCAAAGATTATATTATAACAAAAATATATGTCAGATTTTCAGTAGTTTAAGTTAACACTGAAAGCGTTTTTCCATCCCAAAAATGTATAAATACAAAAATGATGGATGTCCACTACATGACCTAAAGTATGTGGACACCTACTCGTCAAACATCTCATTCCAAAATCATGGGCAT
>NC_036866.1:6673313-6678870 GCF_002910315.2 Salvelinus sp. IW2-2015
ATGACCAGTGTGTGTGTGTGTGTGTGTGTGTGTGTGTGCGTGTGTTTGTAAACGTACGCATGTCTGTACATGCGCATGAATGTGTGTAAACTAACCCTAACCCTGGAGGGATGGAGGAATTTTTTAAATCTTGGGCATGTTTTCCGGTCGCCCAACAGTGTAAAAAAAAGATATACAGTACCAGTCAAAAGTTCGGACACACCTACTCATTCAAGGGTCTTTATTTTTACTATTTTCTATATTGTAGAATAATAGTGAAGACATCAAAACTATGAAATAACACGTGGAATCATGTAGTTACCAAAAAAGTGTTTTATATTTGAGATTCTTCAAAGTAGCCACCCTTTGCCTTGATGACAGCTTTGCAACCTCTTGGCATTCTCTCAACCAGCTTCATGAGGTAGTCACCTGGAATGCATTTCAATTAACAGGTGTACCTTGTTAAAAGTTAATTTGTGGAATTTCTTTCCTTAATGGGTTTGAGCCAATCAATCAGTTGTGTTGTGACAAGGTAGGGGTGGTATACAGAATATAGCCCTATTTGGTAAAAGACCAAGTCCATATTATAGCAAGAACAGCTCAAATAAGCAAAGAGAAACGACAGTCCATCATTACTCTAAGACATGAAGGTCAGTCAATCAGGAACATTTCAAGAACTTTGAAAGTATCTTCAAGTGAGTCTCAAAAACCATCAAGCACTTTGATGAAACTGGCTCTCATGAGGACCACCACAGGAAAGGAAAAGCCAGAGTTACCTCTGCTGCAGAGGATAAGTTCATTAGAGTTAACTGCACCTCAGATTGCAGCCCAAATAAATGCTTCACAGGTGTTCAAGTAACAGACACATCTCAACTGTGCAGAGGAGACTGCGTGAATCAGGCCTTCATGGTCGAAATGCTGCAAAGAAACCACTACTAAAGGACACCAATAAGAAGAGAGACTTGCTTGGGCCAAAAAACACAAACAATGAACATTAGACTGGTGTAAATCTGTCCTCTGGTCTGATGAAACCTGTTTAAATGGATCATTCTTTGAGATGTTTCTACAACTTGATTGCAGTCTACCTGTGGTAAATTCAATTGATTGAACATGATTTGGAAAGGCACACACCTGTCTTTACAAGGTCCACAGTTGACAGTGCATGTCAGAGCAAAAACCAATACTTCCCGATGCACTGTATACACATACGTGGACACCCCTTCAAATGAGTTGATTTGGCTATTTCAGCCACACCCATTTCTGACAGGTGTATAGAACCAAGCACACAGTCATGCATTCTCCATGAACAAACATTGGCAGTAGAATGGCCTTACTGAAGAGCTCAGTGACTTCCAATGTGGCAATGTCATGTCATAGAATGCCACCTTTCAACTAGTCAGTTGGTCAACGTTCTGCCCTGCTAGATCTTCCCAGTCAACTGTAAGTGCTGTTATTGAGAAGTGGAAACGTCGAGGAGAAACAACGGCTCAGCCGTAAGCTAACAGAAGGGACCTCAAAGTGCTGAAGTGCGTAAAAATGTTCTGTCCATGGTAGCAACACTCACTACCGAGTTCCAAACTGCCTCTGGTAGCAAAATCAGCACAATAACTGTTCAGCGGGAGCTTCATAAAATGGGTTTCCATGGCCGAGCAGCCACACACAGCCTAAGAACACATGTGCAATGCCAAGCGTCAGCTGGAGTGGTGTTAAAGCTCGCCCATTGAACTCTGCAGCAATGGAAAGATGTTCTCTGGAGTGATGAATCACGCTTCACATCTGGCAGTTCGACGGACGAATCTGGTTTTGGCGGATGCCAAGAGAATGCTTCCTGCCCCAATGCATAGTGCCAATAATGTACTGGGCCTGTTTTCTATGGTTCTGGCTAGGCCCTTTAGTTCAGTGAAGGTCTTAATTTCATCATATATTACTTAGACCTATTTTGTGCTCCAACTTTGTGGCAAACGTATGTGTTGAGGAAGGTCCTTTCCTGTTTCAGCATGCCAATGCCCCTGTGCACAAGTGAGGTTCATACAGAAGTGGGTTGTCGAGATCGGTGTGTGAAGAACTTGACTGGCCTGCACAGAGCCCTGACCTCAACCACAATGAACGCCTTTGGGATGAAGTGGAATGCCGACTCGCAAGCCAGGCCTAATCGCTCAACATCAGTGCCCGACCTCACTAATGCTCGTGGCTGAATGGAGCAAGTCCCGCGCAATGTTTCAAAATCTAGTGGAAAGCCTTCCCAGAAGAGTGGAGGCTGTTTATGCTGCAAGGGGGGACCAACTCCATATTAATGCGGCGATTAGGCCTGGCTTGCAGTCGGCATTCCACTTCATCCCAAAGGCGTTCATTGTGGTTGAGGTCAGGGCTCTGTGCAGGCCAGTCAAGTTCTTCAACACCGATCTCGACAACCCACTTCTGTATGAACCTCACTTTGTGCACAGGGGCATTGTCATGCTGAAACAGGAAAGGACCTTCCTCAAACTGTTGCCACAAAGTTGGAAGCACAAAATCGTCTAGAAGTTAATTGTATGCTGTAAAATTAAGATTTCCCTTCACTGGAACTAAAGGGCCTAGCCAGAACCATAGAAAACAGGCCCAGTACATTATTGGCACTATGCATTGGGGCAGGAAGCATTCTCTTGGCATCCGCCAAAACCAGATTCGTCCGTCGAACTGCCAGATGGTGAAGCGTGATTCATCACTCCAGAGAACATCTTTCCATTGCTGCAGAGTTCAAATGGGCGAGCTTTACACCACTCCAGCTGACGCTTGGCATTGCACATGGTGTTCTTAGGCTTGTGTGTGGCTGCTCGGCCATGGAAACCCATTTTATGAASCTCCCGMTGAACAGTTATTGTGCTGATTTTGCTACCAGAGGCAGTTTGGAACTCGGTAGTGAGTGTTGCTACCAWGGACAGAACATTTTTAYGCACTTCAGCACTTTGAGGTCCCGTTCTGTTAGCTTACGGCTGAGCCGTTGTTTCTCCTCGACGTTTCCACTTCTCAATAACAGCACTTACAGTTGACTGGGGAAGATACACACAATTCCACTCCCTCTCTCTCTCTCTCTCTCTCTAGCTGACTCTGTGTAAATGACATGGCAGGTCCTTACTGGAAACAACGCTGGATGAGCTGGACGAGCGCTCGCCCGAACAGCAAATCTGCAACGAAACCAAAAAAGGAGCTGGAGCGCCTGCTAAAACTCCACTGAGGACACACAGCCTACCTGGCAACGACGAGGTCACCACCGTCCGCAAAAACCTGGAGTGGCCGCGAGGAGTGGAGGTGGACCCTGTCCTGGTAAGAACCTGAGAGGGCGTGGAGGTAGACCCTGTCCTGGTTAGAACCTGGAGGGTGAGGGGTGGAGGTGGACCCTGTCCTGGTGAGAACCTGGAGGGGTCGGAGGTGGACCCTGTCTGTGAGAACCTGGTGAGTGGTGGAGGTGGACCTGTCCTGGTGGAGAACCTGGAGGGTCGAGGGGTGGAGGTGGACCCTGTCCTGGTGTAGAACCTGGAGAGGTCGAGGGTGGAGGTGGACCCTGTCCTGGTGAGAACCTGGAGGGTCGAGGGGTGGAAGGGACCCTGTCCTGGTGAGAACCTGGAGGGTCGAGGGGGTGGATGGTGGACCCTGTCCTGGTGAGAACCTGGAGGTCGAGGGTGAGGTGGCCCTGTCCTGGTGAGAACCTGCGATGGAGTGGACCCTGTCCTGGTGAGAACCTGAGGGTGAGGGGTGGAGGGACCCTGTCCTGGTGAGAACCTGGAGGTGGAGGTGGACCCTGTCCTGGTGAGAACCTGGGTCGAGGGTGGAGTGTGACCCTGTCCTGGTGAGAACCTGGAGAGTCGAGGTGGAGGTGGACCCTGTCCTGTGAGAACCTGGAGGGTCGAGGTGGAGGTGGACCCTGTCCTGGTGAGAACCTGGAGGGTCGAGGGGGGAGGTGGCCCTGTCCTGGTGAGAACCTGGAGGGTCGAGGGTGAGGTGGACCTGTCCTGGTGAGAACCTGGAGGGTCGAGGGGTGGAGGTGGACCCTGTCCTGGTGAAAACCTGGAGGGTCGAGGGCGGAGGTGGACCCTGTCCTGGTGAGAACCTGAGGGTCGAGGGGTGGAGGTGGACCCTGTCCTGGTGAGAACCGGAGGGTTGAGGGTGGAGGTGGACCCTGTCCTGGTGAGAACCTGGAGGTCGAGGGGTAGGAGGTGGACCCTGTCCTGGATGAGAACCTGGAGGGTCGAGGGGTGGAGGTGGACCCGTCCTGTGAGAACCTGGAGGATCGAGGGGGAGGTGGACCCTGTCCTGGTGAGAAGAGCGAGGGGTGGAGGTGAGACCCTGTCCGGTGAGAACCTGGAGGGTCGAGGGGTGAGGTGGACCCTGTCCTGTGTGAGACCTGGAGGGTCGAGGGGCGGAGGTGGACCCTGTCCTGGCGAGAACCTGGAGGTGAGGGTGGAGGTAGAGCCCTGTCCTGTGAGAACCTGGAGGTCGAGGGTGGAGGTGGACCTGTCCTGGTGAGAACCTGGAGGTGAGGGGTGGAGGTGGACCCTGTCCTGGTGAGAACCTGAGGGTCGAGGGTGGAGGTGACCCGTCCGGTGAGAACTGAGGGAGGGTGGAGGTGACCCTGTCCTGGTGAGAACCTGGAGGGTCGAGGGGGAGGTGGACCCTGTCCTGGTGAGAACCTGGAGGGTCGAGGGGAGGTGGACCCTGTCCTGGTGAGAACCTGGAGGGTCGAGGGGTGGAGGTGGACCCTGTCCTGGTAAGAACCTGGAGGGTGAGGGGAGGTGACTCTTCCTGTAGGAACTGGCGGTCGAGGGGGGAGGTGGACCCTGTCCTGGTAAGAACCTGGAGGGTCGAGGGGGGAGTGGACCTGTCCTGGTGAGAACCTGGAGGGCGGAGGTGGACCCTGTCCTGGTGAGAACTGGAAGGTGGAGGTGACCCTGTCCTGGTAAAACCTGGAGGTCGAGGGGGGGAGTGGACTCTGTCCTGGTAGGAACCTGGCGGGTCGAGGGGGGAGGTGGACCCTGTCCTGGTAAGAACCTGGAGGGTCGAGGGGGGGAGGTGGACCCTGTCCTGGTAGAAACCTGGAGGATCGAGGGGTGGAGGTAGACCCTGTCCTGGTGAGAACCTGGAGGGTCGAGGGTGGAGGTGACCCTGTCCTGGTGAGAACCTGGAGGGTCGAGGGGTGGAGGTGGACCCTGTCCTGGTGAGAACCTGGAGGGTCGAGGTTGAGGTGGACCCTGTCCTGTCCTTCTCCACTTCTATTTGACAAGGCTGTTCTCTCGTCTCCTCACTTCTATTTGACAAGGCTGTTCTCTCGTCTCCTCACTTCTATTTGACAAGGGCTGTTCTCTCGTCCCTCACTTCTATTTGACAAGGGCTGTTCTCTCGTCCCTCACTTCTATTTGACAAGGCTGTCTCTCGTCTCCTCACTTCTATTAGACAAAGGCTGTTCTCTCCGTCCTCACTTCTATTTGACAAGGGCTGTTCTCTGTCCCCTCACTTCTATTTGACAAGGGCTGTCCTCTCGTCCCTCACTTCTATTAGACAAAGGCTGTTCTCTCGTCTCCTCACTCCGCTGTGCTCGTTGTTC
>NC_036866.1:6682038-6735595 GCF_002910315.2 Salvelinus sp. IW2-2015
TGTTCTCAACACCAATATGCTGGTTAACTTCGCTATTAAGCACATAGCAGCATGGTTGAGGAAAAGTCGCCAATTCAGCAGTACACTGATGTTTCAGAACAGCGACCGCTATCCAACACGGGAGAAAGAGCATTTGTTATAAAATAATACAAATGTTATTAGTGTTCTTACGTAATATAACCTCATACAATTTCAGTAGCACATGTCTTAGAGTGATGGACTGTGCCATCCTCACKGCCTCCACAATGGTTGAGTCCACTCAGACTAGTACCAATCAGACAAGTATCTTGTACACCATTTTTTGKGGGGCCTAACGAGCTTGTGTGCAAACTCGGCACGTGTGTGTAGAGGGAGCGGTCGGAACGCAATTGAGTAAGTGAAACATGGAGGGGAAATGGAATTTAGGGAGAAGAACTGTGTGATGCTTGCCTTGGTTTCTTTTTTGTTGTGCCCCGCAAATGAACGGCGTCTTYAAGACACATTCCACCCATTACTTTTACAGTATTTGAAAACAATGTGATCTCTAGTTAAATATGGATTTTTGACGTCGTCTGTTTGAGTACTCATACCTATTCTTACTTCAGACAGTAATGTAATCAGAGAGGGAGACAAGCAGGTGTGGGAAAGGTGGACGCAGGTTTTGAACCCGGTTTCTGTTGGGGTTGTATATGTGACGTGCCAGGAGGAGTTACCTCTCGACCACAGCTCTGCACGTCTTTTGCCTATRAATTGCCCCTCTCACTCCGGTTCCCTCTTTTACTTCCTGTATTTCTAGATCAAGGACACATGGCACCAGCTGTACCGACGTCACTTCCTGCAGAAGGCGCTGCATCACTGTAATCTGTGTAGACGAGGATTCTACTACTACCAGAGACAATTTGTGGACTCGGAGGTAAGGGACCTAGGCTCTTTGGTAAGCTGCCAGAGTTAGCTGATTTCAGAGGGACGTAGGTTTGGATGTAGGTTTTCAGAGGGACGTATGTTTTCAGAGGGACGTAGGTTTGGATGTAGGTTTTCAGAGGGACGTAGGTTTTCAGAGGGACGTAGGTTTTCAGAGGGACGTAGGTTTGCAAAATTCCAGTAATTTTCCCAACGTTCTCTGTATTTCCAGAAATCCCGGTTGGAAGATTCCTGGAAAGATTTTTGGAATATCTTGGAAATATGGGAAAGATATTGGAATTTTGTAACCCTTTATGGACTGTAGTAAGTTGTCCATCTACAGTACTTCCTGTTGTCTCTGACTGTTGCATGTAACTTAATAATATAATACATGCCCTGTCTCAGTGCATGACTATCATGTTTCTCTCACCACAGCTGGAGTGCAATGATGTAGTCCTGTTCTGGAGGATTCAGAGGATGCTGCTCATCACAGCCAACACACTCAGACAGCAGCTCATCAACACAGAGGGTAGGCTGGGACTTGGGTATAGATCTGGGGCTGTGTTACAGGGCTGTATAGGCCCCTGTCTGGAGGCCTGTCTTGTCTGTCTGGAGGCCTGTCTTGTCTGTCTGGAGGCCTGTCTTGTCTGTCTGGAGGCCTGTCTTGTCTGTCTGGAGGCCTGTCTGTCTTGTCTGTCTGGAGGGAGGCCTGTCTGTCTTGTCTGTCTGGAGGGAGGCCTGTCTGTCTGGAGGCCTGTCTGTCTTGTCTGTCTGGAGGCCGGCCTGTCTGGAGGTCTGTGTTCCCTTTATCTTTGATGTCTGATGTTTTGTCTCTGTGTGGGTGTGTCCGGGTGTGTGTGTGTGTGTGTGGGGTTGTGTGTTTGCATTTGCACACTCAGTACGGCGCCTGGAAAAGAACGTGAAGGAGGTGCTGGAGGACTTTGGTGAGGACAACGAGAGGAAGGTCCACCTCATCACCGGACGCAGAGTACAGCTGGCAGAAGACCTTAGTGAGTCACCTAAACACACACACTGGGGTGCACACCACACACACACACACTGGGTGCACACACACACACCACACACTGGGTGCACACACACACACACACTGGTGCACACACACAACACACACACTGGTGCACACACACACACACACACACACTGGGTGCACACACACACACACAACACACACACACACACACACACACACACACACGGGTGCACACGTTACACACACACACACACACACTGGCTACACAGACACACACACTGGCTACACAGACACACACTGGGTGTATACACACAGACTACATTATACCAATTTGGGTTTAACCAGAATGGTATCGTTAGTCTTTGGGTTTAACCAGAATTGTATCGTTACAGTCACATTTGTGCTGGTCCCTCCTGCTTATGCCTTACTTAAGTAATAAGTTCCGAGGGGGTGTGATATATGGCCAATATACCACGGCAAAGGGCTGTTCTTTGGGACAATGCAACACGGAGTGCCTGGACACAGCCCTTGGCCGTGGTATAGTGGCCAGATACCACAAACCCCCGAGGTGCCTTACTGCTATTATAAACTGGTTACCACCGTAATTAGAGCAGYAAAAATAAATGTTTTATCGTACCTGGCTTTCAGCCAATCAGCATTCAGKRTTTGAACCGCCCAGTTTATAATAGTGAATAGATTACTACCTATATTATGGAAAATAATAAATAATTTATATTATAGTGATAATATGAGGAGCAACAGAGACTTTTTATGCAGATAAATGAATGTGATTGTATCGGCTGTGAGTTTTCTTTGATTTGATGGCACTGTAAATTGTGTTTAGTGCAATATACCTGACACCACTAGATGGCAGTGGTGTTTTTTATCTTTGTGTTTATTATGGATCCCATTTAGCTGCATGMCAAGGCAGCAACTACTCTTCCTGGGGTCCAGCTAAATTAAGGCAGTTCCACATTACAAGACATTCACAACAGATTTCACAACATATGAAGTGTGTTCCCTCGGGTCCCTACTCTACTACCACATATCTATAACACAAAATCCATGTGTACGTGTGTCTTTAGTGTGTATGTTATCGTGTGTTTGTATACATGTGTCTGTGCCTATGTTTGTGTTGCTTCACAGTCCCCACTGTTCCATAATGTGTATTTTTTATATATATATATTTTTTAATCTAATTTTATTGCTTGCATGAGTAACTTGATGTGGACTACAGTTCCATGTAGTCAGTGGCGGTTCTAGGTTGTATGGCTCCCCTGGTCCCACCCCCCCATTCTGCACTAACTGTCACTTTTATTCAGACATTTGGAACAACACCTGTAAATAATCATGACATTTAAAACTATATAAATATAAAAACATATACAAAAATAGGATTCATTAATATCAAAAATAATTTTACAAAGACAAATTAGAAACAAATTGTAGTGTATATAAATACAAATAAAAGAGACTTTAATTATTACACTATTACCCTATTGCTAACAAAAAACACAAATAAGACTAAATTGCACAAATCCTATATGACACAAATAGAATAACACACTTATAAAGAAGAGAACCTGATTATTACATTATTGAACTTCAAACAAGAAACACACAAACTAAATTACACATCTAATTGCATTAGTACTGTACAAAGTTAGAGGTGCACTATTTGATAGAGTCCCCACTCCCCTACCTCGGGCTTCCAGTGGGGAGACCTGAGGTCAACCTACCTCCGCCCCCCTCCCCATTTCGTACTTCTGTTAGGGAGACCTTCCCAGGCAGTAGCCTGCCTAGCTCACAAACTACAATCAGGGCGCCCCCTCCGACAAGGTTAATATACCCACAGTCCCACACGGTGACATAATATCATTGACATGACGTGTAAATGAGCGATAGAAAACCGATCGCGCAAATGTCACCATTCCGAATATTGTATATCATTTATTTATTTATTTTGTGCAGTTGCCCCGTGCCACCCCCGGCAAGATGCCGCCCATGTAGGCCATACCTAAATCCGCCACTGCATGTAGTCATGGTTACCATGAAGAAGAGGTGAAGTCGTCACTCATTGGACAGGGTCGCGTGGATCTCTCTCCTGTTTCTGTTACTGCTACAGATTGACAGCTGCTCAGAAGGAGGGTGTCTTCTTTTTCATTTTTATTTATTTAACCTTTATTTAACTAGGCAAGTCAGTTAAGAACAAATTCTTATTTACAATGACGGCCTAGGAAAAGGCAAAAGGCCTCCTGCTGGGACACTGTGACCTCTTAGACACTGTGACCTCTGTGTAGCTTATTTACCTATAGCCTATACATGTGCCTTCTATTGGGAAAGACATTCTCTCCTTCAAGAAACACACGTTCTTTCTCTTGATCCTCGTTCTCTTTCCTCTTCTCTCTCTCGCTCTTTCCACGCTGTCTCTCCCGCTCTTTCCACGCTGTCTCTCTCTCCTCTCTTTTCACGCTTTCTCTCTCTCTCGCTCTTTCCACGCTGTCTCTTCTCTCTCGGCTCTTTTTGCTCTTTCCACGCTTTCTCTTCTCGCTCTTTCCACGCTTTCTCTCTCGCTCTTTCCACGCTGTCTCTCTCTCTCGCTTTTCCACGCGTCTCTCTCTCTCGCGCTCTTTCCACGCTGTCTCTCTCTCTCCGCGCTCTTCCACGCTGTCTTCTCTTCTCTCGCTCTCCACGCTGTCTCTCTCTCTCTCGCTCTTTCCACGCTGTCTCTCTCTCTCTCGCTCTTTCCACGCTGTCTCTCTCTCTCTCGCTCTTTCCACGCTGTCTCTCTCTCTCTCGCTCTTTCCACGCTGTCTCTCTCTCTCTCGCTCTTTCCACGCTGCTCTCTCTCTCTCTCTCGCTTCTTCCACGCTGTTCTCTCTCTCTCTCGCTCTTTTCCACGCTGTCTCTCTCTCTCTCGCTCTTTCCACGCTGTCTCTCTCGCTCTTTCCACGCTGTCTCTCTCGCTCTTTCCACGCTGTCTCTCTCGCTCTTTCCACGCTTCTCTCTCGCTCTTTCCACGCTTCTCTCTCTCGCACTTTCCCACGCTGTCTCTCTCCGCTCTCTCCTCTCTGCGCTCTTTCCACACTGTCTCTCTCTCTCGCGCTCTTTCCACGGCATGTCTCTCTCTCTCTCGCTCTTTCCACGCTGTCTCTCTCTCTCTCGCTCTTTCCACACTGTCTGTCTCCTCATGAGGCTTGAGACTTCACTTGTATCTCTCAGGAGAGGAGGGTGGAAAGAGAGGAAGGGAGAGTGTCAGGCAGCAGTAGCTAACAGTATGCTTCCTGCCACCTGTCATGTCCGCCCTGCTCCCTGGTAAGAAGCCCTACTGATAAACACAGCAATTTGTGGAGCCGGCCGAGTGATTGCCGACAAGCCCAGACTAGCTCTCACTCGCACTCTCACACACCGCCTGCCCTCTCGCACACCGCCTGCCCTCTCGCACACTGCCTGCCCGCCCGCCCTCTCGCACACCGCCCGCCCGCCCTCTCGCACACCACCGCGCCCGCCCTCTCGCACAACCGCCCGCCCACCCTCTCGTACACCACCGCCCAACCTCTCGTATACCGTCCGCCCGGCCCTCTCGTACACCACCCACCCTCTCACACTCCGATAACAGAGGAAGCACATTTTTTTGTGCTGCCACCTCAATTAGCACATGATCATGTGGCAGGTGACACATTGCTTCTTCAATATCTTGACAACTTGACTGCTGACATTTAGGAACTGTATCAACAGTGGACTAATGAAATAAATACCAAAAGATAGTTTTTGAATGTTATTTGTGTGCATTAGTGAAGCAGCACCAGAGTCCTGCTGCCAGGCCCTTGTTGTCTTGGTTACACACACACACACACACACACACACACACAGTGTTAGAAAAATAAGGGTGCTGGGCTCTCTCAAAACCAATCAGGGCACCCTTATAAGTCACAAGTCAATGTTTAGTCAATTTGAACCCTAGACACACACACACACACCACACTAACACTAGACTGTTATTTCCCCCTAAGTTTGGTGAAGGTGTCTGCATTGCTAAAGCCTTCCACCTGCAGCTATTGATGTTGTGTTGTAGAGGAGCTAATGTCTCACTCCTACCTGGGTGCCAGCTAGGTAGACAGGTATTCAGGTGTTGCCTTAAACATACACATCTCTCTTTCACTGTGTGCCACCTCGCCGCCAAAGAAGAGGCGACTCTGGGATGCTGGCCTTCTAGGCAGAGTTGCAAAGAAAACGCCATCTCTTAACATAATCACTAGTTAACTACACAAAAGAACACAGACACTGGACAGAGGAACACTGCTTAGAAGGCCGGCATCCCGGAGTTGCCTCTTCACTGTTGACGTTGAGACTGGTGTTTTGCGGGTACTATTTAATGAAGCTGCCAGTTGAGGACTTGTGAGGCGTCTTGTTTCTCAAACTAGACACTGTATTTTTCCTGTTGCTCAGTTTTGCACCAGGGCCTCCCACTCATGTTTCTATTCTGGTTAGAGCCAGTTTGCTCTGTTCTGTGAAGGTGGTAGTACACAGCGTTGTACGAGATCTTCAGTTTCTTTGCAATTTCTCGCATGGAATAGCATTAATTTCTCAGAACAAGAATAGACTGACAAGTTTCAGAAGAAAGGTCTTTGTTTCTGACCATTTTGAGCCTGTAATCGAACCCACAAATGCTGATGCTCCAGATACTCAACTAGTCTAATGAAGGCCAGTTTTATTGCTTCTTTAATCAGGACAACAGTTTTCAGTTGTGCTAACATAATTGCAAAAGGGTTTTCTAATGATCAATTAGCCTTTTAAAAGGATAAACTTGGATTAGCTAACACAACGTGCCATTGGAACACAGGAGTTGATGGTTGCTGATAATGGGCCTCTGTACGCCTATGTAGATATTCCATAAAAAATATGCCGTTTCCAGCTACAATAGTCATTTACAACATTAACAATGTCTACAGTGTAATTCTGATCAATTTGATGTTATTTTAATGGACAAAAAAAAWTTGCTTTTTTTTCAAAAACAAGGACATTTCTAAGTGACCCCAAACTTTTGAACGGTAGTGTAGATATTTTTATGGCCCACTAGACACCTGTCTTATTTGCGCCCATCTTATTAAACTAATTGATTGTGGCGGTTCGGGGAAGTCCAAGAAGGGGCATGTGGCTGCACGATGCACTTCTCKCTCCAGAATGCGGGCTCTCCCGCCAATTTGTGCACATTCATTGTTTCATATCTTCATTGTGTGAATTATTTGCGTTTGATTGCTCGTCTATCCATTCCCCATTGCATGTAGTACATTTTAGAGGTCGACCGATTAATCGGAATGGCCGATTTTAATTAGGGCCGATTTCAAGTTTTCATAACAATCGGTAATCGGCATTTTTGGACACCGATCATTGCTGATTACATTGCACTCCACGAGGAGACTGCGTGGCAGGCTGACTACCTGTTATGCGAGTGCAGCAAGGAGCCAAGGTAAGGTGCAAGATAGCATTAAACGTATCTTGTAAAAAACAATCAATCTTAACATAATCACTAGTTAACTACACATAGTTGATGATATTACTCGTTTATCTAGCTTGTCCTGCGTTGCATATAATCGATGCGGTGCCTGTTAATTTATCATTGAATCACAGCCTACTTCGCCGAACGGGTGATTTAACAAGCGCATTCGCGAAAAAAGCACTGTCGTTGCACCAATGTGTACCTAACCATAAACATCAACGCCTTTCTTAAAATCAATACACAAGTATATATTTTTAAACCTGCATATTTAGTTAATATTTCCTGCAAACATTAATTTCTTTTAACTAGGGAAATTGTGTCACTTCTCTTGCATTCTGTGCAACAGAGTCAGGGTATATGCAGCAGTTAGGGCCGCCTGGCTCGTTGCGAACTGTGTGAAGACTATTTGTTCCTAACAAAGACAGCCAACTTCGCCAAACGGGAGATGATTTAACAAAAGCGCAGTTGCGAAAAAAGCTACAAAAAAAAAAGATCCCGTTAACGGGATCGACTTGACAACAGCCAGTGAAAGTGCAGGGCGCCAAATTCAAACAGAAATCTCATAATTAAAATTCCTCAAACATACAAGTATTTTACACAATTTTAAAGATAAACTTGTTGTAAATCCAGCCACAGTGTCCGATTTMAAAAAGGCTTTACGACGAAAGCACACCAAACGATTATGTTAGGTCAGTCCCTAGTCACAGAAAAACACAGCCTTTTTCCAGCCAAAGAGAGGAGTCACAAAAAGCAGAAATAGAGAAAATGAATCACTAACCTTTGATCTTCATCAGATGACACTCATAGGACTTCATGTTACACAATACATGTATTTTTGTTCGATAAACTTAGTTTACATTGGCGCATTATGTTCAGTAATGTTTTGCCTCCAAAACATCCGGTGATTTTGCAGAGAGCCATATCAATTTACAGAAATACTCATAATAAACATTGATAAAAGATACAAATATTATACATGGATACACTTCTCCTTAATGCAACCGCTGTGTCAGATTTCAAAAAAAAATTACGGAAAAAGCACACCATGCTATAGAGCCCAAACAAGCCATACAGATATCCGCCATGTTGTGGAGTCAACAGAAGTCAGAAATAGTATTATAAATATGAACTTACCTTTGATCTTCATCAGAATGCACTCCCAGGAATCCCAGTTCCACAATAAATGTTTGTTTTGTTCGATGACGTCCATAATTTATGTCCAAATACGTCCTTTTTGTTAGCGCGTTTAGTTCCAAAATCCAAATTGATGATGTGCAGGTCAGATGAAAAGTAAAAAAAATCCATTACAGTTCGTAGAAACATGTCAAACGATGTATAGAATCAATCTTTAGGATGTTTTTAACATAAATCTTCAATAATGTTTCAACCGGAGAATTCCTTTGTCTTCAGAAATGCGATGGAACGCAGGTCGCTCTTACCGGAGCGCGCGTGATTAACTCATGCCAGACACCTGACTCAAAGAGCTCTCCTTCCCTCATTCTTCACAGTAGAAGCATCAAACAAGGTTCTAAAGACTGTTGACATCTAGTGGAAGCCTTAGGAAGTGCAATATGACCCAAAAGACACTGTATATTGGATAGGCAAGTGGGATAGATTTCCCACTTCCTGGTTGGATTTTGTCTTGGGTTTTTGCCTGCCATATGAGTTCTGTTATACTCACGGACATCATTAAAATAGTTTTAGAAACTTCAGAGTGTTTTCTATCCAGATCTACTAATAATATGCATATCTCAGCTTCTGGGACTGAGTAGCAGGCAGTTTACTCTGGGCACCTTATTCATCCTAGCTACTCAATACTGCCCCCAGCCATAAGAAGTTAATGGCCTAAGGCTCGTATTTCTGTGTGTTATTCTATTATAATTAAGTCTATGATTTGATAGAGCAGTCTGACCGAGCGGTGGTAGGCAGCAGCAGGCTCGTAAGCATTCATTCAAACAGCACTGTTCTGCATTTGCCAGCAGCTCTTCGCTGTGCTTCAAGCATTGCGCTGTTTATGACTTCAAGCCTATCAACTCCCGAGTTTAGGCTGGCAATACTAAAGTACCTATTAGAACATCCAATAGTCAAAGGTATATGAAATACAAATGGTATAGAGAGAAATAGTCCTATAATAACTACAACCTAAAACTTCTTACCTGGGAATATTGAAGACTCATGTTAAAAGGAACCACCAGCTTTCATATGTTCTGAGCAAGGAACTTAAACCTTAGCTTTTTTACATGGCACATATTGCACTTTTACTTTCTTCTCCAACACTTTTGTTTTTGCATTATTTAAACCAAATTGAACATGTTTCATTATTTATTTGAGGGTAAATTGATTTTATTTTTGTATTATATTAAGTTAAAATAAGTGTTCATCAGTATTGTTGTAATTGTCATTATTACAAATATATATTTAAAAATCGGACGATTTAATCGGTATCGGCTTTTTTTTGGTCCTCCAATAATCGGTATCGGTATTGGAGGTGAAAAATCATAATCGGTCGACCTCTAGTACATTTACCATTTATTTCTAATCTATAATGTTAGGTTAATGTCTTATTGCATTCAATATAATATTATTCTGGTCTTTTACCTACACTTGTGAGAAATAAGTTTGGGTTTATATCATTCTTTTTACGAGTTTTGTCAATTTAGTAATTGTCTATATTTGGAGCGCTCCTGTCAATGTTGGGTAATCACGCGCACCAGATTACGCATAGAATTAGGCCTAGAGGCTACCTGGCCTGCGCGCAACTGTAGGCATATAAATGTGCCCATTTGGGGATCTAATTACTATGTCTGATTGGCTTAACACACCACTACTAATGARCTGTGGAGCTTCTCAAAGTAGTGTTTTCTTCACCTCAAACAGCAAGCTAACGTCTGTTTTTTATATCCATTGAGAATAACAGAAGTTCCTCAATGTATTTAGAAAATATTTCCATCTCTCTCCCTTTTTGATAACCACTAACCACATGAACAATAGTTTGTCAAATGTTTTTGAAAAATCTTTCCATTTCTCCCTTTTTATAACCACTAAGCGTGAAAAGGGAAAAATGCCAGTGGAAACATAATTTCTTCTTATCCCTTGTGCAAATAGCTTCCAGCTGTCTGTCCTGAGCTCACTGGTGCAGGAAACTCTGAGTGTCCAGAATATTTTATACAGTGTTGCATGCATGAGCTTCTGGATGGACACATTAGTTTATTTTTATCAGGGTATTTACTACCTGCATGCTGCAATGTTTTTATTTGTTGACTTTATAGGCTATTTTTACATAGTTGGCAATAGAATATACTTTTTAGGTTTGTCATTTACATTTGGATCGAATTTTGATTTACCACATGACAATGATTTTGAGATACGAAATGAAACTGTTCCACGAAAACGTGCAAATGAAAACCATAACTGGCATGCAGATTGGTAGAAAATGGTAAGATAAATTGGCATTCCACATGAGAATTTTGCAGACTCCTCTTGTAGCCTATTACCGGCAACTTCAGGAGAGTAATGGCAGAGTCTGGGAAAGCCAGTAGGAGCGGGAGGAGGATGGTCGGGACAGGGGATTTCTTTCTCCTGGTTATCTTGATCTCTGGCTCCCTCTTGAGTCATTTGTGTCATATTTCATCAGACAAGCTCAATGGATATATAGTTGATTTTATTAAAACACATAAGGTCTGTCTATAAATGGACAATAGACTTAAAAATGATTACGAATCGATTGGTAGAAAGGACAGATGACTTTCGGTCTACCAAGATTTTTGTTAGTCGGGACCGTTCTAATTTGGTTAAAGGGGTTCAATGACTTCATGTAAGGTTGTCCGTGTCAGTCAGCTTGATATGGTGAGTGTTGAGTAGCGTGCTGGTTAGCTTTCTGAAAGTGTGGAGGTGACTGTCTGTCTGTGATGTAGACCTAGATGTGGGCTGGAGGTCTGGAGGGCTGTGTCCCAAATGGCACCCTGTCCTGGTCAGAAATGGTGCACCATATAGGGGAAAATATAGGGGGAAATGGTGCCATTTTGGGATGCAGCCCCGGAGGTCTCAGAAGGGCAGTGGAGCCAATCACTCTAAATGACCAGACGGACACTGCTGTCTCCAAGGGGAGCCTCAACGCACAGTCACAAGACTAAGTGTGGAAGTCCAACTATGGACCATCTCCAACTAGAACGTTTTGAGCTCTCGCTGAAAGTTATTCCAAAGATTTTTTTAGAACCTAACCAAGATAGACCACAGCCTGTCATTTTATATCTGAAATATCGGTCTCATTGTTCAATATGTGGTCGTGCTCTTGTAATTTCTCCTCTCCATCATCTCTCAAACTACTGGTCTGCGATCCAAATGCAGTCCCCAGGCAAAATGAGTTTGAGACCCCAGATCTAGTCTGATAACCCAACAGTAATCATCTGATGATGATCGTTAACGTTTCATGTTATTCAATGCTTTTTCCAGGTAAATAGTCAATACCGAGCTAATGTGTGTGATGGAGATATTAGACATGTGACATGGTACAAACAAAAGTCTTGTGATGTTTGGAGCAGCTGGGAAATTAGATTAAACTCTGATGTAAGCCTGTCCCCTCTCGCACACCTGTGTGCTGTTTCGCCCTCCCCTGCAAGACTCAACAGGAGATTCCACTAGTTTAGCCGGGCTGGGTGGGGAGGTGTGTATGTGTGTAAAACTGAACACGGTGGTACTTGAAATCCCCTCGGATCTGTTTTTACACGCTCCTCTTCTCTTCTGTGGAGGCGAGATGACGGCCCCTCGTTAAGGTATTAGGTCAGGTCAGGACTCAGCCCCAGGAGTCTGGTAGTTACTGGATGGAAGGGAAACAGCTCTTTCTTTCTCTCGCTCTCTTACTCACTCTCTAGCTCTCTCTYTTTCTATCTCTCATTGATGGAGGGAACGTGTACAACAGTACTCACACACACAGGCAGACGGGAAGACAGGCAGGCAGGCGGAGGAGTCCTTTTTATATACACGGCGTGTGTATACAGACTCATGTGCCCGCCAGCACGGCCACACACTCACACCAGACTAGAACACGCCTCTTCACCTTTTACCCCAGGTCTTTTTCAGCTGTTCCTGTGAGCTTAGTGCTGGTATTGTGGGCGTGTTTGCGTGCATGCGTGCTGTGTRAAGACCACAGTAGCACTCTTGGTAGTCTGTACCTGCTCCCCGGAATGTCCTTCCTCTCTCACGCAGTCCTCCATCTCACTTCTTCTCCCTCCATATCTTTCAKCGCTATTTTTGTTTCTCCCCCCTCCTTTTCTTTGAGCAGTTCTTCCTCTGTTTTTCCCACCCTCTCACCAACACAGGACTGTTTATACCCCTCCCTGACTGCCAGGGGAGGAAACAGCTTCCGCCATTCCAACAGCTGGATCAGAGGCCCTCCATTCCTCCTCCTCTGCTCTCCACACCCTGGCCAGCCAGCCGCTCCCAGTCACAACCCCCTGCCTTTACCTCTCTCTCTTTTCCTCCCCCCTCCCCTTCTTCTCTGAGGCTGGGAACCGGGGCTGTCCACGCTCCCTCCGACACCTGGTGTTTTAGTGACCCACTCCGCTCTACACACATCCTGCTCCACCACATGTGTTTGACAGCCCTGCAGCAACAGTCTCTGGGTGGGTGTAAATCTGTCCTCACTGGGCCTGAGTGTGTGGATGGGAGAGAGGTGTGTTCCGGGAGACTGTTCAGTCTGTCAGCCAGAAGGAGAAGGGCTAGGCTGTTGGCCCTGCCTTTCCCAGGACCGGCCTCATTACTCTCATCTTGCCTCATCTTTTCCAAGTTCACTGAAGGCAACAGGTGAAAGCAATAATGTTAAATGTAACCAATCAAGTCCTTTCATTTATCCATGATAATGAAGTAAAGAGCAAAGGAAGCTATTTTTAAACTATTGGGACACAACCTTACCTGTCACCTATCTACTGCTGACCCCATTTAGTCGATTGTTTGGTTGATAGGCTGTTGGTGGACTGAGTATTTTTTTATTTTTTGGTCGAGCAGTGGCAAATATATAAATGTATGGCACACAAGACACTTGTCTGACTCACGCCTTTCTGAGAGGACTAATCCATTGCAGAGGCCGCTGGGATGGCACACCAGTATCACCAGTAGTACATTTGCCGTTAATTCCCATAATTTCTAATCTTCTATGTTTGTTTGGTAAAAACCTAGGCTACACTAAACAAAAGTTTGTTTAGTTTGTTTATTATTTGTCTTTTGTTTGGAGCGCTCCTGTCAATCTTGAGAAAGGAAGTGCACCTGATTACTTGAAGAAGTAGGCCTAGGTTACCTGGCCTCGCAAATGTAGTCCTACTGTATAAATGTTCCCATCTGGGGATCTGATAGTTTTTCTGATTGTCTTAACTCACCATCACTGTGGAGCTTCTCAAAGTAATTTTTTCTTCGCCTCAAACACAAACTAGACATCTTTTATTTTTACGTCCATCGAGCCTTTTTCAATTATTATTATTATTTTTTTTTTTAAATGTACTCATCAATCTACACATAATACCCCATAATGACAAAGCAAAAACAGGTTTTTAGAAATGTTTACAAATATGTTACAAATAAAAAAACAGATACCTTATTTACATAAGTATTCAGACCATTTGCTATGAGACTCGAAATTGAGCTCAGGTGCATCCTGTTTCCATTGATCATCCTTGAGATGTTTCTACAACTTGATTGGTTTGGAAAGGCATTTGGAAAGGCACACACCTGTCTATATAAGGTCCCACCGTTGACAGTGCATGTCAGAGCAAAAACCAAGCCATGAGGTCGAAGGAATTGTCCTTAGAGATCCGAGACAGGATTGTGTCAAGGCATAGATCAGGGGAAGGGTACCAAAACATTTCTGCAGCATTGAAGGTCTCCAAGAACACTGACTTCCATCATTCTTAAATGGAAGAAGTTTGGAACCACCAAGACTCTTCCTAGAGCTGGCCGCCCGGCCAAACTGAGCAATCAGGGGGAGAAGGGCCTTGGTCACGGAGGTGACCAAGAACCCGATGGTCACTGTGACAGAGCTCCAGAGTTCCTCTGTGGAAATGGGAGAACCTTCCAGAAGTACAACCATTTCTGCAGCACTCCACCAATCAGGCCTTTATGGTAGAGTGGCCAGACAGAAGCCACTCCTCAGTAAAAGGCACATGACAGCCCATTTGGAGTTTGCCAAAAGGCACCTAAAGGACTCTCTAACGCTTGTCTGGAGGAAACCTGGCACCGTCCCTACGGTGAAGCATGGTGGTGGCAGCATCATGACCTGAAAATGTATGTGTGCCAAGCTTGTAGTGTCATACCCAGGAAGAGTCCGGGCAGTAATCGCTGCCAAAAGTACTGTGTAAAGGGGCTGAATACTTACAGTTGAAGTCGGAAGTTTACTTACACTTAGGTTAGAGTCATTAAAACTCGTTTTTCAATCACTCCATAAATTTCTTGTTAACAAACTATAGTTTTGGCAAGTCGGTTAGGACATCTACTTTGCATGACACGTCATTTTTCCAACAATTGTTTACAGACAGATTATTTCACTTATAATTCACTGTATCACAATTCCAGTGGGTCAGAAGTTTATATACACTAAGTTGACTGTGCCTTTAAACAGCTTGGGAAATTCCATAAAATGATGTCATGGCTTTAGAAGCTTCTGACATGCTAATTGACATCATTTGAGTCAATTGGAGGTGTACCTGTGGATGTATTTCAAGGTCTACCTTCAAACTCAGTGCCTCTTTGCTTCATGTCGTGGGAACAAAATCAGCCAAGACCTCAGAGAAAAAATTGCAGACCTCCACAAGTCTGGTTCATCCTTGGGAACAATTTCCAAATGCCTGAAGGTACCACGTTTATCTGTACAAACAATAGTACGCAAGTATAAACACCATGGGACCACACAGCCGTCATACTGCTCAGGAAGGAGACGCGTTCTGTCTCCTAGAGATGAACGTACTTTGGTGTGAAAAGTGCAAATCAATCCCAGAACAACAGCAAAAATCCTTGTGAAGATGCTGGAGGAAACCGGTACAAAAGTATCTATATCCACAGTAAAACGAGTCCTATATTGACATAACCTGAAAGGCCACTCAGCAAGGAAGAAGCCACTACTCCAAAAACCGCCATAATAATGCCAGACTACGGTTTGCAACTGCACACGGAGACAAATATCGTACTTTTTGGAGAAATGTCCTGATGAAACAAAAATAGAACTAATTGGCCATAATGACCATCGTTATGTTTTGGAGGATAAAGGGGGAGGCTTGGAAGCCAAAGAACACCATCCCAATCATGAAGCACGGGGGTGGCAGCATCATGTTGTGGGGGTGCTTTGCTGCAGGAGGGACTGGTGCACTTCACAAAATAGATGACATCATGAGGTAGGAAAATTGTGGATATATTGAAGCAACATCTCAAGACATCAGTCAGGAAGTTAAAACTTGGTCGCAAAGTGGGTCTTCCAAATGGACAATGACCCCAAGCATACTTACAAAGTTGTGACAAAATGGCTTCAGGACAACAACGTCAAGGTATTGGAGTGGCCATCACAAAGCCCTGACCTCAATCCTATAGAAAATTTGTGGGCAGAACTGAAAAAGCGTGTGCGAGCAAGGAGGCCTACAAACCTGACTCAATTACACCAGCTCTGTCAGGAGGAATGGGCCAAAATTCACCCAACTTATTGTGGGAAGCTTGTGGAAGGCTACCCAAAACGTTTGAATCAAGTTAAACAATTTAAAAGGCATTGCTACCAAATACTAATTGAGTGTATGTAAACTTCTGCCCCACTGGGAATGTGAATAAATAAATAAAAGCTGAAATAAATCATTCTCTTTTCTATTATTCTGACATTTCACATTCTTAAAATAGTGGTGATCCTAACTGACTTAAGACAGGGAATTTGTACTAGGATTAAATGTCAGGAATTGTGAAAAACTGAGTTTAAATGTATTTGGCTAAGGTGTATGTAAACTTCTGACTTCCACTGTATGTAAATGTGATATTTCAGTTTTATTTTGTATAAATTTGATAAAATGTCAAAACCAGTTTTTTTGCTTTGTCATTATGGGGTATTGTGTGTAGATTGATGAGGGGGGGATTAGCAATTTAATACATTTTAGAATAAGGCTGTAATGTATCAAAATGTGGAAAAAGTCAAGGAGTCTAAATTCTTTCCGAATGATACTGTAGTTTTTCATTTGTTTATAAGCACACAATGACAAGAGACCGGAGCCTTGTGAGTCACTCACTGGGGTGCAGCACGCACCAGGTGATCTAGTCACAGTATGGAATTCACAACTAAATGTTTTCCAGCTACAAATCTTAACTAATAAGTTAACTGTATAAAATGTGCTAAATGCTCTGCAGTTGTGCATTTGCTTTGCTAATTTAGTAGCTGTGTAGCTAAGTGGTTAGCTTCTTTCAAAATCAAGCTTTGCTTGGTAACAGCAGAGAATCCCCCTTGGATCAAGAGCCTTGCTGTCTATTTGAGTGAGCAGCAAACTGTGTAGCATTTTGCAGTTACTTGTATAATTCATGAGCTGGGGATGTCTGTCCTGCAAATAAATAGTTTAGGCTAGAGACTGTATAACATTTTTGCAATGCGCTACATTTTACATGTACTTGTTAGCATTTCTAACCTTTTGGATTACAGAGGCAGTGGGCGTTGGAAATAGCGCCCACCTTGTGTTCTGTGCTGGTATTATGAATATCCTGGGATAGCACATGGTCGGTATGACCGTATGACATTCTGGACCCGTCCGCCTAGTTTATATAGAGGAATAGGATGCCATTTGAGACAAAATCTACAGGCTTAGAGCGCAATCAATCAATCTATATCTATCTATCTATCTATCGCGCTTTATCTATCTCTCGCGCTCTATCTATCTAATGTATGAAGCCCTTTTTTACATCAGCCGATGTCACAAAGTGTTATACMGAAACCCAGCCTAAATCCCCAAACAGCAAGCAATGCAGATGTAGAAGCACTGTGGCTAGGAAAAACTCCCTAGAAAGGCAGTAACCTAGGAAGAAACCTAGAGAGGAACCAGGCTCTGAGGGGTGGCCAGTCCTCTTCTGGCTGTGCCGGGTGGAGATTATAACAGATCATGGCCAAGATGTTCAAACGTTCATAGATGACCAGCAGGGTCAGATAATAATAATCAGTGGTTATAGAGGGTGCCACAGGTCAGCACCTCAGGAGTAAATGTCAGTTGGCTTTTCATAGTCAATCATTCAGAGTTAGAGACAGCAGGTGCGGTAGAGAGAGAGAGTCGAAAACAGCAGGTCCGGGACAAGGTAGCACGTCCGGTGAACAGATTATTGTTCAATAGCCGCAGGCAGAACAGTTGAAACTGCAGCAGCACGGCCAGGTAGACTGGTGACAGCAAGGAGTCATCAGGCCAGTTAGTCCTGTGGCTCAGGGAGAGGGGAGGGAGGGAGGGAGGGAGAGGGAACACACAAAAGACAGGAGAAATACTCCAGATATAACAGACTGACAAACTATTGCAGCCTAATGACTGGAGGCTGAGACAGGTGTCGGGAGACACTGTGGCCCCGTCTGACTATACCCCCAGAATATAGCCCCACCCACTTTGCCAAAGCATAGCCCCCACACCACTAGAGGGATATCTTCAACCACCAACCTACTACCCTATGACAAGCCCGAGTATAGCCCACGGAGGTCTCCCCCACGGCACGAACCCGAGGGAGTGCCAACCCGGACAGGAAGATCACGTCAGAGACTCAACCCACTCAAGTGAAGCACCGCTCCAAGGGACGGCATGGAACAGCACCAGTAAGCCAGTGACTCAGCCCCCGTAATAGTGTTAGAGGCAGAGAATCTCAGTGGAGAGAGGGGAACCGGCCAGGCAGAGACGGCAAGGGCGGTTCATCACTCTAGTGCCTTTCCGTTTATCTTCACACCCCTGAGCCAGACTACACTCAATCATAGGACCTACTGAAGAGTTTAGTCTTCAATAAAGTCTTAAGGATCGAGACCGAGTGCATCTCTCACATGGATAGGCAGACCATTCCATAATATTGGAGCTCTATAGGAGATAGCCCTGCCTCCAGCTGTTTGCTTAGAAATTCTAGGGACAATTAGGAGGCCTGCGTCTTGTGACCGTAGCGTATGTGTAGGTATGTACGGCAGGACCAAATCGGAATTATGGGTAGGAGCAAGCCCATGTAATACTTTGTAGGTTAGCAGTAAAACCTTGAAATCAGGCCTAGCCTTAACAGGAAGCCAGTGTAGAGAAGCTAGCACTGGTGTACCATTACTGTTCACACACTAGGCTCCTGCTAGATGTCCATCGCTCAGATAAGAGCACTCAACCTGGATGAGGTGTTAGGGAAACCATACACTTCCTCCCTCATATTGTGAAAATAGAGCAGGGCTGTTTTAAGAGCTCTCTCTTGGTCTCTTCTGTTTCTCCGGTCAGGGTAAGTTCCCAGCAGGTGGGTTACCAGGGCAACTCATAGCTAAGATGTAGAATGGTTAAAGTTGGCTGGTCTTCCAATTGTGTATTAGATATTTTATCCAGACTTTTCCCCATCTCCCGCTGTCCTAGATAAAGGCACATATCAGTTTTCAGATATCGAGTTTGAATGCGCTTGCGATGACATTTCACTCTATGGTGTCATTAGGGAATTTAGTTTGTGGTTTGCTGCTCCTGCACAATGGGATGTGTGTGTGGGCTCAGCACCAGCTAGAGGCCCGTATTTACCTGAGGGTGTTTAAGTGTTGGGTGTTCTTCTGGAGGGCTGATGTGCAGAGTATGATGTGTAGGTCGGCATCGGCCGTGCAATCTCTGTGGTTTTTGAGGTTGTTTGGGATCAGCGCTGTGCCTAATGGGATGTAGTGACATGCAGGCCTTAGGGTATGTCCCGCGTCGGACCGCCAGATTCATCCTTGTCTGATAGAAGCCATGGAGACTGAGACAGGTGGGGCTAATGACAGSGACTTCATTCTAAACACTCTGTCATCCCGAGGCCGACGTTACCCCGGAAAATTGATTGTCCAGGCTACTTAACTGGCTCTCTATGATTTACAACCCCCCCCCCCCCCAATCAACTCACAAATTACATATACATTTTCTGAATTTACAACTTGAGTGTCTTGCACAGCTTTAAAGTCATTACTTGTAAGCGAAGTAAGATTTATTTGGAATTCGCCCCCAATTTTGTTTTGGTGTTGGCTCCTTTTTCGTAAGTCTCTCTGATTTAGGCCTAATCCTCTGCGTTGAACAATTCTGCTGTTTTCCTGCATGAAAGCTTTTGGAACCCAGCACCGCTAGCTAGGATAAATCTACTTTGCAAATGAAATCTCCATATTTTCCCCCGTAACCCAATATTACCTGTTACCCTTCAAAGCCATAGCAATGTCTGTCAATAAATCTTACCCAGGAGACTACAAAACACATCCACACCTGGCAACACATCCACACCTGGCAACACATCCACACCTGGCAACACATCAACACCTGGCAACACATCCCCACCTTGCTAGGAGACTACACTACACAACACCTGGCGTAACGACACAGGAGACTACACAACACCTGGCGTAACTGCCCAGGAGACTACACAACACATCCTGCCCAGGAGACTACACAACACCTGGCGTAACTGCCCTGGAGACTACACAACACCTGGCGTAACTGCCCAGGAGACTACACAACACCTGGCGTAACTACCCAGGAGAGTACACAACACCTGGCGTAACTACCCAGGAGACTTTTCACGTGTTGTTTTCCCCACTCTGCTTTTTTGTTTAGTCTGGCCCATGTGGTGACACCAGGTTGAACCTGTTCAGTCCCAGGGCTCGACTTCTTGGTTCTGCTCTCCTCATGCATCTGGTTTCTAGATGAGCCCTCCAGAGCCAGCTGGGATTCATGGCTTTGCCACTGACGGGCATTTTGCCCACAAGATCCCCGCTTTCTGCATCCGCCTCCCACGGCCCTGCGTTTTTATAGCATGTTAAAATACAGATTTAGAGACAAATCCAGTGACATGGTCATGCCTCCTCTTCTGTTTTTTACTTTTAGAGATCGCTTTTCAGTTGGGACAGGATCACGCATGCAGACGTACAAAGGATCCCGTCTCGACTGTAACCTTGCCGGTGACAGAAGTTGAATGTAAAAATGTGTTTCTGAATCATGACAGTTTGGGACGGGAGCCTCGTCCTGACCAGGCGCTGAACTCAGTCCTTTCTTCACAGTTGGCTGATGGACTGGAGCACCATACAAAACAAACAGCTATTTGTCTTGGCACCAAATTTTAGCCTCTGAAACTCTTCCGTTGACACTTTATAACACAGTCTCCCATTTCTAATGGCTGCCTCTCTCCTTTCACATCAAACTCCAAAGAGGAGCATCCTCAATATTAAAGAGATTAAGGTCTCTCCCTCACAGCGTGCTATACGACCCTCTCCTCTTTCTACTCTCTTTCCATCTGTATGGAGCGGTTGTTCGACCACGGCCACACTGATTCAGTCTAATTACAGATCAATTAAAGGCTTTTCCCTCAGTCCCTTCTGCTGTTCCTGCTCTGGCCACTGAAGGCTTTACAGCCTTACGGCGCAGATGAGTGGGAGTGAAAGAGACCTATCATTTCCTGTGGAGATCAGCCGAAAGAGGGACCTGAAATAAGGGATTTCAGAGGATTATGGGAATATTCATGACCAGATAAAGGGGAGGGCAGCTGAATGGCAGTGTCTTGGGGCTTATCTCTTAGGTAAACAGGAGCCTAAATTGAGTTTTTCGAGGCAACGAACGGCGACTCTGTCCACTTTGTGTGTTGCGTTGCCGCGCGTTCTAAAAGAAAAGCTGCCTTGTGAGTTTATGTCCCTTGTCATCTTGTGGGACAAACAGATGGCGGAGGAGAAATCAATCTGTTTCGCACCATCACAAACCAGAATATTAGATTTTTTTTAAATCCGCTATTCACAATCTATGCATCCCCTCGCTTTTCCCTTCATGATGACAGGGGCATAATTTTAACGCCGTTATAAATGAATGGCATTAAATGAATGGCATAACATTTTGCCTATCAAATTCTGATCTAAATGGCGAGAGACGTGAACTGTAAAATGTACTTCAGTCAAGGTTCGTTCGTTCAACGTGTGTCGTCTCCTCCGGGCTGACCTGACGCAGTAAGTGGTCCACATCGAGCAATTCAAACACCATTTTATTTCAGCTGGCTTTAATATAATTGCTAGGCCTATTATCTCTAGGAGATTGGACGACTTAATGCTGATAGGGGGAATTTGCGGAATGATTTGGAAAATGCTAGTTGAGGATATTATTTTCTGTAATTTGCATAAAAAGAGGACCCTGGTGCCCTGCTATCTACAGGCACAAAAGTCCACAGGGGCTGATAAACTGGAGCCGGGGCTGCATCATCGCTGGCGTAATAACCCACATTATAAATGTTTTTAAAAATTGATATCGGGTATGGAAGGCTGCTTATGTTCTGCTACTCCGTAAGGTTGGGGACACTAGTGTTCTTCGTCATTATCATGCCATGTCTTGGGTTTCTTGTCTATGTAAAATGTAAATGTACAACTTCGTTCCTTTTTATCTGAGAATTATATTCTGAATGTACAGTGCCTTGCAAAAAAAAAGTATTCACCCCCTTGGCGTTTTTCCTATTTTGTTGCATTGCAACCTGTGATTTAAATGGATTTTTATTTGGATTTCATGGAATGGACATACACAAAATAGTCAAAATTGGTGAAGTGAAATAAAAAATAAAAAAGTTCTTAAAAAAAAAATAATAATAATCCAAAACGGAAAAGTGGTGCTCATATGTATTCACCCCCTTTGCTATGAAGCCCCTAAATAAGATCTGGTGCATCCAATTACCTTCAGAAGTCACATAATTAGTTAGATTGCACACAAGTGAACTTTATTTAACTGTCACATGATCTCAGTATATCTACACCTGTTCTGAAAGGCCCCAGAGTCTGCAACACCACTAAGCAAGCGGCACCAAGAAGACCAATGAGCTCTCCAAACAGGTCAGGGACAAAGTTGTGGAGAAGTACAGATCAGGGTTGGGTTATAAAAAAATATCCTAAACTTTGAACATCCCACAGAGCACCATTTAAATCCATGGAAAGAATATGGCACCGCAACAAACCTGCCAAGAGATGGCCACCCACCAAAACTCACGGACCAGGCAAGGAGGGCATTAATCAGAGAGGCAACAAAGAGACCAAAGATAAACCTGAAGGAGCTGCAAAGCTCCACAGTGGAGATGGGAGTATCTGTCCATAGGACCACTAAGCCGTACACTCCACAGAGCTGGGCTTTACCGAAGAGTGTCCAGAAAAAAAGCCATTGCTTAAAGAAAAAAATAAGCAAACATGTTTGGTGTTCGCCAAAAGGCATGTGGGAGGCTCCCCAAACAAATGGAAGAAGCTACTCTGTTCAGATGAGACTAAAATTGAGCTTTTTGGCCATCAAGGAAAATGCTACAGTTGAAGTCTAGCCGAGGCTAGCTTTTTCAAGCAGAAATTTGCTTCCTGCAACACAAACTCAAAAAAGTTCTGGGACACTGTAAAGTCCATGGAGAATAAGAACATCTCCTACCAGCTGCCCACTGCACTGAAGATAGGAAACACTGTCACCACCGATAAATCCACTATAATTGAGAATTTCAATAAGCAATTTTCTACGGCTGGCCATGCTTTCCACCTGGCTACCCTCGCCCAAGCCTTCCCCTTTTCTCCTTCTCCCAAATCCAGTCAGCTGATGTTCTGAAAGAGCTGCAAAATCTGGACCCCTACAAATCAGCCGGGCTAGACAATCTGGACCCTTTCTTTCAAAAATTATCTGCTGAAATTGTTGCCACCCCTATTACTAGCCTGTTCAACCTCTCTTTCGTGTCGTCTGAGATTCCCAAAGATTGGAAAGCAGCTGCGGTCATCCCCCTCTTCAAAGGGGGGGACACTCTAGACCCAAACTGCTATAGACCTATATCTATCCTACCCTGTCTTTCTAAGGTCTTCGAAAGCCAAGTCAACAAACAGATTACCGACCATTTCGAATCCCACCATACCTTCTCCGCTATAAAATCTGGTTTCAGAGCTGGTCATGGGTGCACCACAGCCACGCTCAATGTCCTAAACGATATCTTAACCGCCATCGATAAGAAACAATACTGTTCCGCCGTATTCATTGACCTGGCCAAGGCTTTCGACTCTGTCAATCACCACATCCTCATCGGCAGACTCGACAGCCTTGGTTTCTCAAATGATTGCCTTGCCTGGTTCACCAACTACTTCTCTGAAAGAGTTCAGTGTGTCAAATCGGAGGGTCTGTTGTCCGGGCCTCTGGCAGTCTCTATGGGGGTGCCACAGGGTTCAATTCTTGGACCGACTCTCTTCTTTGTATACATCAATGATGTCGCTCTTGCTGCTGGTGAGTCTCTGATCCACCTCTACGCAGACGACACCATTCTGTATACTTCTGGCCCTTCTTTGGACACTGTGTTAACAACCCTCCAGGCGAGCTTCAATGCCATACAACTCTCCTTCCGTGGCCTCCAATTGCTCTTAAATACATGTAAAACTAAATGCATGTTCTTCAACCAATCGCTGCCTGCACCTGCCCGCCTGTCCAACATCACTACTCTGGAAGGCTCTGACTTAGAATATGTGGACAACTACAAATACCTAGGTGTCTGGTTAGACTGTAAACTCTCCTTCCAGACTCACATCAAACATCTCCAATCCAAAGTTAAATCTAGAATTRGCTTCCTATTCCGCAACAAAGCATTCTTCACTCATGCTGCCAAACATACCCTTGTAAAACTGACCATCCTACCAATCCTCGACTTCGGTGATGTCATTTACAAAATAGCCTCCAATACCYTACTCAATAMATTRGATGCAGTCTATCACAGTGMCRTCCGTTTTGTCACCARAGCCCCATATACTACCCACCACTGCGACCTGTACACTCTCGTTGGCTGGCCCTCGCTTCATACTCGTCGCCAAACCCACTGGCTCCAAGTCATCTACAAGACCCTGCTAGGTAAAGTCCCCCCTTATCTCAGCTCGCTGGTCACCATAGCAGCACCCACCTGTAGCACGCGCTCCAGCAGGTATATCTCTCTGGTCACCCCCAAAACCAATTCTTCCTTTRGCCGCCTCTCCTTCCAGTKCTYTGCTGCCAATGACTGGAAYGAACTACAAAAATCTCTGAAACTGAAAACACTTATCTCCCTCACTAGCTTTAAGCACCAGCTGTCAGAGCAGCTCACAGATTACTGCACCTGTACATAGCCCATCTATAATTTAGCCCAAACAACTACCTCTCTCCCTACTGTATTTATTTATTTATTTTGCTCCTTTGCACCCCACTATTTTTATCTCTACTTTGCACATTCTTCCACTGCAAATCAACCATTCCAGTGTTTTACTTGCTATATTGTATTTACTTTGCCACCATGGCCTTTTTTTTGCCTTCACCTCCCATCTCACCTCACTTGCTCACATTGTATATAGACTTATTTTTCTACTGTAATATTGACTGTGTTTGTTTTACTCCATATTTAACTCTGTGTTGTTGTATGTGTCGAACTGCTTTGCTTTATCTTGGCCAGGTCGCAATTGTAAATGAGAACTTGTTCTCAACTAGCCTACCTGGTTAAATAAAGATGAAATAAAAGTCGGAAGTTTACATACACCTTAGCCAAATACATTTAAACTCAGTTTTTCACAATTCCTGACATTTAATCCTAGTAAAAATCGCCTTTTAGGTCAGTTAGGATCACCACTTTATTGTAAGAATGTGACATTTCAGAATAATAGTTGAGTGATTTATTTCAGCTTTTTACCCATATTCCCAGTGGGTCATAAGTTTACATACATGGGCTTTAAAAATTTTAACTTGGGTCAAACGTTTTGGCTAGCCTTCCACAAGCTTTCCACAATAAGTTGGATGAATTTTGGCCCATTCCTCCTGACAGAGCTGGTGTAACTGAGTCAGGTTTGTAGGCCTCCTTGCTCGCACACACTTTTTCAGTTCTGCCCACAAATGTTCTATAGGATTGAGGTCAGGGCTTTGTGATGGCCACTCCAATACCTTGACTTTGTTGTCCTTAAGCCATTTTGCCACCACTTTGGAAGCATGCTTGGGGTCATTGTCCATTTGGAAGACCCATTTGAGACCAAGCTTTAACTTCCTGATTGATGTCTTGAGATGTTGCTTCAATATATCCACATAATTTTCCTTCCTCATGGTGCCATCTATTTTGTGAATTGCACCAGTTCCTCCTGCAGCAAAGCACCCCCACAACATGATGCTGAAACCCCCGTGCTTCACGGTTGGGATGGTGTTCTTCGGCTTGCAAGCCTCCACCTTTTTCCTCCAAACATAATGATGGTCATTATGGCCAAACAGTTCTATTTTTGTTTCATCAGACCAGAGGACATTATTCCAAAAAGTATGATATTTGTCCCCATGTGCATTTGCAAACCGTAGTCTGGCTTTATTATGGCGGTTTTGGAGCAGTGGCTTCTTTCTTGCTGAGCAGCCTTTCAGGTTATGTTTATATAGGACTCGTTTTACTGTGGATATAGATACTTTTGTACCTGTTTTCTCCAGCGTCTTCACAACATCCTTTGCTGCTGTTCTGGGATTGATTTGCACTTTTCGCAGCAAAGTACGTTGAGCTTTAGGAGACAGAATGCATCTCCTTCCTGAGCGGTATGACGGCTGCGTGGTCCCATTGTGTTTATACTTGCGTACTATTGTTTGTACAGATGAAGGTGGTACCTTCAGGCGTTTTGGAAATTGCACCCAAGGATGAACCGGACTTGTGGAGGTCTACAAAAACAATTTCTGAGGTCTTGGTGGATTTCTTTTGATTTCCCCATGATGTCAAACAGAGGCACTGCGTTTGAAGGTAGGCCTTGAAATACATCCACAGGTACACCTCCAATTGACTCAAATGATGTCATTTAGCCTATCAGAAGCTTCTAAAGCCATGACATAATTTTATGGAATTTTCCAAGCTGTTTAAAGGCACAGTCAACTTAGTGTATGTAAACTTCTGACCCACTGGAATTGTGATACAGTGAATTATAAATGAAATAATCTGTCTGTAAACAATTGTTGGAAAAATTACTTGTGTCATGCACAAAGTAGATGTCCTATCTGACTTGCCAAAACTATAGTTTGTTAACAAGAAATGTGTGGAGTGGATGAAAAACGAGTTTTAATGACTCCAACCTAAGTCTATGTAAACTTCCGACTTCAACTGTATGTCTGGCGCAAACCCAACACCTCTCATCACCCCGGGAACACCATCCCCACAGTGATGCATGGTGGTGGCAGCATCGTGCTGTGGGGATGTTTTTCATCAGCAGAGACTTGGAAACTGTTCAGAATTGAAAGAATGATGGATGGAGCCAAATACAAGGGAAATTCTTGAGGGAAACCTTTTTCAGTCTTCCAGAGATTTGTGACTGGGACGGAGGTTCACCTTCCAGCAGGACAATGACCCTAAGCATACTGCTAAAGCAACCCTCAAGTGGTTTAAGGGGAAACATTTACATGTCTTGGAATGGCCTAGTCAAAGCCCAGACCTCAATCCAATTGAGAATCTGTTGTATGACTTAGATTGCTGTACACCAGCGGAACCCATCCGACTTGAAGGAGCTGGAGCAGTTTTGCCTTGAATGGGCAAACATCCCAGTGGCTAGATGTGCCAAGCTTATAGAGACATACCCCAAGAGACTTGCAGCTGTAATTGCTGCAAAAGGTGGCTCTTCAAGGTATTGACTTTGGGGGGATGAATAGTTATGCACGTTTGTTTGTTTTTTTTGTCTTATTTCTTGTTTGTTTCACAATAAAAAAGATTTTGCATCTTCAAAGTGGTAGGCATGTTGTGTAAATTCAATGATACAAACACCCCAAAAATCCATTTTAATTCCAGGTTGTAAGGCAACAAAATACGAAAAATGTCAAGGGGGGTGAATCAATCAGGGTTTAGACCAGGGTGCAGTACTGTTACTGTAACCACAATAGTTGTAAATGACATTGTCAATGCTTTAGATGCCTAATTGAATTGTGCTCCCTCGTTTGTTGACTTGTCAAAGGCTTTTGACACCGTTGATCATTCTGTTTTATTGAGTAAGTTGTCCTCAGTAGGCCTGAGCACTGATGCCTGTATGTGGTTTCAGAACTATCTCAGTAATATAACTCAGGCTATTGTGACAGAGGGGGGTCAAATCTGAATTCCTTGATGTGCATAAAGGGATACCCCAGGGTTCGATTCAGGGGCCACTATTGTTTACGCTGTATATAAATAACATTGGAAATACTGTGATTTAAAAAAATATATATAAAAAATATATACATTTATAAATATATAAATGTTTATGMTCATCAAACAGTGTTGTACTCTGTTGCACCATTTTTAAAACAAGCCTTTTCACATTTGCAGTGTGATTTCCATGCGCTGCAGAAGTCACACTTGGATCTTTAGTTCTTAATGCAAACAAAACAAAATACATGCTATTTTCTAGGTCCCATAACTTAGACATATTTGACCTTTTAAATTACTTGCCTGAACGGAACATATTAAATGAGTTCCCTCTTCTAAATATCTTGGTATGTGGCTAGATGATATATTGGGGTTTAAAACGCACATTTCTGAGCTGGTAAGGAAATTGAAGATCAAAATGTGATTTGTTTAACTGTTGTTTTGCTAATAAAAAGGAAGTTGTCCAGGCCACTTTATCTATATGCATGCAGCAGCTTCCACACTTAAACCACTAGATGCTATTTTCCCTTGTGCCCTTGGATTCATTACTGGTGATCGTTTTAGAACTCACCATTGTGTATTGTATCAAAAAGTGGGTTGGGCCTCTGTATCTAAGAAGAGAGCAGCATTCTCTTTGGTTTATTTACAAAGCACTCCTGCAGAGACTTCCAATGTATCTGACAACACTGGTCAAGGTCACAACAATAGCGTACGGTACAAGAGCACAACATTGTATAGTGCTAGAGGTTCCAAGGTTTTTATGCTCCATAGATGTGAAATGTTGTGAAATGTGTTGCGGGGGAAGCTCAGGCTTGAATACCTGTTGCCCTTTTGGGAATTTATAACATTAGTGGGGAATCCTCTAAGTGAAGATTGGGTTTGTTTTGTAATTGAGTATTTCATTGTGTTTGTATGCAGGGCTGATTTTGAAAAGACTTAAAATAAAGGTTCATAAATAAAGAAATGAACTGTACACGGTAGCTCTTTTATAAGTGGCACATCTAGACTCCGCTGAGCTTTGAAGGTGAGCCAGGGCTTTTCCCTGGCTTGTTTTGATGTGACAGAGATGTTCCTCCCTCCCTCCTTCATGGGTCTGGGACAGGTAGATGTTGCTATTGACTCCATTTGAGTTATGTTTTGTAGTCGGTGCCCGACCCACTCTCCTTACCCCGGTATGTGTGTTCCTTAACTTCTTTTGAGCCCTTGTGGTTTGGTAGAGAGTTCTAGAGTGGGGCTGGGTTAGGTTTCAGCCCCAACGCACCTGCCGTGATGGTGTCACCGTGCCCTCTTTCCCAGCCCTAATGCCACCATTATGTGTTGGAATCTCCCCATGTGCCTCTGTGTTAAACTATCAAAGGCTGGGGAATTTATTTGTGTGTGTGTGTGTAGAGAGGGGGAGGGGGGAAAGGTGTTTTTCTACCACTCATCTGCTGTTTTTCATGGCTTAGATGTGTGTGTTGGTCATAGTGATTTCTCAGCACTTTTAGTGTCATATTTCAGGACTCTGAGGTGTGTGTACTTAAAGACTGCCGTGTGACTCATCAGTCAGAAAGGCATACACCCGTGCCCCCCACCAAAGGGTCTTGCACCAGCCCCTCTCTTTAGAATAAGGTTACCCTCTAAATGCAGCTCCCACCGTCGTATTGACCAGAAATGGACACTTAAAGATGTACTTCACTTTTATATAGCTTGATGTGTTAGATGATTCCTCACAATAATTTTTTTTTTGGTTAACATGCTCACATGCCTCTATGACTTCCATTGATTGTTAGCTTGTGGTGGCTAAGATTAGCTGAAGGGGCTGTTTTTACAGATCTGAACCGTGGATTACAGGTCCTCTTGGCCCACAGACTACTTTCAGGGTGAAGAACCATCTAACGTCAAGCTGCAAAATAGTGAACTACTCCTTTTAAAACACTGTTGGTCTGCTAAACCGCTATGATTTATCGAGCCGTAGAAATCAAGGAGTCTTCTGGTTTTGAAGCTTTCAGACCTTTTGTGTCTTAAGTTTTTTTGTTTGTTGTCAAAAGCATTTGAAGATACTCTTCTGATAGTATCTCGCCTCAGAGTTTTGTTTGAGTTTGTGCTTGTGGCAGCTCCAGTTGGATTAGTCTACTGGAATAGAGTGAGACGGGGCAGCTGGCACTGCTAGTCCCCTATAGGCCTTTTTTTTTCTCATTTGCTAAGACTTACTCTTGCCATTTGTTTATTCAGCGATTAAAGACTCTTTGTAACTGCAGCCCATCGTGTGACAGTACATGTTGTACGGACGGATTTCTCCTCAAAACACCATCTCGGACAAAAGGACCCCAACGGCGGGACGCGGTGACTCAACTTTTCTTCGGTGTATTTTCCCTTTCGTGTGGAATAATGTTATGGTATCTCCCATCCATTAGCTAGACTTGTGCCTGGAGGGACATACCATGTCATGGTTTTGGAGGGGGGGAATCTTGGGTGTGTGAGGTGTGGTATGGTCAACATCTCCCCTCTTCAATAGAATATTTCACTTAAGTGGTCGTTTTATTTAGGTTTGAGGGATGTCAGTGGGGACTGTCTGCTGATTGGCTGACACAAGAGGTGGCAGAACAATGGCCTGTGACACGTCTGTTATTCTGCTAGTGAATACATGCAGAATGTCAGGTCATTGGTTTCACACTCGTTCTAAGAAAGTATGTCACAGGATATTTCTTGTGTGTATATATATGGTACTGGTGTTGCTGGTAGTTGGAAGGCCACGGTCACAACAGGAGGACTTAGGGTCTGAGAAACCTCAAGTCGTCTTGGGTCTCGCAGGTGGAAACACAATAGGCCTGTTTAGCCATCTCAACCAACTTGCATGACAACAGTGGTTTCCTGGGTTCTACTGTATCAATTGACGCATCTTGGATGCTCTCCATATCTACTGTTTTTGTTTTGCAAAGACTCAACTAACCCATCCTCTCTTTCCTCCTCTGCAGAGAAGGTCCGTGAGATTCAGGAGAAACTTGAAGCCTTCATAGAAGCTCTTCACGAGGAGAAGTAGAGCACCAGGTATCTGCCTGTCAAGCATCTCACATGCTACAGTACATAGACTATTAGTGAGCAGTGTTGTACACAAATGTCCCTAATATAAATATATATGTGTAAGCATTTCACTGTGTGTATACCTGTTGTATTCGGCACATCCCACAAATATATGATTACAATTTGATTTGAATACATATATACAAATACATATACACTACCGTTTCAGCTGTTTCCAGATACAATGGTCATTTACAACATTAACAATGTCTACACTGTATTTCTGAACAATTTGATGTTATTTTAATGGACAAAAAATATATATTTTCTTTCAAAAACAAGGACATTTCTAAGTCACCCCAAACTTGTGTGTGTGTGATATACAGTAATTAATCTCACCATTTCTCCTTGGCAGAAACCAATGGATCACAGAAGCATTGCACTGATCAAAGAAGACTAATTCCTCCCTCTGTAAATGACTGAACCCCCCAGTGACGCCCAACTGTTGCTCTTAGTTTTTTTTTCTGCGAGTGGAGTTTATCAGATGGAGCCCTTAACACTAACACTGAGGAGGATCAGGTTATCAGTGTGGCTGAGCAGATAGCACTTCCTCCGCTCAGAGTGGGCACCATGCTTTAAAGGCCCATGATGAGTTCACCAGACATGTCCTCTTCACACAGGAATCCAACAACTGTCTCCGGGCTTTTTTGCTCTGTATTTTTGGCAGAGAAGACGAAGAGAGAAGGGGGAGGACAAGATTGAAGTTACACACCTCGTGACTGACTGACGGATCGACCTCTCATGTCCTCTTCCTCTCTCTCTCTCATTGCTCCCTAGTTTCTCATAAATGAGGAGGTTGTGGAGGTTTTCTCTCTCACCGCCAACTTCCTTTCCTTTGTTTGGGAATGTCTTTAATCGGCTTGAGCACCTGTCAGAAGTTGTCCCAAATTACACTGGTCAAAAGTAGTGCACTTTTTTGCCATTTGGGACGCAACCAGAATGTCTGCTGGTGATCGGGTGAGTCAGACGTGGTGTGTGATGGAAGGGTGATGGGAACCACCCTCCTCTCTGTAGATTGACTAACTGTAAATGAACGCCTGTTGGGCTGAAGCCATTCTCCTGCCTATTGTTAGCACTCGTTCCACTTAGGACTTAATGTGAATTCACTTCAGTTATCCCAGCGGCTAGCTTTAACCCAGCTCTACACGTGCATCACTAACCATATAGGTACAAGCCTCAGTTATTAACCCTCACTTGCACAACAGTCAAGCTCCATCCTCCTAAAACTAGAATATATGAACAGTGGATAGAATATTCCACACTAGTTGTAACAAATATAATATAGATTGGCTTTCTTATTTCAGGGAAGCAGACTTAATTTGAGAGTTATGTCTGCTATTGATAGGCAGCGCGCAATGCCCCACTATGTACCACTCTCTCTGCCCTACTGTGTGTTCACCTCATCATCACAAGGGTTTATATGATGGCATTTAATTTCACTGTTGGACGAAACGGCCTCTACTATCTTTGTTCTGGGTGAAGATCCAGTGTTGGACTAGAATCTAGTTCAACCTGCAGTGGATGGAACCACATTGTCCAATCACGTTGGAGGAAAGATGCTAGTGACCTCGTTGTATTCGAACGTGGTGACACAGCTGCACAGGCATCTTTGGGTTCTTGGTACATTCATTCCTTTCACTTTTTCTGCTTCTTCATGCTCTCCTGCCTCTGGGCAGGTCACACTGTCTGACTTGCTGGTCTCTACTGGTCTCTCCTGAGGGACCTTTTTCTCTCTCTGCTCTACTCCATCCATCCTTGTTTTCTTTATTCTTGATCCTCTCTCTTGCTCTTCTCTCAAGCCCTCTATCTTCTATCCTCTCTGTCTCCTATTTCACCCCCCCCCCCAAACTCTTTGTTCCCGGCTCTAAAGAGTGGAATGAAACGGTGACTGTTATACTTAACCCCGGTCCTTCATGTGTATATGGGTTAATACCGTACATCGTGTACATGTAAAGTTAATACCAATCATGAATCTGTTATTGCTTATGGGAGGAATGTCAGAGTGTGATGCTCTTGTAACAAGATATCCATCGGATGGTTCAACACCTACAGTTCTCTTTGATGTTATAGAATGTAATGTTTGCATGGTATACCCCATCAGATGTGCTTTATTTATTACAAATTTGATTGTTTAAGAAAGTGAAAATAAAATTGATGTTAATAAAAATGTAATTTTCCTAGAAGTTGTTTCCGTGTTATGTCGATGACGTTTGTCTTTTAAAATGTTTTTTATTTCATCTTTATTTAACCAGGTAGGCCAGTTGAGAACAAGTTCTCATTTACAATTGCAACCTGGCCAAGATAAAGCAAAGCAGTGCGACTAAAACAACACRGAGTTACACATGGGATAAACAAACATACAGTCAATAACACAATAGAAAAATCTGTATACAGTGTGTGCAAATGAAGTAAGGAGGTAAGGAAATAAATAGGCCAATAGTGGCGAAGTAATTACAATTTAGCAATTAACACGAGTTAATTAACACTGATATACACTGCTCAAAAAAATAAAGGGAACACTTAAACAACACAATGTAACTCCAAGTCAATCACACTTCTATGAAATCAAACTGTCCACTTAGGAAGCAACACTGATTGACAATAAATTTCACATGCTGTTGTGCAAATGGAATAGACAAAAGGTGGAAATTATAGGCAATTAGCAAGACACTCTCCAAAAAAGGAGTGATTCTGCAGGTGGTGACCACAGACCATCTTCTCAGTTCCTATGCTTCCTGGCTGATGTTTTGGTCACTTTTGGAATGCTGGCGGTGCTCTCACTCTAGTGTAGCATGAGACGGAGTCTACAACCCACACAAGTGGCTCAGGTAGTGCAGTTCATCCAGGATGGCACAATCAATGCGAGCTATGGCAAAAAGGTTTGCTGTGTCTGTCAGCGTAGTGTCAGAGCATGGAGGCGCTACCAGGAGACAGGCCAGTACACTCAGGAGACGTGGAGGAGGCGTAGGAGGGCAACAACCCAGCAGCAGGACCGCTACCTCCGCCTTTGTGCAAGGAGGTGACTGCCAGAGCCCTGCAAAATTACCTTTCCAGCAGGCACAAAATGTGCACATGGCATTGGGGTAGAATGCCTATAATTTCCTCTTTTGTCTATTCCATTTGCACAACAGCATGTGAAGTTTATTGTCAATCAGTGTTGCTTCCTAAGTGGACAGTTTGATTTCACAGAAGCGTGATTGACTTGGAGTTACATTGTGTTGTTTAAGTGTTCCCTTTATTTTTTTGAGCAGTGTATGTGCAGATTAGGATGTGCAAGTAAAAATACCGGTGTGCAAAAGAGCAGAAAAAAAATATGAGGTTGTTTGGATGGGTTATTTACAGATGGGCTGTGTACAGCTGCAGCGATCAGTAGGCTGCTCTGACAGCTGATGTTTAAAGTTAGTGAACTAGAGCGATTTTTGCAATTCGTTCCAGTCATTGGCAGCAGAGAACTGTTACCACAGTCTTGTAGAAGTGTGAAAGACTAAACAGACTGTTGCTGAYGAACGGTTAAATGCAACGGGTGGTCGTTCTATAGCCTCTGACCACAGAACATCGGCCGTCATTTTCTGTTAATCTCCCGGCGATTCTGCCGGTTGAATTGCCACCGTTTATCAAAAACAAGCAGGTGATCTACTGTGCATGGCCGTTGTTTGTGTTGGTCTGTCTTGTACTTTATTATTTTGGTGTTTTTGCATTCTCCTCACCCATACTAATCCTCATACAGTTGTGTAATTCCTCCGTCAGGTTTGTTCCTTATTCCAAGACGATGAATAATGTATAACTTCAGTAAAAACATTTTTTTTTTTAAAGATTGTCGCTTTTGGAGAGTAAATTAGTACCTTTCCTTAAATGTCCACACCATTTTCTTACAGTATCTGCCTCTCTTTAGAGATGTGTTTAGTGTGTGTTTGTTGCTCAAGCCTATATTGTCCTGAAACTACAGTACTCCAGGGTATCAAAATAAAAGTTTATTTGTTGCGTACATGTTACTAGCTCCAACAGATCAAAAATACCTAGCCAAATGCTTGTTACTAGCTCCAACGGAGCAGTAATACCTAGCCAAATGCTTGTTACTAGCTCCAACAGAGCAGTAATACCTAGCCAAATGCTGGTATTTCTAGCTCCAACAGAGCAGTAATACCGAGCCAAATTCTGGTGTTTCTAGCTCCAACAGAGCAGTAATACCTAGCCAAATGCTTGTTACTAGCTCCAACAGAGCAGTAATACCGAGCCAAATTCTGGTGTTTCTAGCTCCAACAGAGCAGTAATACCGAGCCAAATGCTGGTGTTATTAGCTCCAACAGAGCAGTAATGCCTAGCCAAATTCTGGTGTTTCTAGCTCCAACAGAGCAGTTATACCTAGCTAAATGCTGGTGTTTCTAGCTCCAACAGTGCAGTAATACTGAGCTAAATGCTGGTGTTTCTAGCTCCAACAGAGCAGTAATACCTAGCTCAATGCTGGTGTTACTAGCTCCAACAGTGCAGTAATACCTAGATTAAAAATGCTGGTGTTTCTAGCTCCAACAGTGCAGTAATACCTACTAAATGCTGGTGTTCTAGCTCCAACAGTGCAGTAATACCTAGTTAAATGCTGGTGTTTCTAGCTCCAACAGTGCAGTAATACTAGCTAAATGCTGTGTTCTAGCTCCAACAGGCAGTAATACCTAGCTAAATGCTGGTGTTCTAGCTCCAACATGTGCAGTAATACCTAGCTAAATGCTGGTGTTTCTAGCTCCAACAGTGCAGTATACTAGCTAAATGCTGGTGTTTTAGCTCCAACAGTGCAGTTATACCTAGCTAAATGCTGGTGTTTCTAGCTCCAACAGTCAGTAATACCTAGCTAAATGCTGGTGTTCCTAGCTCCAACAGTGCAGTAATACCTAGCTAAATGCTGGTGTTTTAGCTCCAACAGTGCAGTAATACCTAGCTAAATGCTGGTGTTCTAGCTCCAACAGTGCAGTTATACCTAGCTAAATACTGGTGTTTTAGCTCCAACAGTCAGTAATACCTAGCTAAATTGCTGATGTTACTAGCTCCAACAGAGCACTGATACCTAGCAAAGAAGAAAAAAACACAATACACACGTAATCCAGAAAAATAAAATCAGAAATTAAGAAATATCAGAACGAACAATGTAGGAGACGGAATAGAAATGTATAGAGTATACATATCGTGTTGACAGTATATGAATAGAAAAGTGTTGTACAGCAGTAGTTATATAGAATGAGCCATGAATACAATATACACATATAAAGTGAGTGTAACAGTTTTGTGAACTACTAAAGTGTCCAGTTCTCAATGACTCTATGTACAAAGGGCAGCAGTCTCGAGGGTCAGGGCCAGTGGTAGCCGGCTAGAACAGTCTCTAGGGTGCAGGGCCAGGTGGTAGCTGGCTAGAACAGTCTCTAAGGTACAGGGCCAGGTGGTAGCCGCTAAAACAGTGACTAAGGTTCAGGGCCACAGGTGGTAGCCGGCTAGAACAGTCTCTAAGGTTCAGGGCAGGGTACTGGGTGGTAGCCGGCTAGAACAGTCTCTAAGGTGCAGGCCAGGTGGTAGCCGGCTAGAACAGTGACTAAGGTTCAGGGCAGGGTACTGGGTGGAGGCCGGCTAGAATAGTGATTAAGGTTCAGGGCAGGGGTACTGGGTGGGAGGCCGGCAAGTAATAGTGATTAAGGTTCAGGCAGGGCTACTGGGTGGAGGCCGGCTAGAATAGTGATAAGTTCAGGGCAGGGTACTGGGTGGAGTCCGGCTAGAATAGTGATTAAGGTTCAGGGCAGGGTACTGGGTGGAGGCCGGCTAGAATAGTGATTAAGGTTCAGGGCAGGGTACTGGGTGGAGGCTGGCTAGAACAGTGACTAAGGTTCAGGGCAGGAGATGTCCTGGAGATGTTTAACAGTGTCTCGGTCCCAGCTTTGATGCACCTCTACTGTCAACGCCTTTTTAGATGTTAGCGGTGTGAACGGGCTGTGGTTCAGGTGGCTGAGTTCCTTGATGATCTCCTTGGCCTTCCTGTGACACCGGGTGCTGTTGATACATTCAGGTGACCGCACCACCCTCTGGAGAGCCCTGCGGTTGCGGGCGGTGCAATTGCCGTTCCAGGCGGTGATGCATCCCAACAGGATGCTCTCAATTGTGCATCTGTAGAAGTTTGTGAGGGTCTTAGAGGCTGGAGTGGCTGAGACAAATTTCTTCAGCCCCATGAGGTTGCGCCTTGTTCACCACACTGTCTATGTGAGGGGACCATTTTAGGTTGTCAGTGATGTACCCGCCGAGGAACTTGAAGCTCTTCTCTGCGGCCCAGTTGATGTGGATGCTGGCGTGCTCTGTTGACTCCTGAAGTCCACGATCAGCTCCTTGGTCTTGCTGACATTGAGGGAGAGGTTATTTTCCTGGCACCACTCCACCAGGGCCCTCACCTCCTCCCTGTAGGCTGTCTCATCGTTGTTGGTAATTAGGCCTACCACTGTTGTGTCGTCAGCAAACTTGATGATTGAGTTGGAGACGTGCATGACTACGCAGTCATTGGTGAACAGGGAATACAGGAGGGGGTTAAGTGCGCATCCGTGTGGGGTCCTGCTGTTGAGGATCAGCGTGGCGGAGGTGTTGTTGGGGCCGGCAGCCTTGCGAGGGTTATCACGTTAAATGACTTAATCACGTCATCTACGGAGAACAAGAGCACACAGTCCTTGTGAGCGTCCCTTTACAGGCTGGTGTCCCTGCCACATGCGTCTCGTGTCTGAGCAATTGATTTGCGACTACACTTTGTCCCGGCACTGTCTTTTTGCCTCTCTGATTGCCTTACGGAGGTCGTAGCTGGTCTGTTTGTACACGTCCATGTTTGCACCGAGACAATATATACACTACATGACCAAAAGTATGTGGACACCTGCTTGTAAAACATCTCATTCCAAAATCATGGGCATTAATATGGAGTTGGTCCCCCCTTTGCTGCTAAAACAAGCTCCACTCTTCTGGGAAGGCTTTCCACTAGATGTTGCAACATTGCTTCAGGGACTTGCTTCCATTCAGCCATGGGCTTTAGTGAGGTCGGGGACTAATGTTGGGCGATTAGGCCCGCAGACGACATTCCAATTCATCCCAAAGGTGTTCGAGGGGGTTGAGGTCAGGGCTCTGTGCAAGCCAGTCAAGTTCTTCCACACTGATCTTGAGAAACCATTTCTGTATGGACCTCGCTCTTTGCACGGAGACATTGTCATGCTGAAACAGGAAAGGGCCTTTCTAAAACTGTTGCCACAAAGTTGGAAGCACAGAATCGTCTTTCATGTCATTGTATGTTGTAGCATTAATTTCCCTTCACTGGAACTAAGGGGGCCGAGCCCTAACCATGAAAAACAGCCCMAGTACATTATTCCTCCTCCATCAAACTTCACAGTTGGCACTATGCACTGGGGCAGGTAGCGTTCTCCTGGCAGCCGCCAAACCCAGATTTGTCCGTCAGACTGCCAGATGGTGAAGCGTGATTCATCGCTCCAGAGAAGACGTTTCCACTGCTCCAGAGTCCAATGGAGCCGAGCTTCACACCACTCCAGCCGACGCTTGGCATTGCACATCGTGATCTTAGCCTTGTGTGCGGCTGCTTGGCCGTGGAAACCCATTTCAAGAAGCTCCAGTCGAACAGTTTTTGTGCTGACGTTGCTTCCAGAGGCAGTTTGGAACTCGGTAGTGAGTGTTGGAACCGAGGACAGAYGATTTTTACGCGCTTCAGCACTCCGCGGTCCCGTTCTGTKAGCTTGTCTGGTCTACCACTTTGGTGCATCCTATGACGGTGCCACGTTGAAAGTCACTGAGCTCTTCAGTCAGGCCATTCTACTGCCAATGTTTGTCTATGGAGAATGGAGATAGAAACCACTAATTTTAAGGGGTGTCCACATACAATTTTATTTTATTTATACATGCATAAGTATTTGTCACATGCGCCGAATACAACAGGTGCAGCCCTTACAGTGAAATGCTTACTTACAAGCCCTTAACCAACAATGCAGTTTTAAGAAAATAAATAAATAAAAGTAACAAATTATGAAAGAGTATAATAACAATTGMAAGGCAATATACACGGGGTACCGGTATAGAGTCAGTGTGCAGGGGCACTGGTTAGTTGAGGTTATATGTACATGTAGGTAGAGTTGTCGTGTCTTTGACTATGCCAGATTAATTGCTATGACATGCTATTCTATAAAATAATTTCTCCGTAATTAATATTACCTGATTGAACTAATCATGTAAATRTTAATTAACTAGAGAGGGACACCACGAAATAATATTTATAGAGCTGTTATCTTTCGAATAAACTCTTAAAGATTTAGTAAGATTTTACATCCATAACAGTCACATTAATCGTCATTTTATTCAGTCTCATCTGAAAGTTGTAAATCCTTGATTATCTGCAAGAATCCTGGCTAACAAGTTGAATCAGCAATACAAAATTGGGTTTAATTGTTTATTTACTAAATACCTAACTAATCACACAGAATCACACATATACAATTAAATCATAACTTGATCACAAATTACGTCATACAGAAAACGTCCCTGGCGGGCGGAATAGATATGACAGCTTGTTACACAAAGGGAAGGGGCTGAGTCTTAGTGAAAGAGCGGGAGACTGGAACATAGGCGAGCTGTGCTATCGTAAATACAGTATCTTATGCATTCTAAATTACCGCCCATTTGAAAAGGAAAATGCAATAAATATTTACTCTGAGCTGCGCTTCAGTAGGTTGGTGGTAGATGGAAGACCGTATCGCCAACCCGAGTCCTCTGTCCTTTGGAGAATGTCTCTGGTAGTCACGGGATACGTTGGAGTAACGTTGTGTGTAGTAGACGGGATACTCGGACTGTCCTTCCTAACCTGCGTTTAGCTGTTGCTAACTCAACGGCTAGGAGATATCACTTCTGTAGTGNAGAATGTCTCTGGTAGTCACGGGATACGTTGGAGTAACGTTGTGTGTAGTAGACGGGATACTCGGACTGTCCTTCCTAACCTGCGTTTAGCTGTTGCTAACTCAACGGCTAGGAGATATCACTTCTGTAGTGAATACGAGTTCAAAGTTCATACCATTTACAACCAAAGTCCATGCTGATGTTGGCTTAGTTCTGTAGTTATTATCTGAACCATTCTGACACCGGATCGTCATCCTGGTGTCCCCGGAACAGAAAGTTATAGCCACTATTAGCAGAGGAAAACTTATGAAAGTCCAAATCTCTCATTTGGAAGCTAAAATTACATTTAATCTCTTCACAAATAATTTCATATTCAAACATTTGAATTAAACAACAATTCCCTGTGAATCCGATACMTCTGACGTTTAGACTTTCCACAGTAGAGTTTATGTCATTCTATCATTGATGAGAATGTGTCAGAGGGCAACCGAACTGACATAATATACCTTAAGTACCACCGCATATGTTCAGTTGGTCGGATTACCAGAATATAGTTCATTTCCCCCCACTTCTGATGTTCTCAGAATCTCTATGTTAACCAAGGGGTTTTCTTATGTCACATCAGTTATAGTAGGGAGAGGGAAAAAGGGGGAAAGAGGTATTTATGACTGTCATAAACCTACCCCCAACCCAATGTCATGACAGAGTTATTAAAGTGTGTATGCATAGATAATAACACAGAGTAGCAGCAGCGTAAAAGTAGGCGGGGGAATGCAAATAGTCTGGGTAGCCATTTGATTAGATGTTCAGGAGTCTTATGGCTTGGGGGTTGAAGCTGTTTAGAAGCCTCTTGGATCTAGACTTGGTGCTCCGGTACCACTTGCTGTGAGGTTGCAGASAGAACAGTCTATGACTAGGGTGGCTGGAGTCTTTGACAATTTTTAGGGCCTCGCTCTGACACTGCCTGGTTTCGAGGTCCTGGGTGGCAGGAAGATTGGCCCCAGTGATGTACTGGGCCGTACGCACTATCCTCTGTAGTGCATTGCGGTCGGAGGCTGAGCAGTTGCCATACCAGGCGGTGATGCAACCCATCAGGATGCTCTCGATGGTGCAGCTGTATAACCTTTTKAGGATCTGAGGACCCATGCCAAATCTTTTCAGTCTCCTGAGGGGGAATAGGTTTTGTCGTGCCCTCTTCACGACTGTCTTGGTGTGCTTGGACCATGTTAGTTTGTTGATGATGTGGACGCCAAGGAACTTGAAGCTCTCAACCTGCTCCACTACAGCCCCATCGATGAGAATGGGAGCGTGCTCGGGCCTCCTTTTCCTGTAGTCCATAATTATCTCCTTTGTCTTGATCACGTTGAGGGAGAGGTTGTTGTCCTTGCACGATACGGTCAGGTCTCTGACTTCCCAATAGGCTATCTCGTCATTGTCGGTGTTCAGGCCTACCACTGTTGTGTCATCGGCCAACTTAATGATGGTGTTGGAGTTGTGCCTGGCCGTGCAGTCATGAGCGAACAGGGAGTACAGGAGGGGACTGAGCACGCACCCCTGAGGGGCCCCGTGTTGAGGATCAGCGTGGCGGATGTGTTGTTTCCTACCCTTACCACCTGGGAGCAGCCCGTCAGGAAGTCCAGGATCCAGTTGCCGAGGGAGGTGTTTAGTCCCAGGGTCCTTAGCTTAGTGATGAGTTTTGAGGGCACTATGGTGTTGAACGCTGAACTGTAGTCAATGAATAGCATTCTCACGTAGGAGTTCCTTTTGTCCAGGTCGGAAAAGGCAGTGTGGAGTGCAATTGAGATTGCATCATCTGTGCATCTGTTGGGRCAGTATGCAAATTGGAGTGGGTCTAGGGTTTCTGGGATAATGGTGTTGATGTGAGCCATGACCAGCCTTTGAAAACATTTCATGGCTACATACGTGAGTGCTACAGGTTGGTAGTCATTTAGGCAGGTTAGCTTAGTCTTCTTGGGCACAGGGACTATGGTGGTCTGCTTGAAATATGTTGGTATTACAGACTCAGACAAGGAGAGGTTGAAAATGTCAGTGAAGACACAATGTCAGTGAAGACGCTAGTTGGTCAGAGAATGCTCAGAGTGCACATCCTGGTAATCTGTCTGGCCCTGCGGCCTTGTGAATATTGACCTGTTTAAAGGTCTTACATCGGCTGCGGAGAGCGTGATCACACAGTCGTCCGGAACAGCTGGTGCTCTCATGCATGTTTCAGTGTTGCTTGCCTCGAAGCGAGCATAGAAGTGATTTACCTCGTCTGGTAGGCTCGTGTCACTGGGCAGCTCTCGGCTGTGCTTCCCTTTGTAGTCTGTAGAAGTTTGCAAGCCCTTCCACATCCGACGAGCATCGGAGCCGGTGTAGTACGATTCGATCTTAGTCCTGTATTGATGCTTTGCCTGTTTGATGGTTCGTCGGAGGGCATAGCGGGATTTCTCAAAAGCTTCCGGGTTTGAGTCCCGCTCCTTGAAAGCGGCAGCTCTACCCTTTAGCTCAGTGCGGATGTTGCCTGTAATCCATGGCTTCTGGTTGGGGTATGTATGTGCAGTCACTGTGTCCACAACGTCATCGATGCACTTATTGGTGAAGCCAGTGACTGATGTGGTGTACTCCTCAATACCATTGGAAGAATCCCGGAACAGATATGTTCCCTGTCTACGTGATCAAAACTCAGGTGACCTGTCTAGTCTAGTGGAGGCCTTTGTTCCTGGTCTGGCCCAACAGCCTGCATGTCCTGGTATCTCTGGACTCCTGGTCACTGCCTACCTACCCCGAGTGTCTTTGCAACAGACACTCGCAAAGCTTAATTTATCTTCTTTCCAAAAGAGTCATCTTGTTCTCTTTTTGAATCTCCCCTCCCCTCACATGCACCCCTACCTTCCCTCACCCATCCATCCCCCTCCCTCCTCCCTCCCTCCCTCCCTCCCTCCCCTCCCTCCCTCCCTCCCTCCCTCCCTCCTCCCTCCCTCACTCACTCACTCACTCACTCACTCACCCCCTCACTCCTCCCTCCCGCCTCACTCCTCCCTCCCCTCACATGCACCCCTCCTCCCTTGCCTTTTAGTGGAATAGGTCAGTCAGTGTGAGGGGTGGTTAGCACTACTGTGAATCAATCTTGGAAAAATAGAAGATTTTGGGCAGTTTGGGTCTTGTTAGCATTTGTTTGCTGGCTTGTTGGAGAGGCAGACTTTGTTCATTCTCTCTCTGTGTGCCTCCTGGGTTAGAGAGAAGTACGGAGAGGCTGAGGGACAGGATAGGAGACCCTGGGAACCCCAACACTGGTCCACCAGCGGAGGGGAGATCKGGCAAGAGGTGTAGCCTACAACAACTCGGCTATTGAGCAAACTGGCATCTACATTCAAGACTTAAATATTTTTTGTCAAATATTCTGTGGTTGGCCTCAGGTCATTAGGTAAATTGAAACATTACGTTTACCTTTTCAAATTCCATCAGAGGTCATCTTATTTATTGATTCACAGGGATTWAAAAAAAAAGTAAACATATGTCAATTGGCAAGTAAATATGTAAATTGTTTGCACCCTTCCGGGCTGTAGAGAAGCAACAGGTTTCCTTCTCCACGTTCAGCAACAAACCCTTGACTGTCCCCAGGGCCCAGTGTGGTTTCTGTGCGGGGTAGAAAAGATGTCACTATTGTGCTCATTATGTCCCTGACTGTGGGGTCCATTCCAACGCTGAATTGGGTCCATGGGGATTTCACCAAGTCACAGAGGTCAGCGACCCTCCACGACACACTGTTCACACACACACACTGCTCACACACACTATTCACACACACATCTCGCATCCTCTCACCCCTGTCCTCAGATTCTGGGTGAGCTATAAATTACGGTAAATGCCTAGAGTTTATGACTGTATTGTAAGAGCAGTGCACACGTGTGAATACTGAGGTGGTGGTGTGTGTGTGTGTATGTGCATGCGTTTGTGTGTGTGTGATAATTTCATGTTGCCAAGGAGTTGCCATGGAAAAACACATCACCACACAAACTCTTAAAGTAAGAGGAGAAAACGTGGGTTGACCCGGGCCTTGTCGTGGATGTGCTAGTGGGTTAGTATGGATAGGATTACGACTGGCATTCATGACAACCCAGGGGACAGCAGGTTAGATCTGGGCTCCGCTAGCTCATCCTTTAGGTCAGGGGCGGGAAACTACAGTCCTCCAGGTCCTGATTGGTGTCACACTTGTTCTCCATCCTTAGCAAACACAGCTGATTAATCAAATTGCATTCTAAACTGGAGATCATGATTAGGTGATTATTGGAGTCAGGTGTGTTAGCTGGGGCTGGGGCAAAACTGTGACACCAATCAGGCCCTTGAGGACTGGAATTGCCCACCCCTGCTTTAGGTAAACAGCTCTGGTGGAGCTGTGTTGGGAGGCCTAGTGGTGGTGGTGAGTTAGGTTGTCGTGTACAGTCTGGGTTGCCAGGCCTAGTGGTGGTGGTGGGTTAGGTTGCTGTGTACAGTCTGGGTGCCAGGCCTAGTTGTGGCAGTGGGTTAGGTTGCCAGTCCAGTCTGGGTTGCCAGCCTAGTGTGTGGTGGGTTAGGTTCCGTCCAGTCTGGGTTGCCAGGCCTAGTGGTGGTGGTGGGTTAGGTTGCCGTCCAGTCTGGGTTGCCAGGCCTAGTGGTGGTGGTGGTTAGGTTGCGTCCAGTCTGGGTTGCCAGGCCTAGTGGTGGTGGTGGGTTAGGTTGCCATGTCCAGTCTGGTTCCAGGCCTAGTGGTGGTGGTGGGTTAGGTTGCCGTGTTCCAGTCTGGGTTACCAGGCCTAGTGGTGGTGGTGGGTTAGGTTGCCGTGTACAGTCTGGGTTGCCAGGCCTAGTTGTGCAGTGGGTTAGGTTGCCATGTCCAGTCTGGGTTGCCAGGCCTAGTTGTGGCAGTGGTTAGGTTGCCAAGTCCAGTCTGGGTTTTGCCAGGCCTAGTTGTGCAGTGGGTTAGGTTCCAAGTCCAGTCTGGTTGCCAGGCCAGTGGTGGTGGTGGGTTAGTTGGCCAAGTCCAGTCTGGTTGCCAGCCTAGTGGTGGTGGTGGTTAGGTTGCCAAGTCCAGTCTGGTTGCCAGGCCTGGTGGTGTGGTTAGGTTGCCAAGTCCAGTCTGGGTGCCAGGATGGAAGTGTATCTATGTCCACAGTTGGTGGAAGGGAGGGAGGCTGATCCCTCATGGTAGAGTTGCTTTGACAGGAGGCCAACATTAAGGGCCTTCTTTTACTGTCTAAGTAGCATAGTGTGGCCACAGCAAAAAGGGGTCTGACTACATTACTTGACTGGTCAGAATGGTATCTTAGCAGGCTCTAAAACCTCAGGCAAACAGGGGGACTCAGAATGAATAAACAGACTCCTAGCTAGCCGAAGGGTTTCTCGACCAGCTTCTGTAACGTGGCAGCGTTGACATGGGCTTTTGCCGCGTTGAAGTGACAGCTCGGCTGGTAAAGTGATCAATGCCAAACAGTCTTTTTGTGTCCTTTTAGGAAATGCTGAGCTGATTTAGATGGACCTGATACTCTATATTAGCTTTGTATTCTAAATGGACTAGCGTGTTGTGTGTGTTTACCAGGAACTGTCATGCATAAGACCTAYGGCATATCAGAGCTGTATGTGTCTTGAGAATCGGTTTTCTTCGACTTATTTCCCTTGGTTTGTGAATATCACTTTTCTGCATTTAGAATGTCTTTCTGTTGGTTAGTGTACATTTATGAATATGACTTCTGTGCATATTTTTTATAGTTAAGAATCTACAATACTCAATTTATTCCCCTCAGTTTCTGTGAAACTGTAAATGTCGTTTGAGATTTATTATTAATATCTGTTGTGTGTTTGACAAATCCATGTCACTAACTGTGAATAATGTTGAACGTTATTTTTATCAGCCTTCCTAGAACATTGAACTGGAATATCTGTCTTACTTGGTCAAGCAGACAGAAGCAGCAAGAAAGCTATGTATCCACATACACACAGACAGCTCAACAAAGTGTTTATCCACATACACACAGACAGCTCAACAAAGTGTTTATCCACATACAGTATACATAGACAGCTCAACAAAGTGTTTATCCACATACAGTACACATAGACAGCTCTCAGACAGACACATTTCAATTGGTCAAATACAAATAGGGTTGCAACCCTGTTTACCAAAACTACCAAGTTTTTGTGAAAACCTCTCTAGAGAATCTCTGACTATTCCCTTCTGATTCCGGTACTCTTCCAACTGGGATTTCTGGACAACCTAGGAATTTTGGGTAAGTTACCGGAATTCTGCAGTCCTACAGACAAATAAATATCAGATCTGATCCAATGTTGGATTAGAGTGTTTTCAGGAGACAATAAGGTCATGTCTCTCACGGAGTCAGAGGTGTGGACTCATGCTGAACTGGCCCGTACTCATGTGGGAACAAGTGTGTGTGGAAATGCTGAATCACATTCCATCTGGACCCCTGTGGCACCTTTCTTTCTTTCTCTCTCTTTCTCTTCAGTCTCTCCCTATAATTCTGACATTATCTTTCTCTCTCTCTCTACTTCTCTCTCTCTCCTTCTCTCTCCTTCTATCTTGGGCCTGTTTGCCCACCTGCCTGGCTGTCAGTTCCCTCTGAAAGGTCCAACTCCTGCCCTCTGCCCCCTCTCCGGCCACCACATGCCCCTTCTTAGACAAGGGCATCCCGGCGCTTCCTCAAATATTGGGGCAGTGTCTTAGGGAGGCTGCTACGCTGCCTGTTGCGGTTGACAGTAGCTAGCCAAGAGCTTTGTCCCTATTTTCCAGAAAGGGTACATGGCCCCTTCGCCCCTCCAAGCCAGGGTAAACAGAGTGTGTGTGTCCATGTGTGTGTGTGTGTGTGTGTGTGCGTGTGTGTGTATCCCTCATATCACTGATGTGGTTCTCAGAAATGTTTGCTCTGACAATACAGAGCAACTGTAGTCCCTGCCTCTCCCCTCTCCAGCCTCATGTCACAGACACTGGCCGGTCGAGAGCTGAGAGGAGGCCCTTTATCTCAGAGACGTGGGTCTTCCTTTAAGTAGAGCAAGGTAAATAATGCCAGGGCTTTAGTAGGTGTATAATGTGGTCTCGGTGCATGGACTGACTGGGACTGTGTAAACAGACCCGTCCTCTGACCAGAGTGATGCAGCACGTTCCTACACACTGACCAAAGAGATCTGACTGCGGAGAGATTTAAAGATCTGAAACACACACATTCTGGGCTTTCATCTGAAACACATACAATAAAAGAGAGTGAGTTTTGTCTTTGTGTCGGTTCTGTTGATTGAGGAGAAGCTGTGTGACTGGCACAGTGGGATTCTCTATCTACGACTGAAAGAGGGGGTTTGATGATGAATTCATACTCAAATAGACTAACATCACATTTTTAAKAAATTCAAACTTAATGCATTTTTTTTTGCATTAGTCTGGTAGATTCAGCAATACAAGGACATTTTTATATCCTTCCCAAAATTGTTCTGTAGTGGTCTCACTAAAGTGAAATTAGTTTGGGCCAGACTACCGGGCACAGATTAGGGCTAGTCCTAGACTAAAATATATTTTCAAATGAGGTCCTCCATTGAAAGGGCTTCTTAGTCCAGGACTAGTCTTTATGTGACCAGGAAACAAGCCCTTAACGTGTTACTAGCTTCCATGCCAGCAGATGGGATGGGACTCCATCATAGACCTACAGCACTTTAGCTGTGTTTACACAGGCAGGCCAATTCGGATATTTTTCCCACTTATAGGTCTTTTGACCAGTCTTTTTTTGACCCACTCTTATTCAGAGCTAATCTGAATGGTCAAAAGACCAATTTATGAAGAAAAAAAAGATCAGATTAAGACTGCCTGTGTAAACGCAGCCTTTGTCACCTGGTGATTACACATGCTGAACACTGGGCCTGGGGGCCATTGACCTGGGTGGTTAAATGCCCATAGCCCCTGAGCATTGTTAGTGGAGAATTGTTGCTGTGTTTGTCAGGGATGTGTATTTTCAGGACTATCTTATCATGTTGATGCTGTGGAAAGACTGTCGTGAAGTACAATAAACTGATCAATCAATCAATCAATCAATTGGCGCCTTGCAATTAAATCTCGGTCTCCCTTTCAAGCGTGCTGGCACGTATGCACACACACACCAACTCAAACATATGGACACATTCATCATGTCCTGACTGTCTCCAGATTAGCAGTCATTCTTTGAGAACGTTTCCACTGGTTTCATCACTCTGCACACCCTGACCTCCATCACAGTGTCAAGGTGGAGACAGAGGGAGAGTTCAATAGCTTTACCTGAAGGCCTCATTTCCCCTCTCGAAACTCCTATTCCCCTCCCCTTGATCTCTCAACACACACCTCTGCTCGCCCTAGTGTGCTCAGTCGTCAGAGTGCGCGTGCCCCCCCCCCCCACACACACACACTGACAGGCACACCATTCTGCTGAGGTCTTCAGGGCCAATTAAGAGAGTGTTAACTGCCTGAGTCCTCCCACCCCTACCGACCCCTACCGACCCCCGACACACAATCTTTGTGCTGAATGAGCACACAGGAGTGTTCAGAGCGGGACCCCAAGCATTTCCACCCTCCACGACACACAACACACACAGCGCGAAGGGCGGACAACACACACACACACACACACACACACACAGAGAGATAGAGGTGAGGGGTGAGTTGGGGGCATAGGTGAATACAGTCCAGATTGGGGAGGGTCAGGACAGCTGTAGACTGGGGCTGACAGCAGCATCTCTGATACTCTGCAGACTACAGCCCATGACGGTGGCGCTATATAGACTATGGTAAGACATTATTACAGGGTATATACACATACGCATAAACACACACAGAGCGATTTGTAAAAGCATTTAACAAAGACTATATGCATACAGAATAATTGATTACACACAAGTCTACTTCCCAGCCAGGAAGACAATGGCTTAGTAGGCCCATAGCAGATGTAGGCCACGCTCATGTTAGTGGACAGAGAGACTTTCTTACACAGTAAAGGCTCACTGCTGAGTTTGTTTATCACAACATGCATTGTCAGTCGTGTACCAAATACAATGTAAATATCTTATCAATCAGCCATGTAGTTTGATAAACGTTATTTCCCTAGGACTACCTGAAGGAAATGAGAAACAGTCAGCCAGTATGAAGCTACCGTTTCGGGTGGGTAAATTCTGTCGTAATGCTGTAGATGACGCTTTGTATTTATTGAGATTTAGATTTACACTACCATTCAAAAGTTTGCGGTCACTTAGAAATATCCTTGTTTTTGAAAGAAAAGCAATTTTTTGTCCATTAAAATTACATTAAATTGATCAGAAATGTGTGCTGATTAAAGACATAATAAATCTGGCCTTCTTTAGGCTAGTTGAGTATCTACGCCTCACAAGTCCTCACCTGGCAGCTTCATGAAATAGTACCCGCAGAACACCAATCTCGACATCAACAGTGAAGAGGCGACTCCAGAATGCTGGCCTTCTAGGCAGAGTTGCAAAGAAAAAGCCATGTCTCAGACTGGCCAATAAAAATAAAAGATTAATATAGGCAAAAGAACACAGGCACTGGACAGAGGAACTCTGTTGACGTTGAGACTGGTGCTTTGCAGGTATTAATTAATGAAGCTACCAGTTGAGGACTTGTGAGGCGTCTGTTTCTCAAACTAGACACTCTAATGTACTTGTCCTCTTGCTCAGTTGTGCACCGGGGCATCCCACTCTTTCTATTCTGGTTAGAGCCAGTTTGCGCTGTTCTGTGAAGGTGGTAGTACACAGCGTTGTACGAGATCTTCAGTTTCTTGGCAATTTCTAGCATGAAATAGCCTTCATTTCTCAGAACAAGAATAGACTGACGAGTTTCAGAAGAAAGTTCTTTGTTTCTGCCCATTTTGAGCCTGTAATCGAACGCACAAATGCTGATACTYCAGATACTCAACTAGTCTAAAGAAGGCCAGTTTTATTGCTTCTTTAATCAGGACAACAGTTTTCAGCTGTGCTAACATAATTGCAAAAGGGTTTTCTAATGATCAATTAGCCTTTTAAAATGATCAACTTGGATTAGCTAACACAACGTGCCATTGGAACACAGGAGTGATGGTTGCTGATAATGGGCCACTGTACGCCTATCTAGATATTCCATAAAAAAAATCTTCCGTTTCCAGCTACAATAGCCATTTACAACATTAACAATGTCTACACTGTATTTCTGATCAATTTTATGTTATTTTAATGGACAAACAAAATAGCTTTTCTTTCAAAAACAAGGACGTTTCTATGTGACCCCAAACTTTTGAACGGTGGTGTACTTGTGAGTACCTCTTTCTAACAAATGTCTGATTACCATTAACCACTTGTTTCTTACTTCTGAACTGTTTATCTGGATCGTTCCATCACTGTGTGCTATAGCTTCCGGTTCCCTGTTGGTCAGTGTATCAGGACATCAAAGCTCCCAGCTCAGTGGTGAAGACATAGGAGGATAAGACTACTGAGGCCAGACAACAAAACTAAGTCCAACCTGAAAGAGTAGAGAGGGCCCAGTAATATGGGATCATCCCTGCTGTAATACCGCCCTACCTCCCCCTACCGCCCCCCACAGCCGGGCCGGTGGTCATTCTCTGACCACGTCTCCATGCCGACCCTGCTCTAACACCACCCCTCCTCTCCTCCCCCCATCACCGCAGAGTGTCTGGAGCCCTTTGCCCTTTTTCATCCTCCCATATTCTAATCTGCTGGATTAGGCCCAGGGCTGCTTTGTCTCTGGACGTGTCCAAACATGGTGGGGTGGTCAGAGGTCACACTGGCCACTGACCTTGGTCCCTGGTGGCCCCACGGTGGTCCCCCGGTTGAGAGGGCGTCAGGGCATAGCGGGGCGATAGCAGGGACCAGGTGCCTCATAGCGGGGCCTCTCTCAGTGGCAGGTCCAGTCTGTAATCAGTTCAGAGGCTGGTCTGGGCCCGGCTGGCTTTGTCCAGTTGCCCTCTCAAAGACCTGGCGCTGAATGGGAAGGCAGGGAGTGGTCATCGATAGCTCCTCCTCGCCCGTCCACTCTGTTCTGCTCCGGTCCGCTCTGCAAAGCACGCTATCCACAGGTGCTAGTTGTTATAGCAACTATGGACAAAATGTACTTATCCATCAGCAAAATATAGTTCTATAACTAAAACATAYCATTCTTATGACGGAAGGTAAATCAAAATGGGTTCATATTGGATGAACAGTTTGTACAGGACATAAAGATACCCCCAACAAACACCAGCGGTCCATCACTGTCCTTATACAGAAGCTTTTTAGAGGTGTCCTAATTGAGTTTGCRCCCTGCTAAGTAAGGAGTCCCCAACTTCCTCCACTCTCCAGACATGTACTCCGTCTGTTGACACAGAACTCACATAGGGCTGATAAACGCACAGGGCCAAGYCATTTGAGCACAGCCKCTAATGTCTTGAGCCTCCCTTCAGAGAGCTAGCCTTAAGACGCTAACTCTATTAGAGATGCATGTTCCACAGCGCCTGGTAATTTCATCAAGTGTCCCGTGCTAATTTAAACGTACTAATCACATTTCAGTCTAACGAATAGCAATCACTGAAGCTGCCAAGAGAGATGCATTAGTCAGTGGGCAGGCAGCTAAAGGGCCTGTTTTTGCACACATTCAACTGGGAACGTTAGGATGAAACCTACCTTTCCTGTTGACCATAACATTCTGTGTTGGAGGTTATCTTTGTGGCTGATATTTGTGGAGCACTGTTTGAGTAATAGGATATTTGGTGCTGGATTTTAAGGTGAATTAGTTTTGCTTATTGTCTGTCTGGTCAGGAGTCCTTACTACAGAGCATTGCACTTTTTGTGGCTCTGTTATCTTGACTGTTGACTGCAGGTTAAAGTAACCATCTTTTCAAATTGATCTGATGTCTCTCAGTCAATCAACAACCGTTCCCCCAAATACACTATATCTGATCCCTTCCTGGAATGCAGACACAAACGTAGATTCCTGGTAACGCTCTTCATTACCCTAATGAGATGGCATCTTCCCCTCTAAATACCACCAGAAACCCATCCCAGTAAGTTTGACCCAAAATGGCTGACGTTGCACTGAACCTGAGAAGGAAGAGTCCTACTGTAGCTCAGTGTGTCTCCTCTAAKGAAGCAGACTGCCCAGCATCTTGGCTCTACRGAGGATGTGCGAGGACCCAGAAGCCTGGTCTCTGGCGCTTTACAGGCTAATAGGACCTGGCAATGGAGGCTCTTTACTTTTCTCTCCGCCCACACAACCAAGAGGAGCAATTAAATGCAATTGGAGCCTGGGACTGGGGGCCCCTGGAGGCCCGGAGCCGGGCCTTTAATCATCAGGTGACCTAGTTGCCTGATAAATGGCCATGGGGAGGGAAAGTGGTCGCCGGTCATTAATCTACAGTCAGAACAGGACAACTGCACACGGCCATCTTGGCATTAATTGCCCACTTATTTTAGCACGAGATGGAGATGAATGTTGCTCAGCTGATTCATAATCTGTCTCTCTGAGGTTCTGATGTAGAGGAATACACAGAGGGAGGAGGAGAGAGAGATGAAAGGGGATGAGAGGGGGGTGAGGAGGAGTCTAGAGGGTGCCTCTAGGGATCCAAGGCTTTCCCCATCTCAAAGTTGTGAAAGTATGTGCCAGGGCACTGTGTAAGGAACGGAATCGGAATCCAGTAGAAGGTTTTTGATGGTGTCTGTGACTGTACATTTGAAACGCTTCCCTTTTCAGGTTTTCCTCATAGCCTRTTGTTTATGTGGCAATACATATTGTGTTGGGAAGATTGCATCGTGTGTATCTGATGATTACTTAGTGATTGGTATGTATTATGTATGTCCGTCTATTTATTCATGTATAATGTCTAACTGACCTGCACTTCTCTCTTTCTCCCCATGTCTCTGTCTGTGTAATGGGCAGTCCAATCAAGGTTAAGAATTTCTGAGGTGAGGCGTACTCAGTCTTCCAGTCGGCTGGCTGGCTGATGGATGGATGGATGGAGGCAGCAAGGCACAGACCTGATAACAGCCGTATCTGGACAGCGGCTTCCTCCCAATGTTTGAGCCCAGTCAAACACTGTCTGTCGGCAGGGACAGATGGATGGATTGGAGAGTGATTGATGAGGGGACTGAGGGGGAAAGGTGAAACCCGTCCTTGTCACACTCATCATGCAAGCCTCTTCCATCCTCTCCTACACTACCCCTCTATCCCCTCTACCCTCTACCCCTGTACTCCTCTATCGCTCTACACCCTCTATCCCCTCTCCCCCTTTTACCCCCTCTTACCACTATACCCCCTCTACCACCTCTATCCTATATCCCCTCTACTGCAACTTACCCCTCTATGGCTGGGGTGTCTATAGGTGAAGAGGAGACTGATGAGGTGCCTGAGGTATGTTATGAGTGGGTCTTTGGTGGTAAGTGAAGATAAGCAAGGTTTAAATGGTCGCTTTCTGTATTAAACATATGCTAAAATCTTTATTCTATAGAGTAGAGGGGGTACAGGAGACGGGGATAAACGGTAGACGGGTATAGAGGTGATAAGAGGGGATAGGAGGGGATAGAGGGGTTGAGGGAGATAAGGGGGGTGAAAGGGGAGAGGGGAGAGGGGTATAGAGGTGAGAGAGGGGATAGGGGAGGGGATAGAGGGGATGAAAAGAGGAGATAGAGTGGAGAGGGGATAGAGGGGAGGGATGAGGGATAGAGGGGGAGAGGGGATAGAGGGGGAGAGGGGATAGGGGGGAGAGGGATAGAGGGGAGAGAGGGGATAGAGAAGGAGATAGAGGGGGAGGAGGGGATAGAGGGGGAGAGGGGATGAGGGATGAGGGGGAGAGGGGAGAGGGATAGAGGGGATAGAGAGGGTAGAGAGGAGAATAGAGGGGGAGAGGGGATAGAGGGGAGAAGGGATAGGGGGAGAGGGATAGGAGGGGAGAGGGGTAGAGGGGTAGAGG
>NC_036866.1:6736671-6760463 GCF_002910315.2 Salvelinus sp. IW2-2015
CCTTAGAGGAGATCGACGAAGGTGCTCCGGAGATAGTATGGGGATTCGATACGAGCCCGAGATGAGAGACAGGGCGATTCGTCTATAGATACGATGGGGGACCCACCCTCGGTTATCTACCACCGCGCCCGCGCGTCTGCACGGTCTGTCTCGATCTATGAGGTGAGTCCGGCGAGAGGGTCGGGTTCCCGCGATATCGACCGGGGCTCTCGACAAGAGATCAGAAGAAAGGAGGATTTTAATTCCTAGGCGATACGACCTCCGCACGGGACGAGAGCTCGGCTATGATTGGGGTGGCAGATCCCTATTTAGTCAGAGGGCCTGATTTTAGAGGGAGATTACGAGGGGCGACGAGATGGCGGATAGAGAGAGAACGATCAATTAGAGGGCGCAAGAACGGTCGTAGAGGGACCGGCAGGGTGGATATTCATCTTATTGAGATAAGACTCCGTTAGAGGGTGATAGGAGGGGCGGAGAGGGGGCATCTCAGACGACGCTGGGATGACGGGAATAGAGGTCCGATAGAGGATACTCCAACTTTCCACAGGCCGCGGGAGCAGGAGTTAACGAGGTGGACGCGAGGCCCCGTCATCAAGCCGGTTCGCGCCGGATGCGATCGGAGAAAAGGAGGATATAAGAGAGGGTCGAGATGGGGCCGTAGAAACTAACGGATTGGTGACTTTTATACCGCCCAGAGTGGACGAGAACGGGACCCGTACTCCGGAGAGGGGGACACGACGCGCCAGACTTTCTACGATGAGGGAAGAGAAGGAGATATTATTTCGTCAGCTCAACCCACTCATGAGTCTAGAGGGGGACTTAGAGGCCCTAGGGGACTGACTTGGTGGTTCCTTCGGGAGGTTATCCGATTGTAATAGACCAGAGGCGGAGAGCATCCCGAGAGACGGGGGATAGAGAGGGACTATGAGACGGGGAGAGGCCCGCCTCGAATTCTGAGGGCCCGAGACCGCCACCAGTGGGGATTGGGAAGTATATTAGAGGGCGCATGAAGGAGGGGATATGAGGATAAGGTGATACGAGAGATTAGAGGACAGACTTAGAGAGTGGGATCCTATAGATGGGATAATGAGGAAGAGAGGGGAGATTAAGAGAGAGGGATAGAGAGGATTAGAGATGGACGAACATCTACGAGGGAGGAGAGAGCAGGGATAGCGGAGGCATGTAGAAAGGACACCATAGAGCGCGGGGCAGAAGGGCCGGAGATAAGACAGACGCATTAGACGGGGGAGAAGGGGATAGTAGATTAGACGGGTGATTAGAGGGGGAGGGAGAAGGCTGGGAGACGGAAATTATAAGGACGGAAGGGACTAGACGGTATTAGAGGTGATAGAGGTCAGGAGAAGTGGGAGATTTTAGAGAGGATTACGAGGGGGTAGGATGACTTAATGGTATCCCAGAACCGGTACGGATTTTTTATGAGGCGCGGGAATTCGGCCCCCGGGTGAGAGACGGGATAGAGAAGGAGACGGTCTAGAGGGAGACTGAGAGGGGATTTAGAGGCCGGGATAGAGGGACGAGAAGGCGATTTACAGAGGGTACCCCGGCGACGAGCCTAGATGGGCGGGACATAGACGGACCTGGCGATTTTAACGACGGGCAAATAGACTTCTCCTCTCCTATTAGAAGCTACACCGGAGTATATACTCCTACCGAGCGGGTGCCCGGGAATGTTCTAGAGAGGGGCGAGGAGTTAATGGTCTTCCGTTTCTGCGGGGTTGAGAAAAGTGATTATGTAGGGGATCCCTTGAGACCTCAAAGGATCCGCCTGGAGGTACTTTAGATGGGGATCCCGTTAGTTAAAGGCGCGGAGAGTTCGGCCGGTACCACTGCAGGCGTGAATCTTCCGACAATGAGGTATAGGCGAATTTACTCTCCTTAGAAGGAGCTGGGATAGAGAGGCGCAAGGGCGTCATCCCAGCCTCAGACGTGGCTGATAACTTTCTTCCCGTACCCGGTTCATGGGACGGGGGACTTAGATGGGGCGGAGGAGGCTCCCGGTGGCGATAGAGGGGATTAGATCGGTTGATTATATTCCTAGAAGGGGACGTGCAAGACGTGGTCGTCGATTTTTAGGAGAGGGAGAACCGCTCGATATAGTAGGGGCCCGGAGGCCCCCATCTCTATGGGGATCAATTGAGCAGAGGGGATAGAGAATAGAGAGGGGGGACTCGAGCCCTCAGCATGGTTATCAGAGCGGCGACTAGAGCGTGGCGATCCGATAGGGATAGAGCTGCCGGCTAACATCCGCTCAGATAGAGGCCGGTCGACCACCGACCGCTCAGTGCATGCCTCCCTCGATATAAGAGCTCGCGCGATCCTTGAGGGGATCGTACCGCATAGAGGGAGGCATTAGAGGGAGCGCCCTGAGAAGGGATAGAGGTGGATAGACTAGCGGCGCGACGAGGGGACATAGAAGCCGCGGGCCCGCTTGATAGAGGTGCGAGAAGGGATAGAGGTAAGAGGCGGAGATCCGGGGATAGAGGGGATGAGCGGGACTACGAGGTGGCGGATATCGACCTCCCCCCGGGCTATATCCCTCTCTTCGATCAGGACGGCGCCCTGCATGAGAGGTGAGTAGCTCCGGTGCGATCCTATGGAGGGGAGAATGCCACAGGGCTAGAGCCCGGGAGGCCGAGAGGATTAGAGGGCTCCTGATATAGACGGGATACGAGGGGCGACATGAGTGGGTGATAGAGGGGAGGAGGGGCTAAGATCCCAAGGCGCGGATAGAGGGGTGAGAGGGGGATTAGAGGGGGTAGATGGGATAGAGGGGAGTGATGGCGGGCAGACGGAGGGGCGCCACACTGAAGAGGGTGATTAGAGGGGAAGAGGATAGACCGCCGGCCGCGCTAGGAGGAGGGAGAGGATAATGAGGGGTAGACCCCGCTATGAGGCGATGAGCGCGGCTGGCAGAATGGCGCGCCATAGAGGGACCGTCGAGAGGGCGATAGGGGCCGAGAGAGGGATAGAGCCCGGCAGCGCGGGCGCCCGCGCATAGACGCTGGTCGGGATCTCGCATTTAGGAGGGGATAGAGGGAGCATAGACGCGGGAGAGGCCCGAGCCCTCCAAGGATAGAGGCGGGAGAGCGGGTAGAGCTGGGGATAGAGGGAGATAGAGGGCATTAAGGGAGAAGGATAGAGGCGTGAGCGAAAGGATGGGGATAGAGGGGAGAAGGGGATAGAGGGAGAGGGGGATAGAGGGTGAGGGAAGTGATAGAGGGGATAGAGGGGGAGAGGGATAGAGGGGAGAGGGATAGAGGGGATAGAGGGGGATAGGGGGGAGAGGGGAGAGGGGAAGAGGGAGAGGGAGATAGAGGGATAGGATAGAGGGGTAGAGGGGAGAGGGATAGAGGGGAGAGGGGAGAGAGGGATAGAGGGAGAGGCGATAGAGGGGGAGGAGGGATAGAGGGGGGCTAGAGGGACAGACGAGGGGGTAGACATGGTTTAATGACAGGTAGAGGCGCTCGCCACAGCCCCATCCACAGCCCCATCCACAGCCCCATTTACAGCCCCATCCACAGCCCCATCCACAGCCCTCACCATACTTCTCTTACCAGCCCACTGAGGCCCCTGATCCAAGGTGTCATCTGGAACGACAAACAGCCAGGGAGGATGCCCAGCCCACCACAGCTGACCCATTACACTGAGATCAGATTAGATACACACCACTGCTCTGGACGCCTGCACTGGGATGGTTCTCCTACAGTATGTGGGTGACTGGGCCATGCTGGTGTAAAGAGAGAACTCAAGACTGTCTGCTCATTTGTCAGTGCTGCTTGTCTTGTGGAGTTACATAGAGATTTAAAGAAGACAATGAGTTTAATTAAGGAGTATGACAATATCCTTTTGGGGACGATTTGGGGACTTGAAACGTAATACTATCTAATTGGGACTTTTATATGGATGGATATGATCAATCGGGAAGAATTTGATGAATACTGGATCCATATTCTTACTTGATACGTAATTCCACCTCATTGTGATTTTTCACACATATTTCCAGTCTGGATGCAGCTGCTGTGGAGTGTGATTTTACTGCCTGAGATCTAGAGAGCAGCTGGTGTGTGACCTGTCGTGTCCCCATCGGTCAGCACTCAGCCGTCCAGGCCCTAGTTAGCCTCTGCTGAATACAACCTGATTCCTCTACTCTCCACAGGAGCACCAGGTCAGGGTCAGGCCCCAGTGTCAACAACCCAGGAGCGGACTCCACACCAGCTCGTGCACCCCTGCTCCCTTTCCAGCGGTTCGCACCCTGCTGTGAGGAGGGCCATAGTAGCTGGTTAGCTACCACTGACAAAAGGCCCTCGGGGGYGAGTGGTCAAGACGAGRGGGACCTCGGGGGGCTAGAGTGAGTGAAAAGCGAGGGGATCGGGGTACACCGGTGGCTCGGGCTAATGAGGGTTGCCGGCCTGGCGGCCACTAGTCTCACAATGCCATACCTCCAAAATCACGTTGTTGTCAAGCCTCRAAGGTCTGGAGAATGTTGTATTGGAGAAACAGTTTGTATGGTCCGCTAGCTCCCATTTGGTCCACTGGATGTTACATTTCAAGAACCCTCTTTCACATGGCTGTTAGTGCTACGTATTATGTTCGTCACTGTTTTCAGAMCGGGAAGGACATATTTTGCAGAGAATTGTTCCGTATGCTAGTTTGCAATATTGCAGAGAATTTACAAAAACCTATAGGAAAAACGTAATTCTATTTTGTCAGAAGGAGAAGTGATGGATGGCGCAGGAGAGCGAGGAGCGAGAGCCACAAAGTAGAGGGGGCATAACAATAGGAGATACAAGGGATTGGTAGGACGACAGCACTGTCTCATAGTACGAGAGGAGGTTTTGTGGATGTTATTGTTGTACTAGTTATTCTAACATTGTGAAGAGATAGGGTAGGGAGTGAAGATACGATACAAAATAATGGAGAATAGAAGAACGACAATAGTGGGAAAGGTCCATGTTTATAGGGTGGAACCAGAGGGCAAAAAAGTGTCTAAAACAGATCAGAGGCAAAGATAAGATGGTATTAAGACTAGTTAGGGAAAGGAGGTTCTGTCAAAGTAGGGAGCACACCTTTATGGGTACTTAAAATCTTCTTGTCAATTGGGGCGCTGTTTCCACTTTGGAAAAATCGTGCCAAATTAAACTGCTCGTACTCTATTCTAGATCGTACAATATGCATATTATTATTACTATTGATAGAAAACTCTCAAGTTTCTAAAACTGTTTGAATTATATCTGTGAGTAAACAAGAATCATTTTGCAGCAAACTTCCATATAGGAAGTGAAAAATCTGAAAACGATGCTCTGTTTCCGGGGGCCTGCCTATTGAATGGCCTTATCTTATAGTGGATATGCATGCACTGCATACGCCTTCCACTAGATGTCAAACAGGCAGTGGAAGGTGGAATGGGGTGTCTAGCTATGATCTGAGTCGAACAAGAGCTTCTTGGAATGACGTGTCCAGAATTCCTTTCTCTACCTAGGCGCGGGAAGCACGTCCCTATTGTCTTATGATAAGCGTTCGTATACACGGCTAATATCTCCGGTTTGTTTTTATTTGATACATATTAGAAAAACATCATAAAGTAGGTTTTTTCACCGAGTTTCATCAGTTTATTCAACGTTTAATGGGACTTTTGGAGTTTTCCGTTCTATGCGTCGAGAAGGAAATTGGGAACGTCATCAACATTGCTAGCCTTGTGGAGCGAATTCGTAGGAGAAAAGGACATTTCTAAAACAAACAACGATTTATTCTGGACCTAGACCCTTGTACAAGATTCTGATGGAAGCTCAGCAAAAGTAAGAAAATTTATGATGTTATTTCGTATTTCTGGTGGAAAATGTTTAGTCCTATTATCCTCCCTTTTGCGGGCGCTGTCTCGCTATATAAGGACAGTAATGTTGTTATGGTAATAGTGTTTGTTTGTTTTGTTTTAAAACTAAACTAGACACGGCGGTTGCATTAAGAACTAGTGTATCTTTCATTCTGGCTGTCCAACATGTATTTTTTTTTGTAAGTTTTGATGGAGTTTTTGGCAGGATTAGGTGACGTGTCCAAAATAGCTCCGGACAATTTGGTGAATCGATGCTTACATTTCAAATGTATAACCACGGTTTGCAGCTCTAAATATGCACATTTTTGAACAAAACATAAGTGTATTGATATAACCTGATGTTATCAAGACTGTCATCTGCATGAAGTTAGATCAAGGTTTAGTGATTAATTTTTATACTTTTGCTGGTTTTTGCGATCGCTACTTTTTGCTGCTAATAAATGCATTTGGTGTTTGGCTATTGTGTAAGCTAATAATAATGCTATATTGTGTTTTCGCTGTAAAACACTATAAAAAAATCGGAAATATTGGCTGGATCACAAGATGTTTATCTTTCATTTGCTGTACACCATGTATTTTTCATAAATGTTTTATGATGAGAGTATTTAGATATTTCACGTTGCTCTCTGTAATTTTCTGGCTGCTTGGTGATATTTTTTGATGGTAGACTGCAATGTAAAACTATGATTTATACACTTCAAATATGCACTTTTCGAACAAAACATAAATTTTTATTGTATAACATGTATATAAGACTGTCATCTGATGAAGTTGTTTCTTGGTTAGTGACTAATTATATTATATATTTGGTCGGTTTTGTGATAGCACTACTTATGGGTAGAAAAATTGTGAAACATGACGGTTGAGTCTTTTTGCTATTGTGGTTAGCTAAATGAAATACATATTGTGTTTCCCGCTGTCAAAACATTTTAAAATCGGAAATGATGGCTGGATTCACAAGATATTTATCTTTCATTTGCTGTATTGGACTTGTGATTTCATGAAAATTATATTTATATGAATTCCCTGTCGCCGTATAGGGACACTCAGGCTCATACTTAGTCGCTTTTTTGATGAGGATGCTCCCGGATCCGGGATGGGTAGCAATGAAAGGTTAATGACAGCTTTGCACATTCTCTCTACCAGCTTCATGAGATTGGAATGCATTTCAAATAAAAGGTGTGCCTTGTTAAAGTTAATTTGTGAAATTTCTTACCTTCTTAATGCGTTTGAGCCAATCAGTTCTGTTAGGTAGGGGTGGTATACAGAAGATAGCCCTATTTGGTTAAAGACCAAGTCCATATTATGGCAAGAACAGCTCAAATAAGCAAAGAGAAATGACAGTCCATCATTACTTTAAGACATAAAGGTCAGTCAATGTGGAACATAAAAAAATAAAAATAAATGTTTCTTCAAGTGCAGTCGCAAAAACCATCAAGCACTATGATGAAACTGGCTCTCATGAGGACCGCCACAGGAAAAGAAGACCTGCTGCAGAGGATAAGTTCATTTGAGTTACCAGCCTCAGAAATTGCAGCCCAAATAAATGCTTCACAGAGTTCAAGTAATAGACACATCTCAACATCAACTGTTCAGAGGAGACTGCGTGAWTTAGGCCTTCATGGTTGAATTGCTGCAAAGAAACGACTACTAAAGGACACAAATAATAATAAGAAACTTGCTTGGGCCAAGAAACACGAGCAATGGACATTAGAGATTTTTGGATCCAACTACCGTGTCTTTGTGAGACGCAGAGTAGGTGAACGGATGATCTCTGCATGTGTGGTTCCCACCGTCAAGCATGGAGGAGGTGGTGTGGAGGTGCTTTTCTGGTGACACTGTCTGTGAGTTGTTTAGAATTCAAGGCACACTTAACCAGCATGGCTACCACAGCATTCTGCAGCGATATGCCATACCATCTGGTTTGCGTTTAGTGGTAGTATCATTAGTTTTTCAACAGGACAATGACCCAACACACCTCCAGGGTGTGGAAGGGCTATTTGACCAAGAAGAGTGATGGTGTGCTGCATCAGATGACCTGGCCTCCACAATCACCCGACCTCAACCCAATTGAGATGGTTTGGGATGAGTTGGACCGCAGAGTGAAGGAAAAGCAACCAACAAATGCTCAGCACATGTGGGAACTCCTTCAAGACTGTTGAAAAAGCGTTCCTCGTGAAGCTGGTTGAGAGAATGCCAAGAGAGTGAAAAGCTGTCAGCAAGGAAAAGGGTGGCTACTTTGAAGAATCTAAAATCTAAAATATATTTGGATTTGTTAAAGACTTTTTTGGTTACTACATGATTCCATATGTGTTATTTCATAGTTTTGATGTCTTCTTGTTCTACAATGTAGAAAATAGTAAACATAAAGAAAAACCCTTGAATGTGTAGGTGTGTCCAAACCTTTGACTGGTACTATACATCAACATATTTGGATGGGTTTGAAGCTGCGATTTCCCGGTCATCCTCACGCACTGTTGCAACTACGACACTTATCAAGTCAGCGCTATTGGAGTTCCGCCAAAGTAAGGCATTTGATTGGTTTGACGTGTTGCGAGCCGTCACTGATTTACACCGTGTTATCACCCCTATATAGCTATTTTTCTGCCATGAAATTCCCCAGGCTTCCTGTTTTAGGGAAACCTGGTCCTTGACGAGGCTAGGCTAGGCGGACAAAATAACGCAGGGCCCAACAATGGTTGAGCACACAGGCACATAATAATGTTTTTGCAGGGGCCTTTCTGGGGGCCAATCCAGCACTCTCAGGGCCCATCTGGACTGAATAAGCTGTCCTGAGATGCTATTGAGAACATCAGTTTTCATTTAATGTGTCTTTAGAAGGCCCTCTCTGTGTTCGTACAGAGTAGTGCCATACAGATGGCTGTTGGAATCTGCATGAATAACAAATGCTTCAGATTGGAGATCGTTGGATTGGAGTTATGTATCCTCTGGTCATGGTTGTTTCAGGGAGTCTCTGTCTTGAGGAGTGTGGTAACTGGCATCTATCGAAATACTACATACAGGGCCTTCAGAAAGTGTTCATACCCCTTGACTTATTCCATATTTTGTTGTGTTACAGCCCGATTTCAAAATAGATTAAATATTAACAAAAGTCTCACCCAGCTACACACAAATAATGACAAAGTGAAAACATATTTTTATATATTYTTTCAAATRTATTGACAATTAAATACARAAATATCTAATTTACACAGGTATTCACACCCCTGAGTCAATACAGAAACACCTGATGGCAGTGATTGCAGCTGTGAGTCTCTCTGGGTAAGTCTCTAAGAGCTTTGCATACCTGGATTTTACAATATTTTCACATTTATTATTTTTTAAATTCTTTAAGCTCTGTCGAGTTGGTTAATGATCATTGTTAGACAGACTATTTCAAGTCTTGCCATAGATGTTCAAGCCAATTTAAGTCAAAAATKTAACTAGGCCACTCAGGAACATTCAATGTCTTCTTGGTAAGCAACTCCAGTGCATTTTTGTCCTTGTGTTTTAGGTTATTGTCTTGCTGAAATGTGAATTTATCTCCCAGTGTCTGTTGGAAAGCAGACTGAACCAGGTTTTCCTCTAGAATTTAGCTCTATTCTGTTTCTTTTTATTCAGCAAACAGAAATAAAACTCCCTAATCCATACCCATAACATGAAGCAGCCACCACGTTGCTTGGAAATATGAAGAGTGGTACTCAGTGATGTGTTGTTGGATTTGCCCCAAACATAACACTTTGAATTCAGGATAAAGTTAATTTATTTTCAAAATGTTTTGCAGTTTTATTTTAGTGTCTTATTGCAAACAGGATTTATGTTTTGGAATATTTATTTTTATTCTCTACAGGCTTCCTTCTTTTCACTCTGTCGTTTATTGTGGAGTAACTACAATTGTCACGCCCTGATTTTAGAGAGCCTTTTTATTTCTCTATTTGGTTAGGTCAGGGTGTGATTTGGGTGGGCATTCTATGTTGTCTATTTCTTTGTTGGCCGGGTGTCAATCAAAGGCAGCTGTCTATCGTTGTCTCTGATTAGGGATCATACTTAGGCAGCCCTTTTTCCCACCTTCAGTTGTGGGATCTAGTCTTTGTATAGTTGCTGTAAAGCTCTGTAGCGTTTGTTTGTATATATATTTATTTTTTTTTTGGTGTCATTTTAAATAAAAGTAAAATGTACGCTTACCACGCTGCACCTTGTTCTCATTCTAACGACGGACGTAACAACAATGTTGTTAATCCATTCACAGTTTCCTTCCTTTCCGGCAACGAAGTTAGGAAGGACACCTGCATTTTTGTARTGACTGTGTATATTGACACACCATCCAAAGTCAAATTAATAATTTCACCATGCTCAAAGGGATATTCAATGTCTGTATTTTTATTTTTACCCATCTACCAATAGGTGCCCTTCTTTGYGAGGTGTTGGAAAACCTTCCTGGTCTTTGTGGTTGAATTTTTGTTTGAAATTCACTGCTTGATTGAGGGRCCTTACAGATAATTGTATGTGTCGGGTACAGAGATGAGGTAGTCATTCAACTATCATGTTAAACACTATTATTGCACACAGAGTGAGTCCATGCAACTTATTATGTGACTTGTTAAGCATTTTTACTCCTGAACTTATTTAGGCTTGCCATAACAAAGGGGTTGAATTCTTATTGACTCAAGACATTTCACCATTTCATTTTTTATGAATTTGTAAAAATGTCTGAAAACATAATTCCACGTTGACATTATGGGGTATTGTGTCTGTAGGTCAGTGACACAAAATCTAAATTTAATCCATTTAAAATTCAGATTCTAACCCAATTTCTTGGTGAAAATTTCAAGGGGTGTGAATACTTTCTGAAGGCACTGTACATTTATACCACAAACCACATATATCAATAACAGAAACATTTACCAGTAGTCAGTATAACACAAACTAGACTCTTTGGAGTATACATAAAGAAATGAACTACATAACACTGCAAATTATGATTTTGAAAGGTCAGGAAATGTATTTTCACCAGCAGTTATTAAAGCAATAGAGTACCACAGTATGAGTCATAATACCCATAAAACCTAGCGGTCAAACAGAGAAATGGTTGTAATCGTTTTTCCCAGAGGGGATTTTTAGCAACACTTCATATAAGGGCTGTGTTTCGTGTTGGCAGTGGTAACGACCCGTCACATTGATGAGAAGTGGGCAGTGGTGGGTAAAGTACCCAGGTAATGCACTTGAGTAAAAGTAAAGAAACATTAAAAGAAAATGACTCAAGTAAAAGTGAAAGTCACCTAGTAAAACACTACTTGAGTAAAAGTCTAAAAGTATTTGGTTTTTAATATACTTACGTATCAAAAGTAAATGTTATTGATAATATATACTTACATATCAAAAGTGAAAGTATAAATCATTTCAAATTCCTTATATTAGGTAAACCAGGCAGCACCATTTTTTATTTTATTTTATTTAAGGATAGCCAGGGGCACACTCCAACACTCAGACAGAATTTACATACAAAGCATTTGTTTTTAGTGAGTCCGCCACATCAGAGGCAGTAGATGAGCAGGGATGTTCTCTTGATAAGTGAGTAAATTAGACCATTTTCCTGTCCTGCTAAACATTCAAAATGTAACGAGTACTTTTAGGTGTCAGGGAAAACGTATGGAGTAAAAAGTACATTATTTTCTTTATGAATGTAGTGAAGTAAAAGTAAAAGTTGTCAAAAATATAAATAGTAAAGTACAGATACAAAAAAAAACGACTTAAGTAGTACTTGAAAGTATTTTTACTTAAGAACTCAGGCTTACCCTGACGTGCCATTTTTATAACTGTGTCAATCTCTCAAGGTGACTTTTATCAATATATTCGTCTGTATTAACCCCCAAATTTTTTCGAATGAACTGCAAAAATCACTGAAGCTGGAGACTCATATCTCCCTCACTAACTTTAAGCACCAGCTGTCAGAGTASCTCACAGATCACTGCACTTGTACATAGCACATCTGTAAATAGTCCATCCAACTACCTCATCCCCATACTGTTATTTATTTTATTTATCTTGCTCCTTTGCACCCCAGTATCTCTTGCACACTCATCTTCTGCACATCTATCACTCCAGTGTTTAATTGCTATACAGTGATCCCTCGCCACTTCGCGGTTCACTTATCGCGGATTCGCTATTTCGCGGATTTTCATAATGCATTTTTTTTTTTTTTTTGGTGCATTGTGCTCTGCATTCTGATTCGCTAAAAACTCACTCCCGCTTCTTGTATCAAAACATGCTACGAATTGTGCTATCATTTTGTCGTCTCGTGCAGTTATGTGTACGTACATAAAACAGCTTGGCAAATTTACATTAAGTTGGCCAAATTATCTTGTAATTTCGAACATCTCCTAAACCCATAATGTCGACGAAACGGCCTACACGTGAGTCACTGTATTTGTATACATGTAATAGTTGCTAATTGTAAAAAAAAAATTTTTTTCTATTTCGCGGATTTCACTTATCGCGGGTCATTTTCGGAACGTAACCCCCGCGATAAACGAGGGATTACTGTATTGTAATTATTTCGCCACTATGGCCTATTTATTGCCTTACCTCCCCTTATCCTACCTCATTTTCACACACTGTATATAAACTTTTCTATTGTATTATGTTTGTTTATTCCATGTGTAACTCTGTGTTGTTGTATGTGTCGAACTGCTATGCTTTATCTTGGCCAGGTCGCAGTTGTAAATGAGAACTTGTTCTCAACTAGCCTACCAGGTTAAATAAAGGTGAAATAAATAAATAAATAAACATTCTAATTAGCTGCTAATGTGGCTATCATAAAGAACGACTTAATGCCATGATGATCTGGACGAGACTGCCGAATCGAGGCAAAAGTAATAATCTCTGGATTAACGATCTAATGTTAGCTAAATGTAGTAGTAAATAAATTGGCTACATTTCTTTAAATGTATCTGTTAGCAAAAGTGCCAGATAGAGATGACGTGCAGGAGCATGCAGAGATTTCTTGTCTTGCGTGATGTCTACTTTTATGCTAATTAGCATTTTTCGAATCTGAGAGTAAATAGAGACGAATATATTGATAAAAGTCACCTTGTCCGAGAGAGGTGATGGTGATCAAAACATTACGCCAGGGTAAACCTACAAGAAACACAGGCCTTATTTGAAGGATTCCTAAAATCCCCTATGGGAAAAGGAATGGTGAAACACTTTGAATCATTTTCCTGTTTGACTGCTGAGATCTACGGGTATTATGATGCCTCCACTCTGGGGCTCTATTTCACAATCACAAATCAGCAATTGTATTTTTGCAACAAAAAAATAACCATGTTTTTGACTTATCCAGGAAACCTAGTGAATTCTAGTCTTGTTTCTATTGTGGACGCACTGACCGCAAGTTATTTTGGGTAGGAGAACATCTCCTAAAAGAAATTCATTGTAAGTTCACAGTCCCTAGAAAAGAACCACAGTCCCCTGTATAAAACCTCTCCTGATGACTGGAGCAGAGTGACTCACGTCCTTGGTAGTGGGTGAATGAGCATCTAGTGTTTCTCACTCTGTTCCCAGTACTGGACTGGACTTGGCTGGGGTGAATGAATGGTCACTTAATGAATGAGAGAAAGAGAGGGAGCGAGAGAGCGTGGGAGCGGGGGAAGTGAGCACAGCAAACAGCAGTAGAGGAGGTCCTCAGCAGGCCCCGGCCCCAGCAGCCCAGGGACAGGATGTGGGATTGTTCTGTGACTAGGGCCTATGTGTGTTCCATGGCCCAGCATGCCATGCTGCATGGGAGAGGTCAAGCAGGAAGTGGCCGGGCATGGGCTGTGACCGCTGGGTAATGAGCGCCAGACTCTGGGGGGATTCCTGGCCTACTGGCTGGCATGCTAACAGCACGCAGCCGCCCCAACCAACCCCTCACTCTCTGTGCGTAGTGTCCATGGTTCAACCCCCTCCCCAACACCTCCCCTGCTCATTTATAGTTTACGTCCCACCAGTCCAAACACTACGCCCAAGTATGTTAACCAGTAGGAACTTGATGAAACAGAAGGACAGCCACAGGCCTCATTGTATTGTCCACATTCCAGCTGGATCTATCATAGCCTTTAGCTGTGACCCCTGGAGAATGACCTCCCGTCACGTCCCCAACCTATACAAACACTGAACTCACTGAAAGACTTTGAGACTTAACACTATCAGCAGGTCAGATCATAGGTTGAAAGTATATGTTGTATTGATAGACTTTGGTCAGATGATTGTTGTGATCACTGATTGAGTGGAGGGGTTGGAACCATCTGTCTCTGTCTGGAATCTGTTGGCCTGCAGCTCTGCTCCTTCTACCTCCCTGTCTGTTGGCCTGCAGCTCCTTCTACCTCCCTGTCTGTTGGCCTGCAGCTCCTTCTACCTCCCTGTCTGTTGGCTGCCAGCCTCCTTCTACTTCCCTGGTCTGTTGGCCTGCAGCTCCTCTACCCTCCCCTGTTGTTGGCCTGCAGCTTCCCTTCTACCTCCTGTCTTGTGTGGCCCTGCCAGCTCTGCTCCTTCTACCTCCCTGTCTGTTGGCCTGCAGCTCTGCTCCTTCTACCTTCCTGTCTGTTGGCCTGCAGCTCCTTCTACTCCCTGTCTGTTGGCCTGCGCTCTTCTACCTCCCTGTCTGTTGGCCTGCAGCTCTGCTCCTTCTACCTTCCTGTCTGTTGGCCTGCAGCTCCTTCTACTCCCTGTCTGTTGGCCTGCAGCTGCTGCTTCTGCTCCTCTACCTTCTGTCTGTTGGCCTGCAGCTCCTTCTACTCCCTGTCTGTTGGCCTGCAGCTCTGCTCGCTTCTACCTTCCCTGTTGTTTGGCCTGCAGCTCTGCTCCTTCTCCTCCCTGTCTGTTGCCTGCCCAGCTCTGCTCTTCTACCTCCCCTGTCTGTTGGCCTGCAGCTCCTGCTCCTTCTACCTCTCCTGTCTGTTGGCCTGCAGCTCTGCTCCTTCTACCTCTGTCTGTTGGCCTGCAGCTTCTGCTCCTTCTACCTCTCCTGTCTGTTGGCCTGCAGCTCTGCTCCTTCTACCTCCCTGTCTTGTTGCTGCCTTCTGTTCCTTCTACCTGCCCTTGTGTTGGCCTGCAGCTCTGCTCTTCTACTCCCTGTCCTGTTGGCCTGCAGCTCTGCTCCTTCTAACCTCCCTGTCTGTTGGCCTGCAGCTCTGCTCTTTACCTCCTTGTCTGTGGCCTGCAGCTCCTTCTCCCTTCCTGTCTGTTGGCTGCAGCTCTGCTCCTTCTACCTCCTGTCTGTTGGCCTGCAGCTCTGCTCTTCTACCTCCCTGTCTGTTGGCCTGCAGCTCTGCTCCTTCTATCTTCCTGTCTGTTGCCTGCAGCTCTGCTCCTTCTACCTTCCTGTCTGTTGGCCTGCAGCTCTGCTCTTCTACCTTCCTGTCTGTTGGCTGCAGCTCTGCTCCTTCTCCTCCTGTCTGTGGCCTGCAGCTCTGCTCTTCTATCTCCTGTCTGTTGGCCTGCAGCTCTGCTCCTTCTACCTTCCTGTCTTGTTGGCCTGCAGCTCTGCCCTTCTACTCCCTGTCTGTTGCCTGCAGCTCTGCTCCTTCTACCTCCCTGTCTGTTGGCCTGCAGCTCTTGCTCCTCTACTTCCTGTCTGTTGGCCTGCAGCTCGCTCCTTCTACTCCTGTCTGTTGGCCTGCAGCTCTGCTCCTTCTACCTCCCTGTCTGTTGGCCTGCAGCTCTGCTCTTCTACCTCCCTGTCTGTTGGCCTGCAGCTCTGCTCCTTCTACTTCCTGTCTTTGCCTGCAGCTCTGCTCTTCTACTTCTGTCTGTTGGCCTGCAGCTCTCGTCTTCTACCTCCCTGTCTGTTGGCCTGCAGCTCTGCTCCTTCTACCTCCCTGTCTGTTGGCCTGCAGCTCTGCTCCTTCTGATCTTCATGTCTGTTGGCCTGCAGCTCTGCTCCTTCTACCTCCCTGTCTGTTGGCCTGCAGCTCTGCTCTTCCTCTCTTCCTGTCTGTTGGCCTGCAGCTCTGCTCTTCTACCTCCCGTGTCTGTTGGCCTGCAAGCTCTGCTCCTTCTAACCTCCCTGTCTGTTGCCTGCAGCTCTTCTCCTTCTACTCCCTGTCTGTTGGCCTGCAGCTCTGCCTCCTTCTACTTCCTGTCTGTTGGCCTGCAGCTCTGCTCCTTCTACCTCCCTGTCTGTTGGCCTGCAGCTCTGCTCCTTCTACCTCCCTGTCTGTTGGCCTGCAGCTCCTTCTTACCTCCCTGTCTGTTGGCCTGCAGCTCTCTCTTCTACCCCCGTCTGTTGGCCTGCAGCTCTGCTCCTTCTTACCTCCTGTCTGTTGGCCTGCAGCTCTGCTTCGCTTCTACTCCCTGTCTGGTTGGCCTGCAGCTCTGCTCCTTCTACTCTTCCTGTCTGTTGGCCTGCAGCTCTGCTTCCTTCTTCCCTGTCTGGTTGGCCTGCAGCTCCTTCTACCTCCTGTCTGTTGGCCTGCAGCTCTGCTCCTTCTACTCCTCTGTCTGGTTGGCCTGCAGACTCTGCCTCCTTCTAATCTGTCAGCTGACTACCACTGGAGAGCAGAGCAGAGCACACAGGCTTGAGTGTGTTGTGTGTGTGTGTGTGTGTGCGCTGCACGGTGGTGTGTGTGTGTGCAAAGTGTTGCAGAACAGTGTGTGTGCAGCACTGGTGTTGTGTCTTTCTGTATCAGTCTCTGCCTGTATCAGGCAGATTGCTCTCTTCCCATGCCTCTTGCCTTTGCAGGTGCTCTGCTTGTTAAGGGCTGACATTGTGTGTGTGTGTGCGTGTCTGTGTGTGTGCTTCCCTGACAGGGTGCAGGCGAGTCGGTGTCAGACAGAAGGCTAATAAAGGCTAATTCATGGGGCCGGTCTTTAAAGAGCCCCCCACCATACAGCCACCAGCCAGGTTCCCAGGATACCTCTAGCCAGGTTCCCAGGATACCTCCAGCCAGGTTCCCAGGATACCTCCAGCCAGGTTCCCAGGATACCTCCAGCCAGGTTCCCAGGATGCCTCAAGCCAGCCCAAGCCAACCCCCAGCCCCAGCCAACCCCACTCCAGACACAACCCAACATACAGAGGGGAAGGAAAGAGACATAGCCCAAACAGCCAAACAGAGACAGTCAGAGACAGTCAGACACAGAGACAGTCAGACACAGACACAGTCAGACACAAAGACAGTTAGACACATAGACTGAGAAACAGACAGACTGAGAGACAGTCAGACCCAGACTGAGAAACAGACAGACTAGGAGACAGACAGACAGGGAGAGACAGAACATATGTGATAAATGTCTCATAACTGTGTCTTGAGCCCGACTGGTAATGAGGAAAGGTAAGGGCACAGACAGGAGAGACTGAGGTGAGACTTGTACCCCCTGTTGCCGGTGTGATCCATAGTCGGGAGAGTTGCCACTCGACCAGACTCCAACACTGAATTCCCCTTTTCAATGGTAAATGCTGTTAATGTTCAACATAAGTATCTTATACTAATCAAAAATACAAACACACAGTGTTGGTCCCATGTTTCATGAGCTGAAATAAAATATCCCAGAAATGTTCCATATGCAAAAAAACTAACGTTTTTCTCTCAAATGTTGTGCACAAATTTGTTTACATCCCTGTTAGTGAGCATTTCTCCATTGCCAAGATAATCCATCCACCTGACAGGTGTGGCATATCAAGAAGCTGATTAAACAGCATGATCATTACACAGGTGCACCTTGTGCTGGGGACAATAAAAGGCCACTCAAAAATATGCAGTTTTGTCACAACACAATGCCACAGATGTCTCAAGTTTTGAGGGAGCATGCAATTGGCATGCTGACTGCAGGAATGTCCACCAGAGCTGTTGCCAAATAATTTAATGTTTATTTCTCTACCATAAGCCGCCTCCAACGTCATTTTAGAGAATTTGACAGTACGTCCAACCGGCCTCACAGCTGCAGGCCACGTGTATGTTGTCGTTTGTGTGAGCGGTTTACTAATGTCAGCGTTGTGAACAGAGTGGCCCATGGTGGGTTGTGCCACTCAGGGCTCCCGAGTGGCGCAGCGGTCTAAGGCACTGTATGTCAGTGCTAGAGGCGTCACTACAGACCCTGGTTCAATATCACAACGGGCCGTGATTGGGAGTCCCATAGGGCGGTACACAATTGGCCCAGCGTTGGCCGGGGTAGGCCGTCATTGTAAATAAGAATTAGTTCTTAACTGACTTGCCTAGTTAAATAAATAAATAAAAATGGTGTGGGTATGGGCAGGCATAAACTATGGACAACAAAAACAATTACATTTTATCAATGACAATTTGAATGCACAAAGATACCGTGACGAGATAATGAGGCCGATTGTCGTGCCATTCAGCCGCCGTCATCACCTCGTGTTTCAGCATGATCATTTTTTAATTTAACCTTTAGTTAACTAGGTAAGTCATTTAAGAACAAATTCTTATTTACAATGACGGCCTAGGAACAGTGGGTTAACTGCCTTGTTCAGGGGCTGAATGACAGATTTTTACCTTGTCAGCTCAGCAATTCGATCCACCAACCTTTCGGTTACTGGCCCAACGCTCTAACCACTAGGCTACCTGCCACTACTTGTACAGCCCCATGTCGCAAGGATCTGTATACAATTCCTGGAAGATGAAAATGTGTCAGTTCTTCCATGGCCTGCATACACACCAGACATGTCACCCATTGAGCATGTTTGGGATGCTCTGGATCAACGTGTACGACAGTGTGTTCGAGTTCCAGCCAACATCCAGCAACTTCGCACAGCCATTGAAGAGGAGTGGGACAACATTCCACAGGCCACAATCAACAGCCTGATTAACTCTATGCAAAGGAGATGTGTCGCACTGCATGAGGCAAAAGGTGGTCACACCAGACACTGACTGGTTTTCTGATCCATTTCCCTACCTTTATTAAGGTATCTGTGGTACCTTCCAGCCCTGGAGAAGAGATCATTCAGTATATGTAGGGTCTTCCAGCCCTGGAGAGGAGATCATTCAGTAAATGTAGGGTCTTCCAGCCCTGGAGAGGAGATCATTCAGTACATGTAGGGTCTTCATTGCAAAACACGTGTATTGTAATCAATTATTGGTGACATGAATATGTTTAGTATAGGTTTTATCTAAAAAGGATTAACTTTTTTAATGTTTCACTATTTTTATTTTTATGAAAATTTCACTGAGGAGGACGGTCCTCCCCTGAGAAAGCCTCCAACAGGTGCACACAGACACACAAACACACAGAACCACACACAGACACACACACAGACACTCACACACACACACCACACACACACACCACACACACACACACACACACCACACACAACACACACACACACACACACCACACACACACACACACACACACACACACACACCACACACACACACTACACACAACACAACACACACACACACCGCAGTGTGCACACTGCAGACACAGACACAGATAGCCTTGGGAATTGCGGGGGGAACTTCTTCACTGCTGCCACACAGCTTAGATTTACAGAACAGAAACTTGTAATAGGTGAGTAAAACATTGTAGTAAGGGAACATGGTGGTGTTGAATGATCTCTTTCCAGGGCTGGAAGATCCCTACATTACTGAATGATCTCCTCTCCAGGGCTGGAAGACCTACTTTACTGAATGATCTCTCTCTCCAGGGCTGGAAGACCCTACATTACTGAATGATCTCCTCTCCAGGGCTGGACCTAATGACACCTTAGCTGATGTACTGAATGATCTCCTCTCCAGGGCTGGAAGACCCTACATTTACTGAATGATCTCCTCTCCAGGGCTGGAAGACCCTACATATACTGAATGATCTCTCTCCAGGGCTGGAAGGTACCCACCGATACCTTTAATAAAGGTAGGGAAATGGATCAGAAAACCAGTCAGTGTCTGTGTGACCACCTTTTGCCCTCATGCAGTGCGACACACATCTCCTTTGCATAGAGTTAATCAGGCTGTTGATTGTGGCCTGTGGAATGTTGTCCCACTCTCTTCAATGGCTGTGCGAAGTTGCTGGATGTTGGCTGGAACTCGAACACACTGTCGTACAGTTGATCCAGAGCATCCCAAACATGCTCAAGATGGTTGACATGTCTGGTGTTATGCAGGCCATGGAAAACTGACACATTTTCATCTTCCAGGAATTGTATACAGATCCTTGCGACATGGGGCTGTACAAAGTAGTGGCAGGTTAGCCTAGTGGTTAGAGCGTTGGGCCAGTAACCGAAAGGTTGGTGGATCGAATTGCTGAGCTGAACAAGGTAAAAATCTGTCATTCAGCCCCTGAACAAGGCAGTTAACCCACTGTTCCTAGGCCGTCATTGTAAATAAGAATTTGTTCTTAAATGACTTACCTAGTTAACTAAAGGTAAATTAAAAAATGATCATGCTGAAAACACGAGTGATGACGGCGGCATGATGGCACGACAATCGGCCTCATTATCTCGTCACGGTATCTTTGTGCATTCAAATTGTCATTGATAAAATGTAATTGTTTTTGTTGTCCATAGTTTTATGCCTGCCCATACCCACACCATTTTTATTTATTTATTTAACTAGGCAAGTCAGTTAAGAACTAATCCTTATTTACAATGACGGCCTACCCCGGCCAACGCTTGGCAATTGTGTACCGCCCTAGGGACTCCCAATCACGGCCCCGTTGTGATATTGAACCAGGGTCTGTAGTGACGCCTCTAGCACTGACATACAGTGCCTTAGACCGCTGCGCCACTCGGGAGCCCTGAGTGGCAACACCCACCATGGCCACTCTGTTCACAACGCTGACATTTAGTAAACCGCTCACACAAACGACAACATACACGTGCCTGCAGCTGTGAGGCCGGTTGGACGTACTGTCAAATTCTCTAAAATGGACGTTGGAGGCGGCTTATGGTAGAGAAATAAACATTAAATTATTTGGGCAACGAGCTCTGGTGACATTCCTGCAGTCAGCATGCCAATTGCATGCTCCCTCAAAACTTGAGACATCTGTGGCATTGTGTTGTGACAAAACTGCATATTTTTGAGTGGCCTTTATTGTCCCCACCACAAGGTGCACCTGTGTAATGATCATGCTGTTTAATCAGCTTCTTGATATGCCACACCTGTCAGGGTGGATGGATTATCTTGGCAATGGAGAAATGCTCACTAACAGGGATGTTAAACAAATTTGTGCACAACATTTGAGAGAAAAACGTTAGTTTTTTTGCATATGGAACATTTCTGGGATATTTATTTCAGCTCATGAAAACATGGGACCAACACTGTGTGTTTGTATTTTTGATTAGTATAAGATACTTATGTTGAACTTAACAGCATTTACCATTGAAAAGGGGAATTCAGTGTTGGAGTCTGGTCGAGTGGCAACTCTCCCGACTAATGGATCACACCGGCAACAGGGGGTACAAGTCTCACCTCAGTTCTCTCCTGTCTGTGCCCTTACCTTTCCTCATTACCAGTCGGGCTCAAGACACAGTTATGAGACATTTATCACATATGTTCTGTCTCTCCCTGTCTGTCTGTCTCCTAGTCTGTCTGTTTCTCAGTCTGGTCTGACTGTCTCTCAGTCCTGTCTGTTTCTCAGTCTATGTGTCTAACTGTCTTTGTGTCGTGACTGTGTCTGTGTCTGACTGTCTCTGTGTCTGACTGTCTCTGACTGTCTCTGTTTGGCTGTTTGGGCTATGTCTCTTTCCTTCCCCTCTGTATGTTGGGTTGTGTCTGGAGTGGGTTGGCTGGGGCTGGGGGTTGGCTTGGGCTGGCTTGAGGCATCCTGGGAACCTGGCTGGAGGTTATCCTGGGAACTGCTGAGTATCCGGAACCTTTTGGCCTGGAGGTATCCTGGGAACCTGGCTAGAGGTCACCCTGGGAAACCTGGCTGGTGGCTGTATGGTGGGGGGCTCTTTAAAGACCGGCCCCATGAATTAGCCTTTATTAGCCTTCTGTCTGACACGGACTCGCCTGCACCCTGTCAGGGAAGCAACACACACAGACACGCACACACACACACAATGTCAGCCCTTAACAAAGCGAGCACCTGCAAAGGCAAGAGGCATGGGAAGAGAGGCAATCTGCCTGATACAGGCGAGACTGATACAGAAAGACACACACAGTGCTGACAACTGTTCTGCACACACACTGTTCTGCACACCACACACACCGTGCAGCGCACACACACACACACACACACACACTCAAGCCTGTGTGCCTCTGCTCTGCTCCCCAGTGGTTTCAGCTGACAGTAGAAGGAGCAGATGCAACAGATAGAAGGAGCAGACTCAGGCCAACAGACAGGAGGTAGAAAGGAGTGCAGGCCAACCAGCGGGGTGAACAGGCCTCAGGCCACGAGAGTTGAAGAGCAGAGGCAGGCCCAGACAGTAGAAAGGAGGCAGTGCAGCCAACACAGAGGAAGTATCAGAAGGAGCAAGCTGCGGCCAACAGACGGGAGGTAGAAGGAGCAGGTGCGGAACGGACAGGAAGTGAGCAGCTCAGGCCAACAGCAGAAGAGTAAAGGACGCAGAAGCTGCAGGCCAACAGACAGGAGGTGAAGGAGCTGCAGGCCAACAGACAGGAAGGTAGAGAGGAGCAGAGCTGCAGGCCAACGGACAGGAAGGATAGAAGGAGCTGCAGGCACAGACAGGAAGGTCAGAAGGGAGCAGAACTGCAAGCCAACTAGACAGGAAGAGTAGAAGGAGCTGCAGGCCAACAGACAGGAAGGTAGAAAGGAGCAGAGCTGCAGAGCCAACAGACAGGGAGGTAGAAGGAGCTGCAGGCCAACAGAGCGGGAGGTAGAAGAGCCGAGCTGCAGGCCAAACAGACAGGGACGTAGAAGGAACTGCAGGCCACAGGCACAGGAGGTAGAAGGAGCAGAGCGTGCAGGCCAACAGACAGGGAGGTAGAAGGAGCGACTGCAGGCCAACAGACAGGGAAGGTTAGAAGGAGCGAGCTTGCAGGGCCAACAGACAGGGATGGTAGAAGGAGCTGCATGGCCAACAGACAGGAAGGTAGAAGGAGCAGGCTGCAGGCAACAGACAGGGAGGTAGAAGGAGCTGCAGGGCCAACAGACAGGAGGTAGAAGAGCAGAGCTGCAGGCACAGGACAGGGAGTAGAAGGAGCGAGCTGCAACAGACAGGAGAGATAGAAGGAGCAGAGTGCAGGCACAACAGACAGGGAGGTAGAATGGAGCAGAGCTGCAGGCCAACAGACGAAGTAGAAGGAGTCAGAGCTGCAGGCCAACACAGAACAGGGAAGGTAGAAGAGCGAGCTGACCAGGCCAACAGACAGGGAGGTAGAAGAGCAGAGCTGCAGGCCAAACAGACCGAGGTAGGGTAGGCCAACAGACGGGAGGAAAGACAGAGCTTGCAGGCCAACAGACAGGGAGTAGAAGGAGCCAGAAGCTGCAGGCCAACGAACAGACAGGGAGGTTAGATAAGGAGCAGAGCTGGCAGACCAACAGACAAGGGAGGTAGAAGGAGCGAGTCTGCAGGCCAACAGACAGGGGAGGTAGAAGAGCAGAGCTGAGGCCCAACAGACAGGGAGGTAGAAGGAGCAGAGCTGCAGGCAACAGACCAGGGGAGGTAGAAGGGAGCGACTGCAGGCCAACAGACCAGGAGGTACAGAGCAGGAGCTGCAGGCCACAGCGACAGGAGGGTAGAAGGAGCTGCAGGCCAACATGACAGGGAGGTAGAAGGAGCGACTGCAGGCCAACAGACAGGGAGGTAGAAGGAGCGACTGCAGGCCAACAGACAGGGAGGGTAGAAGGAGCCTGCGGCCAACAGACACAGGGAGGTAGAGGAGCCGGTGCAGGCACACAGACGAAGGGATAGAAGGAGCAGAGCTGCAGGCCAAAGACAGGGAGGTAGAAGGAGCAGAGCTGCAGGCCAAACAGACAGGGAGGTAGGACAGAGCGGCATGCCAACAGACAGGGAGGTAGAAGGAGCAAAGCTGCAGCC
>NC_036866.1:6760488-6763617 GCF_002910315.2 Salvelinus sp. IW2-2015
CATAGAGTGAGTAAAAACATTGTAGTAAGGGAACATGGTGGTGTTGAATGATCTCTTCTCCAGGGCTGGAAGACCCTACATTTACTGAATGATCTCCTCTCCAGGGCTGGAAGAACCCTACATTTACTGAATGATCTCCTCTCCAGGGCTGGAAGACCCTACATGTACTGAATGATCTCCTCTCCAGGCTGGAAGAGAAGGTCTACAGTAGCCTCAACAGCACTCTGTAGGGTAGCACCATGGTGTAGCCGGAGGACAGCTAGCTTCCGTCCTCCTCTGGCTACATTGACTTCAATATAAAACCTAGGAGGCTCGTAGGCCTCACCCCCTTCCATAGACATACATGGTAATTATGACTACTTCCGGGGGATGTCCTCCAACCAATCAAAGCTTTTGCAGTATGAACTGACATGTTGTCCATCCAATCATAGAATTAGGATCAGAGAATGAACCTAATGAGTTGTATTGGGATGGTGCCAAATAGCCTTATGGGGGTTCTATGTGTTGAGAGGCTTGGTGACATTGTTGGATAGAGATGATGAGTGAACAGTGATAGTTGAGCATATTTTGGATATTATTGAATTCAAACTAGTTTTTTCAAATTACAGGAGACGAATGAGGTATATTATAAAATGTTTTCTTGGTTTTAGAACTTTCTTTTATGTGTCCAGTTAGTGCAATTATTTAAATTTTCCTTGCTAAGTTCAGTAGCTAGCTAGCTACCAGCACGAGTGTGCAGTTTCCTCCGCCAGAATGGTAGAATGGCCAACGCTGCTGAAAATGTTGTGGATTTTTTGTTGAAGAACCCCTTTCATTGTCTGGGGTACAAGGAAAAGATGCAAATTAAAAAGCGAGGGTCGACCTCTGCCTGAGATCAGTTTCATGAAGAATGATGAAAAGGTGAGGGTGTTCAATACCACCTGGTCTCAAACGTATAGCTGGTTAGCAAGGAGCCTTTCATCGAGCCGCCTGTATTGTTGGCCTTGCCTGCTTTTTGGAAAGWCTGAGCCTTGGTCGAAAGGTGAGTACAGTGACCTGAAGAACATYGATCGTTCAGCTAAACGGCAAAACAAAAGCAGGGCATGCAAAAATGTGCTTTTAGACGACACGACGAGAGGGCAAGTTTCGTTAACAAGGGCAACTACAAGGAAAGGGAAGGGGGGATAMCTAGTCAGCTGTATAACTAATAACTTTCCTCCGGTATTTATTTAGCAAAGATGATAACACATAATCACTCTGGACAGACACAAGCAAAAACTCATGATATAAATGTTGTAGCAGCCTAGGMTACACATAAACATTAGAAATCTGACATGCTGTATCGGATGAAAATTAGATGATTTTTCAGTCTGATCAACTGTTAAAAATTGCCCCACTGCTCTGGGACCTATGGTGCCACCAGTCTGCTTGCAGTTGTCAGTTATCGTCAGGTATGTGGATGATCAGGGCTTTATTCAGGAACGATTTTTTGGGCGACTTTAATGTGTCATGTGGGTGAGATGCGCAGTCTGTGTTTGACTTTATGAATTTTTAGATGTCTGAGTTTAAGTTCATAGAGAAACTCGTTGTCCAAACTTACGATGGCGCATCTGTGATGGAATGTATCTGCTATTTGTATTTACAGCTAAGTCCTCTCCTGTTCCCTGATTAAGAGGTGATGACCACTCCACTACCATTGTCAACTCTCTCCTGACATGAACTGAAGCCACGTCTCATGTGCCCGCTCATCCACCGGCACATTGTATGTTTCCCCTCCAAGCACTGTGAGGACCCCTATAAATTTCTCTCATTACTGTATGTAGAGTCAATCACATACACAATCACCTTATTAGACATCAATGATGCTTGGACTGACTCCTTCTTAGCTCGTTTGTCTAACTGTGTAGTGTGTTATCTTGTAGGTTTTTGTCTTCCCAGTCAAATCCTTCACTGGATTTGTCAAATCCTGCACTGGTCAAGCCACTGAACACCTCAACTCATGCCACATACCCTCATTCAATCACTACTGTGATTACTTTCCAACACGGTGTAAGTAGCCCTCTCATTCCCATTCCCCATAATATTGTACTATAAATGTCTTTATTAAATGCTTTAGGTTAAAATAATCAGTCTTTAACGATTTTTTAAACACACTTTGTCGTCTCTGTCCGTTCCGCGCCTATACTGTGTGTCTCCCATCCTACTACATTTTTCAAGTCACCAGCCTCCGCTGGTGTGCAGGTGCACGCTGTGTGTGTATGTGTGTACACTSTGTGTGTAGTTTTTTGGTGCAAGCACACATGCTTGTGAATGTGCAAAWATGTGTGTGTGCACGAGAATGTTTTTTGGAGGTTTGGGCTGAGCCGTACACTGCGGGTGGGTGACATTCTCCTCCATTCCCCATCTGTGCCCTGTGACTCCTGCTGAAGGGTCTGATGAGCAGCGCTTGTGGTTTACGACTGAGTTATACTGTAGATCTTCCTCTCCCCAGGCAATGGAACATAAAGCATAGTCCACCCTCTCTCACCCCCCTATTAAAGAAACATAGTGTTCTCTTAACAAGTGCATATTTCAAAGTTCAGGTGATGTAAGAAACTACATGGTGGGAGATAGTAGACAGCCAGCCAGCTATGTCACACACAAATAATATAATATATAAGGTAATATATTGAATGTTTTCGTTGTCATGGCAAAGTTTTTCCCCCTTTCTCCCATCAACTGACAGATTATTTCATTATAATTCACTGTATCACAATTCCAGTGGGTCAGAAGTTAACATACAGTAAGTTGATTGTGCCTTTAAACGGCTTGGAAAATTCCAGGAAGTTTTCACCTGATGGAAGGGTATTCCAGGTGGAATATGCCATGAAGGCAGTAGAAAACAGCAGCACAGCAATTGGGATCCGATGCAAGGATGGGGTTGTGTTCGGTGTTGAGAAATTGGTTCTCTCCAAACTTTATCAGCATCACCCCAGCATCACCTCATCAACTCTAGTCAGCATTACCCCATCAACTATAGTCAGCACCACCCCATCAACTCTAGTCAGCATCACCTCATCAACTCTAGTCAGCATCACCCCATCAACTCTAGTCAGCATCACCCCATCAACTCTAGTCAGCATCACCCCATCAACTCTAGTCAGCATCACC
>NC_036866.1:6763642-6779012 GCF_002910315.2 Salvelinus sp. IW2-2015
GTTCCAGCTGCCGATCTAGCATGTATATGTCTGACCATTTGTCTCTGTATCAGTCTCTGCAACAATATATCACGCGAAGAATTATGAATACAGCCCTCTTCTTCCCATATGCAACATCTAAGCCTGTTGTCATGATGATGATGTCATGCTTTCATATAAGTGCGAAGGCGCACACTGTGCGAGTATCCAGTGCTCGCGTGTCTAACGTATGTGTGCTTCCACCGGTACAACTATCCAAAGGTGAAACAGGGCACGAAGTATCGATGTCAGACATCTAGGAAATACGCGTCAATAAATTGATGCTCTAATCTAACATCTATGCAAAGTGTGCCGATAATATTGGGTGGGCCCGGGGGGCTCCTATAATAGTAGCCCCCCACCATACAGCCACAGGATTCCAAGGTTCTTCTCTGCGATCGGGGAATAATAACCTCGTACGTCCAAGGGAGTTCTCTCATGAGATTAAAATTAAAATTCCTCCAGCCCAGGTTTCCAGGCCACTCAGCGATCTTTTTCTTCATGTCTCTAGTTCAGCCCAGGATCTCCAGCCTCAGCGATATCACCAAACGCACATAGCGAGATATGGCGGACTCAAGCCCCAGCCCAAGCCAAACCCCAAAATTTTTCTGAATTCCCTCTATTCTACACAACCTCCACTAGTCTCTTATCATGCACAGAAAATGGGCATTTATTGTGAAAAGGCGAGACCAAAGAGGCGAACTAATACATGTCAGGCAAGCAGAACGTGTAAGGTAGAGAGAGAGTATCAGAGTTCAGGGCCCAAACTAGATCACACACTGAGAGCGGAGACTATCAGCGAATCATTCAGACACATGATCACCAGGATAGGGAACAACCAATAACAGAGACAAAGTCAGGCACACAACATGAGACCCTATGGCTATCCGTATCAGGATCTACACTATGTTCATAGTGTGGCAGTCATAATGTACACGAGTAGAAGCATAGTGAGAAGACCAGGAAGCGAGGACACTTAGGGAGAGGACGGAGGTCCAGATACTTCCTCCAGACTTGAGTACAGCCAACATGCATGCGAGTATGCTTCAAGAGGCACTGAACTAGAGACATAGGAAATCAGTCGGTATGTAGGACCCAAAACGGATTGATGTATGTATTTACAAACTAATTGTGCTCTGCAGTTAACTCTCAATGCTAGATGAGAGTTACATCCCTCCCCAACTGTAGAGATCTGGAACAATTAAGACGAGACATGAAAGAGAAGCACCACTGACGAGAGAGAGGAGGAATCTTTCAGATATAGAGTGAGAGCTTGCACTCTCTGCCTCTTCCTGTTTGCACGATCCTGAAAGTAGCACCAACTATGTCATATCGGTGGATGCAGTGCTTCGACAATTTCTGCAACACACACAGCAACATATCGCAAGCGAGAGAGCGCACTGAAGTAGACCTCCCTCATCAAATGGAGTACAGGTGTCTTGTTTTAATGGTATTGACTAAAGCATTTTACTCAGTATCAATTTTATAACTTAAATCAAAAACTTATCAGAAAAAACAAACATCACCTAGTATGAGCTTGGAAAACCCTATTGTCAATCCAATGAGCCTGAACTTCACATATAATATAATCACCACACAAGGAAAAAGTATAATTATCCAGTACTGTTCAATAAATACACTCAACCAGCATTGTCGTCACTGTCCTGGGCTACGAAAAGAAACACATAGATATATTGTGGTCACGAACTTGTATTCATACGCGCGGTCATAGTGAGCAATTTCTCCATTGCCAAGATAATGCTCAGGTCGGAGAGTGCCGCGACCTGACAGGTGTGGCATAATTCAAGAAGCTGATAAACAGCAGTGCACACTGTGGACAGCGATGCCTGAGGGTCCTTGGACGTCAAGATTCTTGTACAGAGCGGACCTCGACACTACTATAAAGGCCTCCTACTCAATAAAACTATATATTCCCAGTCTAAAATATAATAGCTCTCACAACCACATGAACAAGACCTCATCGACATGACCTCAAAAGTTCTCGAGAAGAGAGCCAAGAGACTGAACTCCATGAGGAGATTTGAGTCGAGACAATAGAGAGACATGTAGTATGTAACTGCCATACCCACACTACTGAAGAGGAGCTGGTTGCTCGTCCCAGAATTTAAACAAAAACTAATGTAAATTAACTCATTGTTTCTACGAGGCCGATGGAGCTGTTGTACATGTCCAAGCCTTCTCTACATTCATTTTTAACTCACGAGGAATTTTCGCACAGTTATCCGAGATGACCGCGAAAGTGAATGCACTCGTCTGTCGTCACAAAAGCGAAGGATAATTGCTTCCTCAGGACCATCTGAAAGTGCGAACATACTTCTGATTGCTATGTCTTAGCTATTATACTTAAAATCAATGCGTCGATGAACATGATGTAGATGCTCATTGTGATGGGCTCTGCACTATCTATCCCCAGGGCTCCCGATTAGAGTGCACGTCACATACAATCGGATCTATATCAGTAGCAATGGAGAGTATGTCAAGTAGCTTCCAAGAGGTGGACGTCCAGCGAGTATGCAGATTCACATCTGCCTTCAATATCACAAACGGGCCCGTGATTGGGAAGTCCCCAATGGGGGTACAACAATTGGCCCAGGCGTGGGCCGGGGTAAGGCCGTCATTGTAAATAAAATAGTTCTAACTGACTTGCCCTAGTTAAATAGATAAATAAACAAATGGTGTGGGTATGGGCAGGCATATAAACTATGGACAACAAAAACATAATTACATTTTATCAATGACAATTTGAAATGCACAAAGGATACACGTGGACGAGATAATGAGGCCGATCTGTCGTGCATTCAGTCCGCCGTCATCAACCTGTCCGTTTTCCACATGAATCATTTTTATTAACCTTTAGTTAACTAGGAAGTCAATTTAAGACACAAATGCTTATTTACAATGACGGCCTACGGAACGTGGGTTAACTGCCTTGTTTCAGGGCTAATGACAGCTTTTACCGTTGTCAGCTCAGCAAATTCGATCCCACCACCTTTTTCGTTACCGCCCAACGCCTCTAACCACAGCACCTGCCACTTACTTGTACAGCCCAGCGCAAGAGGATCTGTATAACAATTCCTGGAAGATGAAAATGTTCAGTTCTTCCATGGCCTGCATCAACACCCAGACATGTCACCCATTGAGCATGTTTGGGATGCTCTGGATAACCGGTACGACAAGTGGTGGTTCGAGTTTCCAGCCAACATCCAGCAACTCAGCACAGCCATTGAAGAGGAGTGGGTACAACATTCCACTAGGCCACAATCAATCAAGCGCTGATTAACTCCTATGCAACAGGAGATGTTGTCGCATGCAATGAGGCAAAAGGATGGTCACACCAGACACGACTGGTTTTTCTGATCATTTTCCCTACTTATTAAGGTATCTGTGGTACCTTTCAGCCCTGGAGAGAGATCATTCAGTATTGTAGGGTCTTCCAGCCCTGGAGAGGACATCATTCAGTAAATGTAGGGTCTCCCCAGCCCCTGAGAGGAGATCATTCAGTACACTGTAGGAGCTTCCCCAGCCCATGGAAGAGAGATCCATCCAGTACATTAGGGGGTCTTCCAAGCCCTGGAGAGGGAGATCATTCTAGTAGAATGTAAGGGTCTTCCAGCCGCTGGCGAGGAGATCATTCAGTTAAATTAGGGTCTTCCAGCCGGAGGAGAGATTCAATTCAACACCACATGTTTCCCTTACTACAATGTGTTTTACTTCACTCTATACAAGTTTGTTCTGGTAAATCTTATAGCTGTGTGGCAGCAAGTGAAGAGTTCCTCCCCCAATCCCAAGGCTATCTGTGTCTGTGTCTGCAGGTGCAGCACTGCGTGTGTGTGTGTGGTGGTGTGGTTGTGTGTGTGTGTGTGTGTGTGTGTGGGTGTGTGTTGTGTGTTGGGTGTGTGTGTGGTGTTGTGTGTGTGTGTGTGTGTGTGTGTGTGGTGTGTGTGTGTGTGTGTTGTGTGGTGGTCGTGTGTGTGTGGTTCCTGTGGTGTGTGTCTGTGTGTGTGTTCTGCTGTGTTTGTGTGGTCTGTGTGCACCAGTGGAGGTTCTCAGGGGAAGGACCGTTCCTCCTCAGTGGAAATTTCAAATAAATAAAAATAGTGAAACATTAAAAAGTTTATCTCTTTTAAGATAAACCTATACTAAACCTATTCATGTCCACCAAATAATTAGATTACAAATACACTGTTTTGCCCAATGAAGGTCTACAAGTCAAGCCTCAACAGCAAACTCTGTAGGGTAGCACCATGGTGTAGAGCCGGAGGACAGCTAGCTTCGTCCTCCTCTGGCGTCACATTGACTTCAATATTAAAACCTAGGAGCGCCTTCGTAGGCCTCAACCCCTTCCATAGACATACAGTACCAAATTAGAACTACTTCCGGGGGATGTCCCTCCAACCAATCAAAGCTTTTGCAGTATGAACTGACATGTTGTGGCCATCCAATCATAGAATTAGGATCAGAGAATGAACCTAATGAGTTGTATTGGGATGTGCCAAATAGCCTTATGGGTTCTATGTGTTGAGAGGCTTGGTGAACATGTGGATAGAGATGATAGATGTGCAACAGTGATAGTTGAGCATATTTTGGATTTATTGGAATTCAAACTAGTTTTTTCAAATTACAGGAGAACGAATGAGGTAATATATAAAAGTTTCTTGGTTTAGAAACTTGTTCTTTTAGTTCCCAGTTAGTGCAATTATTTAAATTTCCTTGCCTAAGTTCAGTAGTAGCTTAGCTACCAGCACGAAGTTGCAGTTTTCCTCCGCCACAGAAATGTAGAATGGCCAACGCCTGCTGAACATTGTGTGATTTTTTTGTGAAAGAACCCTTTCATTGTCTGGGGTACAAGGAAAGATCAAATTAAAAAAGCCGAGGGTCGACCTCTGCCTGATGATCAGTTTCATGAAGAATGATGAAAAGGTGAGGTGTTCAATACCACCTGGTCTCAAACGTATAGCTGGTTAGTGCAAGGAGCCTTCATCGAGCCGCCTGTATTGTTGGCCTTGCCTGCCTTTTTGGAAAGTCGAGCCTTGGCGAGAAGGTGAGTACAGTGACGCTGAAGAACATCGATCGTTTCAGCTAAACGGCAAAAACAAAAAGCAGGGCATGCCAAAAATGTCTTTAGACGACACGACGAGAGGGCACGTTTTCGTTTAACAAGGGCAACTACAGAGGAAAGGGAAGGGGGGATAACCTAGTCAGCTGTATAACTAATAATTCCTCCGGTATTTATTTTTAGCAAGTGATAACACATAATCACTCTGGGACAGACACAAGCAAAACTCATATATAATAAACTGTGTAGCAGCCTAAGGCTACACATAAACAAGAAATCTACATGACTGTATCGGATGAAATTTAGAATGATTTTTCAGTCTGATCAACTGTAAAAATTGCCCCACTGCTCTGGACCTATGTGGCCACCAGTCGCTTCAGTTGTCAGTTATCGTCAGGTATGTGGGTGGATGCAGGGCTTTATCAGGAACGATTTTTTGGGCGACTTTAATGTGTCATGTGGGTGAGATGCGCAGTCCTGTGTTTGACTTATGAATTTTTAGATGTCTGAGTTTAAGTTCATAGAGAAACGTTGTCCAAACTTACGATGGCGCATCTGTGATGGAATGTATCTGCTATTTGTATTTACAGCTTAAGTCCTCTCCTGTTTCCCTGATTAAGAGGTGATGACCACCTCCACTACCATTGTCAACTCTCTCCTGACATGAACTGAAGCCACGTCTCATGTGCCCGCTCATCCACCGGCACATTGTATGTTTCCCCTCCAAGCACTGTGAGACCCTATAAATTTCTCTCATTACTGTATGTAGAGTCAATCACATACACAATCACTTATTAGACATCAATGATGCTTGGACTGACTCCTTCTTAGCTCGTTTGTCTAACTGTGTAGTGTGTGTTATCTTGTAGGTTTTGTCTTCCCAGTCAAATCCTTCACTGGATTTGTCAAATCCTGCACTGGTCAAGCCACTGAACACCTCAACTCATGCCACATACCCTCATTCAATCACTACTGTGATTACTTTCCACACGGTGTAAGTAGCCTCTCATTCCCATTCCCCATAATATTGTACTATAAATGTCTTTATTAAATGCTTTAGGTTAAATAAATCAGTCTTTAACCGATTTTTTAAACACACTTTGTCGTCTCTGTCCGTTCGCGCCTATACTGGTGTGTCTCCCATCCTACTACATTTTTCAAGTCACCAGCCTCCGCTGGTGTGCAGGTGCACGCTGTGTGTGTATGTGTGTACACTGTGGTGTAGTTTTTGTGCAGTAGCAAGCATGCTTGTGAATGTGCAAAAATGTGTGTGTGCACGAGAATGTTTTTTTGGAGGTTTGGGCTGAGCCGTACACTGCCGGGTGGGTGACATTCTCTCCATTCCCCATTGTGCCCTGTGACTCCTGCTGAAGGGTCTGATGAGCAGCGCTTGTGGTTTACGACTGAGTTATACTGTAGATCTTCCTCTCCCCAGGCAATGGAACATAAACATAGTCCACCCTCTCTAACCCCCCTATTAAAGAAACATAGTGTTCTCTAACAGTGCATATTTCAAAGTTCAGGTGATGTAAGAAACTACATGGTGGGAGATAGTAGACAGCAGCCAGCCTATGTCAACACAATAATAAATATATAAGGTAATATATTGAATGTTTTCGTTGTCATGGCAAAGTTTTTCCCCTTTCTCCATCAACTGACAGATTATTTCATTATAAATTCACTGTATCACAATTCCAGTGGGTCAGAAGTTAACATACAGTAAGTTGATTGTGCCTTTAAACGGCTTGGAAAATTCCAGGAAGTTTCAACCTGAATGGAAGGGTATTCCAGGTGGACATATGCCATGAAGGCAAGTAGAAAACAGCAGCACAGCATTGGGAATCCGATGCAAGGATGGGGTTGTGTTCGGTGTTGAGAAATTGGTTCTCTCCAAACTTTATCAGCATCACCCCAGCATCACCCTCATCAACTCTAGTCAGGCATTACCCATCAACTATAGTCAGCCCAACCCCATCAACTCTAGTCAGCATCAACCTCATCAACTCTAGTCAGCATCACCCCATCAACTCTAGTCAGCATCACCCCATCAACTCTAGTCAGCATCACCTCATCAACTCTAGTCAGCATCACCTCATCAACTCTAGTCAGCATCACCCCCATCAACTCTAGTCAGCAATCACCCCAAATCAATTCTAGTCAGCATCACCCCATCAACTCTAGTCCACGCATCAACCCCATCAACTTAGTCAGCATCACCCCATCAACTTTAGTCAGCATCACCTCATCAACTCTAGTCAGCATCACCCATCAATCTAGTCAGCATCACCCATCAACTCTAGTCAGCATCACCCATCAACTCTAGTCAGCATCACCCATCACAACTCTAGTCAGCATCCCCCCATCAAACTCTAGTCAGCATCACCCCATCAACTTAGTCAGCATCACCCACAACTCTAGTCAGCATCACCCATCAACTCTAGTCAGCATCACCCCATCAACTCTAGTCAGCATCACCCCATCAACCTAGTAGCATCACCATCAACGTCTAGTCAGCATATTGGTGGGGGTGACAATTATAATGTCTTGGTTTTGCAAGCCATACACATATAAGAATGACTGAAACCTCTCCCACAGATAATTTTAAAAAACGCTGAAAACCTTTACATTTGTGTTCACCTTTCTTTCTACAGTCTATGTTCTAGTCCGTGCTGTGTTATAATGACGTTTTACATCTCAATAGTAAGTTAATAGTATCTTCAGCTACAATTAAAGAGATGTGTTCTGACTGGAATTTGTGCAGAGACTTTCCCTCTTTCTCCCATTTTACTTCCAGCACATTCACCAATCGACTCTGGCTGTGCGGTAGATTTGGCATAACATCTTCAATAGTTAAACATTTTCTTTACAAGCATCGTTATTTTTGTTCTATTGTCCATCATCAGAGAAAAAGGTCTATAATGGTACTATAGAAATATCCAGACATTCCAGACAAATATCCAAACATTATTTTTTTCAAAGACAAACTGGAAACTTTTGATGTGATGCTTTGATACTAATTCCTGATCAGTGTCTGCTGGGGACTCTGTCTCTGTTGTGTAACTGAAGAGTCCACACTCAGGACAAAAACACCCGTCCACTCCACAGAGAAGCCTTCTGATTATTCCTGTTGACCGAATGATTCACTTTTCCTCATGATTTGTCCAAATCTTCCTTGAGAAGCTTAGAGAAGACCTCCTGAGTTTGCTTTGCTCTCCACATATTATAGTTCAGTCTAAAAGAGTTGAAGGAAGGAGGGAGGAAGGACAGACCGAAGAAGAAAACCTAAACACAGCAATAAACAAAATCCCCCCCCCTCCCCCCTCCTGTCTTCAGAAACGCTGTGAGGTTTTCTGGGCTCTGTCCGTCTCTGTGGAGGACTTGGAAGCCTTTCTTTCCCTCTTCTCATCACTCGGCTCCTGGTCGTCGCCCCTTCCATTCAGTCTTCCCTGATTCCCCGGGGTAGAACAAAGCGCAGAGCTGAAAGGGCTCTGAGGTAGGTAAATGTATTCAGTGACAATGGGCCCAACACGCTGTCCCAGCGCTCAGACAAGCCTAAAAAACAAATGTTACAGGGCTGGCACAGAATAAGAATCATCCGGCCCTGTGGTCACTGAATACATTTACCTACCATCAGAGCCTTTCAGATCTGCGCTTGGTTCTACCCCGGGAATCAGGGAAGACGTGAATGGAGGGCGACGACCAGGAGCCGAGTGATGAGAAAGAGGGGGAAAAGAAAGGCTTCCAACGTCTCCACAAGCACAGGACAGAGCCCAGAAAAACCTCACAGCGTTTCTGAGACAGAGGGGGGGGGGGGGGATTTTGTTTATTGCTGTGTTTAGTTTTCTTCTTCGTCTTGTCCCTTCCTCCTCCTTCTTCACTACTTTTAGACCTGAACTATTAATATGTGGAGAGCAAAGCAAACTCAGGAGGTCCTTCTCTAAGCGTTCTCAAGGAAAGTTGACAAATCATGAGGAAAAGTGAATCAATTCGGTTCAAGCCAGGAATAGTCAGAAAGGCTTCCTGTGGAGTGGACGGGTGTTGTTTTTTTGTCCCTGAGTTGGAACTCTTTCAGTTACACAAGCAGAGACGAGTTCCCCCAGCAAGACACTGATCCAGGAATTAGTACAAAAGCATCAACACTTCAAAGTTTCCGTGTTTGTCTTTGAAAAAAATTGTTTTGGATATTCTGTCTGGAATGTCTGGAGTATTTCTATAGTTACCATTATAGACCTTTCTCTGATGATGGACAATAGAACAAAAATAACGATGCTGTAAAGAAAATGTTTAACTATTGAAATGTTATCACAATCTACCGCACAGTCCCAGAGTCGATTGGTGAATGTGCTGGAAGTAAAAATGGACGAAAGAAGGGAAAAGTCTCTGCACAAATTCCCGTCAGATACACATCTCTTTTAATTGTAGGCTGAAGATACTATTAACTTAACCTATTGGAGATGTAAAACGTCTTATAACACAGCACGGGACAGAACTTAGACTGTAGAAAGAAAAGGTTGAACACAAATGTAAAGGTTTTCAAAGCGTTTTTAAATATCTGTGGGGAGAGGTTCAGTCATTCTTATTCTGTATGGCCTTGCAAAACCAAGACCAGTTATATATTGTCAACCCCACCATCTTGACTAGAGTTGATGGGTGGATGCGACCTAGAGTTGATGGGTGATGCTACTCAGAGAGGTCATGGAAGTGATGGGTGATGCTGACTAGAGTTGATGGGTGATGCTGACTAGAGTTGATGGGTGATGCTGACTCAGAGTTGATGGGTGATGCTGACTATAAGTTGATGGGGTGAATGCTGACTAGAGTTGATGGGGTGAATGCTGAACTAGAGTTGAAATGGGGTGTGCTGAACTAGAGTTGATGGGGGTGATGCTGACTAGAGTTGCTGGGTGATGCTGAACTAGAGTTGATGAGGTGATGCTGACTAGAAGTTGATGAGGGTGATGCTAGCTAGAGTTGCATGGGGTATGCTGACTAGAGTTATGGGGTGTGATAAATGGTGGGGAGCTACTAGAGTTGATGGGGTGAATGCTGACTAGATAGATAGGATGTGATAGAGTGGTGAATGATGCTGACTAGAGTTGATGGGGTGATGCTGACTAGAGTTGATGGGTGATGCTGAAGCATCACCCCATCAACTCTAGTCAGCATCACCCCATCAACTCTAGTCAGCATCACCCCATCAACTCTAGTCAGCATCACCCCATCAACTCTAGTTAGCATCACCCCATCAACTCTAGTCAGCATCACCCCATCAACTCTAGTCAGAGATGGTGGGGTGACAATTATAATGTCTTGGTTTTGCAAGCCATACAGAATAAGAATGACTGAAACCTCTCCCACAGATAATTTAAAAAACGCTGAAAACCTTTACATTTGTGTTCACCTTTCTTTCTACAGTCTAATGTTCTAGTCCCGTGCTGTGTTATAATGACGTTTTACATCTCCAATAGTTAAGTTAATAGTATCTTCAGCTACAATTAAAGAGATGTGTATCTGACTGGAATTGTGCAGAGACTTTTCCCTCTTTCTCCAGTTTTACTTCCAGCACATTCACCAATCGACTCTGGCTGTGCGGTAGATTTGGCATAACATCTTCAATAGTTAAACATTTTCTTTACAGCATCGTTATTTTTGTTCTATTGTCCATCATCAGAGAAAAAGGTCTATAATGGTAACTATAGAAATATCCAGACATTCCAGACAAATATCCAAACATTATTTTTTTCAAAGACAAACACTGGAAACTTTTGAATGTGATGCTTTTGATACTAATTCCTGATCAGTGTCTGCTGGGGAACTCTGTCTCTGTTGTGTAACTGAAGAGTCCAAACTCAGGACAAAAAACACCCGTCCACTCCACAGAGAAGCCTTCTGATTATTCCTGTTGACCGAATGATTCACTTTTCCTCATGATTTGTCCAAACTTTCCTTGAGAAGCTTAGAGAAGACCTCCTGAGTTTGCTTTGCTCTCCACATATTATAGTTCAGTCTAAAAGAGTTGAAGGAAGGAGGGAGGAAGGACAGACGAAGAAGAAAACCTAAACACAGCAATAAACAAAAAGATGGAGGGATAAGGGTGGAGGCAATGGGAAGGGGGGTTTTAGTGGTGGTTATGCTATTCTCTTCTCTCTCATCTCTCTAGCTAGCTTTAACTTACTTTTTGAGAGTGCTTTTCGAGAGCGGGTAACCCCGCTCCCCCTCAGGGCCTGCCGGCTGAGCATTTCTGCTCAGGGGCCCTGGACAAGTGCAGCCATTAACTGCTGGGCTGTGGTGGGAGCACGTTGGGACAATGGGCCCAAACACGCTGTCCAGCGCTTCAGACAAGCCTAAAAAACAAATGTTACAGGGCTGGCAACAGAATAAGAATCATGCCGGCCTGTGTCACTGAATACATTTACCTACCTCAGAGCCTTTCAGCTCTGCGCTTTGATTCTACCCCGGGGAATCAGGGAAGACGTGAATGGAGGGCGACGACCAGGAGCCGAGTGATGAGAAAGAGGGGAAAGAAAAGGCTTCCAAGTCTCCACAGAGCACGGACAGAGCCCAGAAAAACCTCACAGCGTTTCTGAGACAGGAGGGGGGGGGGGGGGGGGGATTTTGGTTTATTGCTGTGTTTAGGTTTTCTTCTTCGTCTGTCCTTCCTCCCTCCTTCCTTCAACTCTTTTAGACTGAACTATAATATGTGGAGAGCAAAGCAAACTCAGGAGGTCTTTCTAAGCTTCTCAAGGAAAGTTTGGACAAATCATGAGGAAAGTGAATCATTCGGTCAACAGGAATAATCAGAAGGCTTCTCTGTGGGGTGGACGGGTGTTTTTTGTCCTGAGTTTGGACTCTTCAGTTACACAACAGAGACAGAGTTCCCAGCAGACACTGATCAAGGAATTAGTATCAAAGCATCACATTCAAAAGTTTCAGTGTTTGTTTTTGAAAAAAAATAATGTTTGGATATTTGTCTGGAATGTCTGGATATTTCTATAGTACCATTATAGACCTTTTTTCTCTGATGATGGACAATAGAACAAAAATAACGATGCGTGTAAGAAAATGTTTACTATTGAAGATGTTATGCCAAATCTACCGCACAGCCGAGTCGATTGGTGAATGTGCTGGAAGTAAAACTGGAGAAAGAGGGAAAAGTCTCTGCAACAATTCCAGTCAGATACACTCTCTTTAATTGTAGCTGAAGATACTATTAACTTAACTATTGGAGATGTAAAACGTCATTATAACACAGCACGGGACTAGAACATTAGACTGTAGAAAGAAGAAGTGAACACAAATTAAAGGTTTTCAAGCGTTTTTTAAATTATCTGTGGGAGAGGTTTCAGTCATTCTTATTCTGTGTGGCTTTGCAAAACCAAGACATTATAATTGTCACCCCACCATCTCTGACTAGAGTTGTGGGTGATGCTGACTAGGTTGATGGGGTGATGCTAACTAGAGTTGATGGGGTGATGCTGACTAGAGTTGATGGGGTGATGCTGACTAGAGTTTGATGGGGTGATGCTGACTAGAGTTGATGGGGTGATGCTGACTAGAGTTGATGGGGTGATGCTGACTAGAGTTGATGGGTGATGCTGACGTAGAGTTGATGGGGTGATGCTGACTAGAGTTGATGGGGTGTCTGATAGAGTTGATGGGGTTGATGCTGACTAGAGTTGATGGGGTGATGCTGACTAGAGTTGATGGGTGATGCTGACTAGAGTTGATGGGGTGAATGCTGACTAGAGTTGATGGGGTGATGCTGATAAGAACTTGATGGGTTGATGCTGACTAGAATTGATGGGGTGATGCTGATAGAGTTGATGGGGGTGATGCTGAACTAGAGTTGATGGGTGATGCTGACTAGAGTGATGAGGTGATGCTGACTAGAGTTGATGGGGTGATGCTGACTAGAGTTGATGGGGTGATGCTGACTAGAGTTGATGAGGTTGATGTGATAGAGTTGATGGGGTGGTGCTGACTATAGTTGATGGGGTAATGCTGACTAGAGTTGATGAGGTGATGCTGGGGTGATGCTGATAAAGTTTTGGAGAGAACCAATTTCTCAACACCGAACACAACCCCATCCTTGCATCGGATCCCAATTGCTGTGCTGCTGTTTTCTACTGCCTTCATGGCATATCACCTGGAATACCCTTCCATCAGGTGAAACTTCCTGGAATTTTCCAAGCCGTTAAAGGCACAATCAACTTACTGTATGTTTAACTTCTGACCCACTGGAATTGTGATACAGTGAATTATAATGAAATAATCTGTCAGTTGATGGGAGAAAAAGGGGGAAAAACTTTGCCATGACAACGAAACATTCAATATATTACCTTATATATTATATTATTTGTGTGTGACATAGCTGGCTGCTGTCTACTTCTCCCACCATGTAGTTTTCTTACATCACCTGAACTTTGAAATATGCACTTGTTAAGAGAACACTATGTTTCTTTAATAGGGGGGTGAGAGAGGGTGGACTATGCTTTAATGTTCCATTGGCTGGGGAGAGGAAGATCTACAGTATAACTCAGTCGTAACACAGAGCGCTGCTCATCAGACCTTCAGCAGGAGTCACAGGGCACAGATGGGGAAGTGGAGGAGAATGTCACCCACCCGCAGTGTATCGGCTCAGCCCAAACCTCCAAAAAAACTTCTCGTGCACACACACATTTTTTGCACATTCACAAGCATGTGTGCTTGCACCAAAAAACTACACACACAGTGTACACACATACAACACAGCGTGCACCTGACACACAGCGGAGGCTGGTGACTTGAAAAAATGTAGTAGGATGGGAGACACACAGTATAGGCGCGGACCGGACAGAGACGACAAAGTGTGTTTAAAAAATCGTTAAAGACTGATTATTTTAACCTAAAGCAATTTAATAAAGACATTATAGTACAATATTATGGGGAATGGGATGAGAGGGCTACTTACACCGTGTTTGGAAAGTAATCACAGTAGTGATTGAAGTGAGGGTATGTGGCATGAGTTGAGGTGTTCTGGCTTGACCAGTGCAGGATTTGACAAATCCAGTGAAGGATTTGACTGGAGCACAAAAACCTACAAGATAACACACTACACAGTTAGACAAACGAGTGTAAGAAGGAAGTCAGTCCAAGCATCATTGATGTCTATAGGTGATTGTGTATGTGATTGACTCTACATACAGTAATGAGAGAAATTTATAGGGTCCTCACAGTGCTTGGAGGGAAACATACAATGTGCGGGTGGATGAGCGGGCACATGAGACGTGGCTTCAGTTCATGTCAGGAGAGAGTTGACAATGGTAGTGGAGTGGTTCATCCTCTTTAATCAGGGAACAGGAGAGGACTTAGCTGTAAATACAAATAGCAGATACATTCCATCATCAGATGCGCCATCGAAAGTTTGGACAACGAGTTTCTCTTATGAACTTAAACTCAGACATCTAAAAATTCATAAAGTCAACACAGACTGCGCATTCACCCACATGACACATTAAAGTCGCCCAAAAAATCGTTCCTGAATAAAGCCCTGATCATCCACATACCTGACGATAACTGACAACTGCAAGCAGACTGGTGGCACCATAGGTCCCAGAGCAGTGGGCAATTTTTAACAGTTGATCAGACTGAAAAATCACTCTAATTTTCATCCGATACAGCATGTCAGATTTTCTAATGTTTATGTGTAGCTAGGCTGCTACAACATTTATATCATGAGTTTTTGCTTGTGTGTCGCTCCAGAGTGATTATGTGTTATCATCTTTGCTAAAATAAATCCGGAGGAAAGTTATTAGTTATAACAGCTGACTAGGTATCCCCCCTTCCTTTCCTTGTAGTTGCCCTTGTTAACGAAACTTGCCCTCTCGTCGTGTCGTCTAAAAGCACATTTTTGCATGCCCTGCTTTTGTTTTGCCGTTTAGACTGAAACGATCGATGTTCTTTCAGGTCCTGTACTCACCTTTCGACCAAGGCTCAGATTTCCAAAAAGCAGGCAAGGCCAACAATACAGGCGGCTCGATGAAAGGCTCCTTGCTAAACCAGCTATACGTTTGAGACCAGGTGGTTTATTGAACACCCTCACCTTTCATCATTCTTCATGAACTGATCTCAGCAGAGGTCGACCCTCGCTTTTTTAATTTGCATCTTTTCTTGTACCCCAGACAATGAAAGGGGTTCTTTCAACAAAAAATCCACACATTTCTACAGCAGCGTTGGCCATTCTACATTCTGGCGGAGGAAACTGCACACTCGTGCTGGTAGCTAGTAGCTACTAAC
>NC_036866.1:6779037-6811512 GCF_002910315.2 Salvelinus sp. IW2-2015
AGGTAATGTCATTTAAGAACAAATTCTTATTTACAATGACGGCCTTAGGACAGTGGGTTAACGCCTTGTTCAGGGCTGATGGACAGATTTTTTACCTTGTCAGCTAGCAATTCGATCCACCAAACCTTTCGGTTACTGGCCCAACGCTCTAACCACTAGCTACCTGCATACTTGTACAGCCCCATGTCGCAAGGGATCTGTATCTAATTCACTGGAAAGATGAAAATGTTCGTCTCTTCCATTAGAGCCTGCATACACCACCAGACATGTCACCCATTTGAGCATGTTTGGGATGCTCTGGATCAACTGTAACGACAGTGTGTTCGAGTTCCAGCCAACATCCAGCAACGTTCGCCACAGCCAATTGAAGAGGAGTGGAGAAACATTCCACAGGCCAACAATCAACAGCCTGATTACTCTATGCAAAGAGATGTTTTTTTATCGGCACTGCATGAGGGCAAAAGTTGGTCATCACGGACACTGACTGGATTTTCTGATCCATTTCACCTACCTTTATTTAAGGTATCTGGGTACCTTCCAGCCCTGGAGAGAGATCATTCAGTATAGTTAGGTCTTCCAGCCCTGGAGAGGAGATCATTTCAGTAAAGTAGGGTTGTCCAGCCGGAGAGAATCATTCAGTACATGTGGGTCTCCAGCCCTGGAGAGGAGTCATTCAGCACTGTAGGGTCTTCCAGCCCTGGAGAGGGATGATACATTCAGTAAAGTAGGGTTCTTCCAGGCCCTGGAGAGGAGACATTCAGTAAATGTATGGATCTTCCAGCCCTGGAAAGAGATCATTCAACACCACCATGGTCCCTTTATACAATGTTTTTACTCACTCTATTTAAAGTTTCTGTTGAAATCATTATAGCTGGTGTGGCGCAGTTGAAGAAGTTCCCCCCAATTCCCAAGGCTATCTGTGTCTGTGTCTGCAGTGGCCCACTGCGTGTGTGGTGTGTGTTGTGTGTGTGTGTGTGTGTGTGATGTGTGTGTGTGTGCTGTGTGTGTGTGTGGTGTGTGTGTGTGTGTGTGTGGTGTGTGTGTGTGTGTGTGTGTGGTGTTGTGTGTGTGTGGTGTGTGTGTGTGTGTGTGTGTGTGTGGTCTGTGTCGTGTGTCTGTGTGTGTGTCTGTGTGTTTGTGTTCTGTGTGCCACCCAGTGGAGGCTTTCTCAGGGGAGGGACCGTCCTCCTCAGTGAAATTTCATAAAAATAAAATAGTGAAACATTTAAAAAAAGTTAATCCTTTTTAGGATAAAAACTATACTAAACATATTCATTCCCCAAATAATTGAATTTAAATACCACTGTTTTGCAATGAGGTCTACAGTAGCCTCAACAGCACTCTGTTAGGGTACACCATTGGTGTAGCCGGAGGGACAGCTAGGCTTCCGTCCTCCTCTGGCTACATTGGACTTCAATATTAAAACCTAGGAGCGCTCGTAGGCCTCACCCCCTTCCATAGACATACATGGTATTATGACTACTTCCGGGGGATGTCCCTCCAACACAATCAAAGCTTTATGCAGTATGAACTGACATGTTGTCCATCCATAGCATAGAATTAGATCAGAGGAATGAACCTAATGAGTTGTATTGGGATGGTGCCAAATAGCCTTATGGGGGTTCTATGTGTTGAGAGGCTTGGTGACATATGATTGATAGAGAATGATGGAGTGAACAGTGATAGTTGAGCATTGTTTGATATTATTAATTCAAACTAGTTTTTCAAATTACAGGAGACGAAATTGAGGTTATTATAGAAATGGTTTTCTTGGTTTAGAACTTCTTTTATGTGGTCAGTTATGCAATATTTAAAATTTTCCTTGCTAAGTTCAGTAGCTAGCTAGCTACCAGCACGAGTGTGCAGTTTCCTCCGCCAGAATGTAGGAATGGCCAACGCTTGCTAAAATGTGTGGATTTTTTGTTGAAGAACCCCTTTCATTGTTGGGGTACAAGGAAAGATGCAATTAAAAGCGAAGGGTCGACCTCTGCCTGAGATCAGTTTCATGAAGAATGATGAAAGGTGAGGGTGTTCAATCCACCTTGGTCTCAAACGTATAGCTGGTTAGCAAGGAGCCTTTCATCGAGCCGCCTGTATTGTTGGCTTGCCTGCTTTTTGGAAAGTCTTGAGCCTTGGTCGAAAGGTGAGTACAGTGACCTGAAGAACATCGATCGTTTCAGGCTAAACGGCAAAACAAAAGCAGGGCATGCAAAAATGTGCTTTTAGACGACACGACGAGAGGGCAAGTTTCGTTAACAAGGGCAACTACAAGGAAAGGAAGGGGGATACCTAGTCAGCTGTATAACTTAATAACTTCCTCCGCGTGATTTATTTTAGCAAAGATGATAACACATAATCACTCTGGACAGACACCAAGCAAAAACTCATGATATAAATGTTGTAGCAGCCTAGGCTACACATAAACATTAGAAATCTGACATGCTGTATCGGATGAAAATTAGATGATTGTTCAGTCTGATCAACTGTTAAAAATTGCCCCTGCTCTGGGACCTATGGTGCACACCAGTCTGCTTGCAGTTGTCAGTTATCGTCAGGTATGTGGATGATCAGGGCTTATTCAGGAACGATTTTTGGGCGACTTTAATGTGTCATGGGGTGAGATGCGCGGTCTGTGTTTGACTTTATGAATTTTAGATGTCTGAGTTTAAGTTCATAGAGAAAACTCGTTGTCCAACTTAGATGGCGCATCTGTGATGGAATGTATCTGCTATTTGTATTTACAGCTAAGTCCTCTCCTGTTCCCTGATTAAGAGTGATGACCACTCCACTACCATTGTCAACTCTCTCCTGACATGAACTAAGCCACGTCTCATGTGCCCGCTCATGCACCGGCACATTGTATGTTTCCCTCCAAGCACTGTGAGGACCCCTAATTTTCTCATTACTGTATGTAGAGTCAATCACATACACAATCACCTTATTAGACATCAATGATGCTTGGACTGACTCCTTCTTAAGCTCGGTTTGTCTAACTGTGTAGTGTGTTATCTTGTAGGTTTTGTCTTCCAGTCAAATCCTTCACTGGATTTGTCAAATCCTGCACTGGTCAAGCCACTGAAACCTCAACTCATGCCACATACCCTCATTCAATCACTACTGTGATTACTTTCCAACACGGTGTAAGTAGCCCTCTCATTTCCCATTCCCCCATAATATTGTACTATAAATGTCTTTATTAAATGCTTTAGGTTAAAATAATCAGTCTTTAACGATTTTTTTAACACACTTTGTCGTCTCTGTCCGTTCCGCGCCTATACTGTGTGTCTCCCATCCTACTACATTTTTTCAAGTCACCAGCCTCCGCTGGTGTGCAGGTGCACGCTGTGTGTGTATGTGTGTACACTGTGTGTGTAGTTTTTTGGTGCAAGCACACATGCTTGTGAATGTGCAAAAAATGTGTGTGTGCACGAGAAGTTTTTTGGAGGTTTGGGCTGAGCCTACACTGCGGTGGGGTGACATTCTTCCTCCTTCCCCATCTGTGCCCTGTGACTCCTGCTGAAGGGTCTGATGAGCAGCGCTTGTGGTTTACGACTGAGTTTATACTGTAGATCTTCCTCTCCCCAGGCAATGGAACATAAAAGCATAGTCCACCCTCTCTCACCCCCCTATTAAAGAAACATAGTGTTCTCTTAACAAGTGCATATTTCAAAGTTCAGGTGATGTAAGAAAACTACATGGTGGGAGATAGTAGACAGCCAGCCAGCTATGTCACACACAAATAATATAATATATAAGGTAATATATTGAATGTTTCGTTGTCATGGCAAGTTTTTCCCCCTTTCTCCCATCAACTGACAGATTATTTCATTTTTAATCACTGTATCACAATTCAGTGGGTCAGAAGTTAACATACAGTAAGTTGATTGTGCCTTTAACGGCTTGGAAAATTCCAGGAAGTTTTCACCTGATGGAAAGGGTATTCCAGGTGGAATATGCATTGAAGGCAGTAGAAAACAGCAGCACAGCAATTGGGATCCGATCAAGGATGGGTTGTGTTCGGTGTTGAGAAATTGGTTCTCTCCAAACTTTATCAGCATCACCCCAGCATCACCTCATCAACTCTAGTCAGCATTACCCCATCAACTTATAGTCAGCACCACCCCCATCAACTCTAGTCAGCATCACCTCATCAATCTAGTCAGCATCACCCCATCAACTCTAGTCAGCATCACCCCATCAACTCTAGTCAGCATCACCTCATCAACTCTAGTCAGCATCACCTATCATCTAGTCAGCATCACCCCATCAACTCTAGTCAGCATCACCCCCATCAATTCTATCAGCATCACCCCATCAACTCTAGTCAGCATCAACCCCATCAACTCTAGTCAGGCATCACCCCATCAACTTCTAGTCAGCATCACCTCATCAACTCTAGTCAGCCTCACCGCATCAACTCTAGTCAGCATCACCCCATCAACTCTAGTCAGCATCCACCCCATCAACTCTATTCAGCATTCACCCCATCAACTCTAGTCAGCATCACCCCATCAACTTAGTCAGCATCACCCATCAACTCTGAGTCAGCATCACCCATCAACTCTAGTCAGCATCACCCCATCAACTCTAGTCAGCATCACCCATCAACTCTAGCGCATGACCCATCAACTCTAGTAGCATCACCCCATCAACTCTAGGTCAGCATTCACCCCATCAACTCTAGTCAAGATGGTGGGGTTGACAATTATAATGTCTTGGTTTTGCAAGCCATACAGAATAAGAATGACTGAAACCTCTCCCACAGATTAATTTAAAAAACGCTTGAAAACCTTTCATTTGTGTTCACCTTTTCTTTCTACAGTCTAATGTTCTAGTTCCCGTGCTGTGTTTATTAAGACGTTACATCTCCAATAGTTAAGTTAATAGTATCTTCAGCTACAATTAAAAGAGATGTGTATCTGACTGGAATTGTGCAGGACTTTTCCTCTTTCTCCAGTTTTACTTCCAGCACATTCACCAATCGACTCTGGCTGTGCGGTAGATTTGGATAACATCTTCAATAGTTAAACATTTTCTTTACAGCATCGTTATTTTTGTTCTATTGTCCATCATCAGAGAAAAAGGTCTATTAATGGTAACTATAGAAATATCCAGACATTCCAGACAAATATCCAAACAGTATTTTTTTCAAAGACAAACACTGGAAACTTTTGAAGGTGATGCTTTTGATACTAATTCCTGATCAGTGTCTGCTGTGGGAACTCTGTCTCTGTTGTTAACTGAAGAGTCCAAACTCAGGACAAAAAAACACCCGTCCACTGCCACAGAGAAGCCTTCTGATTATTCCTGTTGACCGAATTGATTCACTTGTCCTCATGATTTGTCCAAACTTTCCTTGAGAAGCTTAGAGAAACCTCCTGAGTTTGCTTTGCTCTCCACATATTATAGTTCAGTCTAAAAAGTTGAAGGAAGGAGGGAGGAAGGACAGACGAAGAAGAAAACCTAAACACAGCAATAAACAAAATCCCCCCCCCCCCCCCCCTCTGTCTCAGAAACGCTGTTGAGGTTTTTCTGGGCTCTGTCCTGCTCTGTGGAGACTTGGAAGCCTTTTCTTTTCCCCTCTTTCTCATCACTCGGCTCCTGGTCGTCGCCCCTCCATTCACGTCTTCCCTGATTCCCCGGGGTAGAACAAAGCGCAGAGCTGAAAGGCTCTGAGGTAGGTAAATGTATTCAGTGACACAGGGCGGATGATTTTCTATTCTGTGCCAGCCCTGTAACATTTGTTTTTTAGGCTTGTCTGAGCGCTGGGACAGCGTGTTTGGGGCCCATTGGTCACTGAATACATTTACCTACCTCAGAGGCCCTTTCAGCTCTGCGCTTTGTTCTACACGCCGGTGAAATCAGGGAAGACAGTAATGGAGGGCGACGGACCAGGAGCCGAGTTGATGGAGAGGGGAAAGAAGGTTCTCCAAGTCTTCCACAGAGCACGGACAGAGCCCATGAAAAACCTCACAGCGTTTCTGAAGACAGGGAGGCGGGGAGGGGGGGGACCTCATCTCTCCATCCCTCTATCCCTCCATCTCCTCATCTCTCCATCCCTCTATCCCTCCATCTCCTCATCTCTCCATCCCTCTATCCCTCCATCCCTCTATCCCTCCACTCGTTCCACATCTGGCCTATCTATCTGCTTTTCTTTCACAAGAGGCCCCTGGAAGTTGTTTTTCTTCCTCCCTCATTCTCTACTAATCTGGGGCTAATTCACCCTGCCTTTTCCCTGCTCCTCTACTCTCTCCAGTCTGATAAAGCAGTGAAAAGGAGGAGGCCTTTAGGAGCACAATGTTCCATTTCCTCAGAGTATGTGAAGTGGGCTACATGAGGGTCTGAAGGGCCAGGAGCGGCTAGAAAGGGCCAAGGTGAGCGCTGAGGAGGCTCCCAGGCATGGCGGTAGAGGGAGGGGGGGGGTCACAGGAGTCTATGGCGGAACCCCTCTGATAGTCTTCTGTGTATGGACTGGAGGGGTTCTTGAAAGGTTCTTTAAAGCAGGGATCATCAACTACATTCAGCCGCGGGTCGATTTTGTTATTGAGCGGATGGTCAGGGTGCTGGATCATAATAATAATAATTTTTTATTTATCCGTTACTTTACCAGGTAAGTTGACAGAGAACACATTCTCATTTACAGCAACGACCTGGGGAATAGTTACAGTGGAGAGGAGGGGGATGAAAGAGCCAATTGTAAATTGGGGATTATTAGGTGACCGTGATGGTTTGAGGGCCAGATTGGGAATTTAGCCAGGACACTGGGGTTAAGACCCCTACTCTTACGATAAGTGCCATGGGATCTTTAATGACCTCAGAGAGTCAGGACACCCGTTTAACGTCCCATCCGAAAGACGGCATCCTACACAGGGCAGTGTCCCCAATCACTGCCCTGGGGCATTGGGATATTTTTTAGACCAGAGGAAAGAGTGCCTCCTACTGGCCCTCCAACACCACTTCCAGCAGCATCTGGTCTCCCATCCAGGGACTGACCAGAACCAACCCTGCTTAGCTTTAGAAGCAAGCCAGCAGTGCTATGCAATTATAAATATTTTCACAAATTAAAATCACTTGGGGCTGATTTGCTGGTGTTTTACAGTCTTTTATGATCTCTAAACATGTACATTTATTTAGATTTATTACTCAGAAAACTTTGGGGGCCAAAGAAAGTCACCTGTGGGCCGCAGTTGGGGAACCCTGCTTTAAAACCTCATGAGACCCCCCCAAATAATTTTTTTCAATACCAAGAAAGAAATGTGATATTGTGTTATTTATCTATTATTGTCAGTGCAAGTTGTCCTCTGTAGTGGTCATTAGGACATACAGTAAATATAAAAAAATGTACATTACAGTCAATGGATACAGTAGGTGAAAAACATAGTTGAGGCATCCGGGTGTCCACTACAGAGGACATTTCTTGATAAGCTCTAATTTAGCTCTAATTTAATGTGAAAAAATTATTACACAGTCCTGACAAATCACTTAACTATTCCTGAGATTGTAACTTTGAACTTAAATATCTTACTCACAAAAATTTGAATTAATTAGTACACACACTTTTAATATTTCAATACAATGTGCAAATTTTGACGGCAGACAATTTTTAAGAACCAGGAAGATAAAGTTGTCAAGGTCATACCCCCACACATGATATCATTGAAAATCCCATAATGTCTTCTCAAAGGGACAACAGGAATTAATACAGTGGCTTGTATGGCCTCAGATACAGTTGAAGTCAGAAGTTTACATACATTTAGGTTGGATTCATTAAAACTCGTTTTTCAACCACTCCACAAATTTCTTGTTAACAAACTATAGTTTGGCAAGTCGGTTAGGACATCTACTTTGTGCGGACATTTTTCCAACAATTGTTTACAGACAGATTATTTCACTTATAATTCACTGCATCATAATTCCAGTGAGTCAGAAGTTTACATACACGAAGTTGACAGTGCCTTTAAACAGATTGGAAAATTCCAGATAATGATGTCATGGTTTTAGAAGTTTCTGATAGGCTAATTGACATCATTTAAGTCAATTGGAGGTGTACCTGTGGATGTATTTCAAGGCCTACCTTCAAACTCAGTGCCTCTTAGCTTGACATCATGGGAAAATCAAACAAAATCAGCCAAGAGCTCAGAGAAGAAATTTTAGACCTCCACCAGTCTGGTTCATCCTTGGGAGCAATTTCCAAAAGCCTGAAGGTACCACGTTCATCTGTACAAACAATAGTACGCAAGTATAAACACCATGGGACCACACAGCCGTCATGCCGCTCAGGAAGGAGACGCGTTCTGTCTCCTAGAGATGAACGTACTTTGGTGCGAAAAGTGCAAATCAATCCCAGAACAACAGCAAAGGACCTTGTGACGATGCCGGAGAAAACGGGTACAAAAGTATCTATATTCCCAGTAAAACGAGTCCTATATTGACATAACCTGAAAGGCCACACAGCAAGGAAGAAGCCACTGTTCTAAAACCACCATAAAAAAGCCAAACTACGGTTTGCAACTGCACATGGGGAAAAAGATTGTACTTTTTGGAGAAATGTCCTCTGTTCTGATGAAACAGAAATAGAGCTGTTTGGCCATAATGACCATCATTATGGAGGAAAAAGGGGAGGCTTGCAAGCCGAAGAACACCATCCCAACCGTGAAGCACGGGGGTTTCAACATCATGTTGTGGGGGTGCTTTGCTGCAGGAGGGACTGGTGCACTTCACAAAATAGATGACATCATGAGGAAGGAAAATGATGTGGATATATTAAAGGACATCTCAAGACATCAGTCAGGAATGTCTAGGGTTATTTAAACAGTTGATAACAGCCCAGCAGTGGGTAGACTGATAGGAGAAATATCTACAGGAGATCAGATCCTGTGTGGTGTGTGGTTAAAACATTGTTTTGAAAACATCAAATCTACTCCTATATGCCATTGCTTGGGACTGTCGTGAATGTGTACACTAAACTGGGGCATGCAGATACTCAAAGCTAATTAAAAATAATTTGTTTGAACAGGGACTAAAGGAACTACAAAGCCTAAAATACATATACACACTTAAGAGGAGCCGACTGTTAGTAGCTACTGTTTGTCTTCTTATAGATATTTTATAGGTCTTAAATCTATGCATCTAACATCATTATTGCATGGATAATACACTACAAATGTATTGTTGAGTTAATATATAATATATAAATATAATATAACATATATTAATATATATAATATTTTAATATATAATATATTTTTTCACACCAGCGGCATTGAGTAAAGACAAAATGCTGTTAATCTGTTTCATTAACGTTCTTCGGCCGTACATTCCTAATGAAGAGATCACCTCTGCTACAATGGGGCCGGGAGGGCCATTGAACTTGTTTGAAAATGGTTCCCCATCCGTCTTGATGGGTTTTCACATACATTTATTCACTCATGAAAACCCTGTATAGAAATGTTCCCCAGCTATTATGCTGGCAGTCCCCGGGAGCTGATTCTCTCCAGACTTAACTAAACAGGAATTAAGTCCACCGTTTTCCACTGCAGATGCGTGTGTGTGTGCGCGAGCGTGTGTGTGTCTGTGTGCGTGCGTGTGTGTCTGTGTGTGCGTGCATGTCTGTGTGTGTGCGTGCGTGCCAGTATGAAAGAGTAACACAGATTTTTTTGCGCTAAGATTTCTCTCTGTGTGTGTTTGTTTTTACGTCTATGTGAGCAGGGTTAAAACACTTTCAGACGCATATACACACACTCAAAACCAATGCTGGTATGGGGAACCTTCCCGTAATGTATACTAGAAGATTACAGGCTCTGTGGCTGATTCTCCAACCCCACTGATTCTTCAAGCCCACTGATTCTTCAAGCCCACTGATTCTTCAAGCCCACTGATTCTTCAAGCCCACTGATTCTCCAAGCCCACAGATTCTTCAAGCCCACTGATTCTCCAAGCCCACAGATTCTTCAAGCCCACTGATTCTTCAAGCCCACTGATTCTCCAACCCCACTGATTCTTCAAGCCCACTGATTCTCCAAGCCCACTGATTCTCCACAGCCCACTATGATTCTCGCCTGCCAAGCCCACTGATTATTCAAGCCCACTCCTCTCAGCATGTTGATTTTGACACTTATATTTGAGGAGGAGGAGGAGGAAGGAAGGAATCGACCACGTCTTGCAAAAAGTTAATCTATAATCTGTTGTCCACAAAGAAGGTGGAAGCCATCACAGGGTGTTGGGCTAGCTTGCTGAGTGTGGCGTTATGTCCCTGTTGCTCCTATTCAGACTGCGAGGTTGAGCGGCATAATAATGATTAAGGACATTAAAAGTTTGATTTAAGTGAGGACAAGGGGGCCTTCATCTAGGAGGTGATTTTTTGGCAATTGTGTTGGTATCTTATTGGAAAATTCTTCAGGGCCCACAGAGTGACACCTGGGAGGTCTCCGTCATGCTGGGTTTGGGCTTTCATATGGATCAAACCTCTATTGCATCACTTCAGATTGATATTACACACACACACACACACACACACACAACACACACACACCAACACACACACACACACACCACACACACACACACACACACACACACACACGCAACACACGCACACACGCACACACGTACACACACACGTATACACACACGTACACACGTACACACGTACACACCACACACGTATACACACACAAATCCAAACGGATTTGCGGTGGTGGGAACTAAAACAGACAGGGTGGATTTTGCTCTAGAATGGTTTATGACCAGGGCAGAATGAGACCGTCACAAATCTGAGTGATGTCCCGTCTCCTTAGGCGAGCATACAGTCAGTCAGAGACTACTAGAGCTACTACTAGAGTTACTACTAGAGCTGCTACTAGAGTTACTACTAGAGCTACTACTAGAGTTACTACTAGAGCTACTAAGAGCTACTACTAGAGTTACTACTAGAGCTACTACTAGAGCTTACTACTAGAGTTACTACTAGAGTGTACCTTACTAGAGTTACTACTAGAGTTACTACTAGAGTTACTACCTAGAGTTACTACTAGAGTTACTACTAGAGCTTTGGTTACTAGAGTTACCTACTAGAGTTACTACTAGAGTTACTACTAGAGTTTACTACCTAGAGTTACTACTAGAGCTACTACTAGAGCTACTACTAGAGCTACTACTAGAGTTATACTAGAGCTACTACTAGAGCTACTACTAGAGCTGCTACTAGAGTTACTACTAGAGCTACTACTAGAGTTACTACTAGAGTTCATAGGTCTATAGAGTACACTAGAGTTACTACTAGAGTTCAGAGCTGCTACTAAGCTGCTACTAGGTTTCTATCTAGTTACTACTAGAGTTACTACAGACTGTACTAGAGCTGCTACTAGAGTTTACTACTAGAGTTACTACTAGAGTTAACTACTAAGGTACTACTAGAGCTACTACTAGAGCTACTACTAAGAGCTACTACTAGAGTACTACTAGAGCTTACTTAGAGCTACTACTAGAGCTGCTACTAGAGTACTACTAGAGCTACTACTAGAGTTACTACTAGAGTTACTACTAGAGCTACTACGATGCTTACTAGAGTTACTACTAGAGTTACTACTAGAGTTACTACTAGAGTTACTACTAGAGTTACTACTAGAGCTACTACTAGAGCTACTACTAGAGCTACTACTAGAGTTACTACTAGAGCTACTCAGACTACTACTAGAGCTTGCTACTAGAGTTATACTAGAGCTACTACTAGAGTTACTATAGAGTTACTACTAGAGCTACTACTAGAGTTACTACTAGAGTTACTACTAGAGTTACTACTAGAGCTGCTACTAGAGCTGCTACTAGAGTTACTACTAGAGTTACTACTAGAGTTCTACTAGAGTTACTACTAGAGCTGCTACTAGAGCTGCTACTAGAGTTTACTACTAGAGTTACTACTAGAGTTACTACTAGAGTTACTACTAGAGCTACTACTAGAGCTACTACTAGAGCTACTACTAGAGTTACTACTAGAGAGTACTGAGCTACTACTAGAGCTTGCTACTAGAGTTTACTAGAGCTTACTGGAGGTTACTAGAGCTACTGCTACTACTAGAGTTAACTACCTAAGAGCTACTACTAGAGATACTACTAGAGCTACTACTAGACCAGCCTACTACTAGAGTTACTACTAGAGTTACTACTAGAGCTGCTACTAGAGTTACTACTAGAGCTAACTCCTAGAGTTACTACTAGAGTTACTACTAGAGTTTACTACTAGAGTTACTACTAGAGCTACTAGACTAGAGTTACTACTAGAGTTACTACTAGAGCTACTCTAGAGTATACTGAGCTACTAGAGCTACTAGAGCTGCTACTAGAGTTCTACTAGAGTTACTACTAGAGTTACTACTAGAGCTGCTACTAGAGTTACTACTAGAGCTTACTACTAGAGCTACTACTAGAGTTACTACTAGAGCTGCTACTAGAGTTACTACTAGAGCTACTACTAGAGTTACTACTAGAGCTACTACTAGAGCTACTACTAGAGTTACTACTAGAGCTTACTAACTAGAGCTACTACTAAGAGTTACTACTAGAGCTACTACTAGAGCTGCTACTAGAGTTACTACTAGAGCTACTACTAGAGTTACTACTAGAGTTACTACTAGAGCTACTACTAGAGATACTACTAAGAGTTACTACTAGATTTACTACTAGAGCTACTAGAGTTCATACTAGAGCTACTACTAGAGGCTACTACTAGAGTTACTACTAGAGTTACTACTAGAGCTGCTACTAGAGTTACTACTAGAGCTACTACTAGAGCTACTACTAGAGTTACTACTGAGAGCTATACTAGAGTACTACTAGAGTACTACTAGAGCTACTACTAGAGATACTACTAGAGCTACTACTAGAGCTACTACTAAGTTACTATAGAGTTATACTAGACTGCTACTGACTACGAGTTACTTAGAGCTACTACTAGCTACTAGAGCTACTACTAGAGTTACTACTAGAGTTACTACTAGAGCTGCTACTAGAGTTACTACTAGAGTTACTACTAGAGTTACTACTAGAGTTACACTAGAGCTGACTACTAGAGCTGCTACTAGAGTTACTACTAGAGTTACTACTAGAGTTACTACTAGAGTTACTACTAGAGCTGCTACTAGAGTTGCTACTAGGTTACTACTAGAGCTACATAGAGCTACTACTGAGTACTACTAGAGTTACTACTAGAGCTGCTACTAGAGTTCTACTAGAGTTACAAGAGACTACTAGAGCTTACTACTAGAGCTCGCTACTAAGAGTTGCTACTAGAGTTACACTAGAGTTACTACTAGAGCTACTACTAGAGTTACTACTAGAGTTACTACTAGAGCTTACTAGAGCTGTACTAGAGTACTACTAGACGATACTAGAGCTATACTAAGTCTACTACTAGAGTTACTAGTACGAGTTACTACTAGAGCTACTACTAGTTACTACTAGAGCTACTACTAGAGTTACTATAGAGCTTCTACTGAGTTACTACTAGAGTTACTACTAGAGTTACTACTAGAGTTACTACTAGAGCTACTACTAGAGCTACTAACTAGAGCTACTACTAGGAGTTACTACTAGAGTTACTACTAGAGTTACTACTAGAGTTACTACTAGAGCTACTACTAGAGTTACTACTAGAGCTACTACTAGAGCTATCTACTAGAGTACCTACTAGAGCTACTACTAGAGTTGCTACTAGAGCTGCTCTACGTAGTATGCTACTAGAGCTACTACTAGAGTTGCTACTAGAGCTACTACTAGAGCTGCTTCTAGAGCTACTACTAGAGCTCTACTAGAGCTGCTACTAGAGCTACTACTAGACGTACTACTAGAGCTACTACTAGAGATACTACTAGAGTGTACTGAGCTGCTGCAGGCTACTACTAGAGCTACTACTGAGTTACTACTAGAGATACTACTAGAGATACTACTAGAGCTGCTACTAGAACTGCTACTAGAGCTACTACTAGAGCTGCTGCTAGAGCTGCTGCTAAGAGAGCTTATACTAGAGCGTTAGGTAACTAGCGTTTAGAGGATTGGGCCAGTAACCGAAATCTGTCGATTTGCCCTTCAGCAAGGCACAACCTCATTTGCTCAAGGGGTGCCATACTACTATAGCTGACCTGTAAAACAACACATTCCACTGCACCTTTTACAGTTAGTCAGTCATACACTACTGGGTCATACAGTCAGTTAGTTAGTCAGTCAGACTACTACTGGGTCATACAGTCAGTTAGTTAGTCAGTCAGACTACTACTGGGTCAAACAGTCAGTTAGTTAGTCAGTCAGACTACTACTGGGTCATACAGTCAGTTAGTTAGTCAGTCAGACTAATGGGTCATACAGTTAGTTAGTCAGTCAGACTACTACTGGGTCATACAGTTAGTTAGTCAGTCAGACTCCTACTGGGTCATACAGTCAGTTAGTTAGTCAGTCAGACCGCTACTGGGTCATACAGTCAGTTAGTTAGTCAGTCAGACTCCTACTGGGTCATACAGTTAGTTAGTCAGTCAGACCACTACTGGGTCTACAACAGTCAGTTAGTTAGTCAGTCAGACTAATACTGGGTCATACAGTCAGTTAGTTAGTCAGTCAGACTAATACTGGGTCATACAGTCAGGTAGTTAGTCAGTCAGACTAATACTGGGTCATACAGTCAGTTAGTTAGTCAGTCAGACTAATACTGGGTCATACAGTCAGTTAGTTAGTCAGTCAGACCACTACTGGGTCATACAGTCAGTTAGTTAGTCAGACCACTACTGGGTCATACAGTCAATTAGTCAGTCAGTCAGACTATGATCATATAGTCAGTCAGTCAGACTAATACTGGGTCATACAGTTAGTTAGTCAGTCAGACCACTACTGGGTCATACAGTTAGTTAGTCAGTCAGACATTACTGGGTCAAACAGTCAGTTAGTTAGTCAGTCAGACCACTACTGGGTCATACAGTCAGTTAGTTAGTCAGTCAGACTAATACTGGGTCATACAGTTAGTTAGTCAGTCAGACCACTACTGGGTCATACAGTTAGTTGTCAGTCAGAATACTACTGGGTCATACAGTCAGTTAGTTAGTCAGTCAGACCACTACTGGGTCATACAGTCAGTTAGTTAGTCAGACCACTACTGGGTCATACAGTCAATTAGTCAGTCCAGTCAGACTACTACTGAGTCATATAGTCAGTCAGACTACTAATGAGTCAATTAGTCAGTCAGTCAGTCAGACTACTACTGAGTCATATAGTCAGTCAGACTACTAATGAGTCAATTAGTCAGTCAGTCAGTCAGACTACTACTGAGTCATACTGTCAGTCAGTCAGACTACTACTGGGTCAGAAGGAAAATTGCATAAAGGAAGTGACATCATTCAGTATTAGACAGGTGTGAGGACCAAACATTTGAGGTAGCTAATAACAGAGAGGAAGAGGCAAAGCGAGAGGGATTACTGGGCCCAAAACTTGTCTTCTCCAGCAGGTGGCGTGCTTTCATTATTTTGCTCACCTATCGAGGAGTTTTTGTATGGAGAGTGTCGAATTTGGTTAAGAAAAGAATGTATGGCTTGCTTGCTAAGTGTGGCTTATTTGATCGAATAAAAGTTTCATAATGATTACGTTGTTATGAGTGTACTGATATAAGTAGAACAGGTGACATCCTGGCAACGTTGAGAAAAGACACTTTGTGCCTGGTCGTCACTAGTTACCACAGCCACAAGCCACAGCCACAAGTTACCAAGTCATAAACCCCAACCTATTTCTACAATTTATCTTCTTAAAATGTGATGTTAAACCTAACCTTAACCACACTGCTAACCTTATGCCTAACCATAACCTTAAATTAAAACCAAGAAGCACATTTGAGTTTTTATGAATTTTAACACATTGCTAATTTTGACTTTATTGATGTAGTAACTAGTGGAATCCGTTGTGCCTGTCCCTCACACGCATAGCTGCCCTCTCATTGGTTAGAATGTTCCTACCTGATCTTACCTCCTCCCGACTGAATTCCAATTTTGAAGACATTTATTTTCATTGTTAGAGCAGCCACTACAGTACCTGGTCAATATAATGGATAGTCTGATAGAGCAGCCACTACAATACCTGGTAGTGGGCTTGATTACCAATAACAACAAGACAGCCTACAGGGAGTGGGTGATGGCACACGGAGTGTGATGTCAGAAAAACAACCTCTCTCTCAACGTCAACAAAACAAAGGAGATGATCGTAGACTTCAGGAAACAGCAGAGGAAGCACCCCCCTATCCACATCGACGGGACAACAGTTGAAAAGGTGGAAAGTTAAGTTCCTCGGCATTCCTCGTCCTTGACTAGTCTCTCAAAGCACTTCATGATGACAGAAGTGAGTGCTACGGGGCAATAGTCATTTAGTTCAGTTACCTTTAACTTCTTGGGTGACGCATGTGGGGACAGCAGACTGGGATAGGGAGAGATTGAATATGTCCTTAAGCACACCAGACAGCTGGTCTGCTCATGCTCTGAGGACGCAGCTAGGGATGCCATTTGGGCCGGCAGCCTTGCGAGGGTTAACACCTTTAAATGTCTTTCTCACGTCGGCCACGGAGAAGGAGAGGGAGGGCCCGCAGTCTTTGGTAGCGGGTCGCCTCAGTGAAACTGTATTATTCACACAGCAGGCAAAGAAGGTGTTTAGTTTGTCTGGGAGCAAGACGTCGATGTCCGTGACGTGGCTGGTTCTCTTTTTGTAGTCCGTGATTGACTGTAGACCCTGCCACATACGTCTCGTGTCTGAGCTGTTGAATTGCGACTCCACTCTGTCCCTATACCGTCATTTCGCTTGTTTGATTGCCTTGCGGAGGGAATAACTACACTTTTTGTATTCGGCCATATTCCCAGTCTTTTTTCCATGGTTAAATGCAGTGGTTCGCGCTTTCAGTTTTGCTCGATTGCCGCCATCTTTCTGGTTAGGGTAGGTTTTAATTGTCACAGTGGGTACAACATCGCCAATGCACTTCCTTATAAACTCACTCACCGAATCAGAGTATAAATGGAGTCGTGGTCAGATTTGCCAAAGGGAAGGAGGGGGAGGGCTTGTATGCATCGCGGAAGTTAGAGTAGCAGTGATCCAGTGTATTGCCTGCATCATGGTATCGCCTTGAGGGGGGATAAACATGGCTGTGACAATAACCGACTAGAATTCTCTTGGGAGATAATATGGTCGGCATTTGATTGTGAGGAATTCTAGGTCAGGTGAACAAAAGGACTTGTGTTCCTGTATGTTGTTACGATTACACCATGAGTCGTTAATCATGAAGCATATACCCCTGCCCTTCTTTTTCCCAGAGAGATGTTTATTTCTGTTGGTGCGACACATAAAACGGTGGCTGTACCCGGTGGCTGTACCGACTCCGACAACATATCCCGAGAGAGCCATGTTTCCGTGAAACAGAGTATGTTACAATCCCTGATGTCTCTCTGGAAAGCAACCCTTGCCCTAATTTCGTCTACCTNCATATCCCGAGAGAGCCATGTTTCCGTGAAACAGAGTATGTTACAATCCCTGATGTCTCTCTGGAAAGCAACCCTTGCCCTAATTTCGTCTACCTTGTTATCTAGAGACTGGACATTGGCGAGTAATATACTCAGAAGCGCTGGGTGGTGTGCACATCTCCGAAGTCTGACCAGGAGGCTGCTCCATCTACCTCTTCTGTGGCGACGTTGTTTGGTCGTAGTGTTGGTAAATTGACGTCGCTCTGATATCCAATAGTTCTTCCCGGCTGTATGTAATAACACTTAAGATTTTCTGGGCTAACAATGTAAGAAATAATACATAAAAAAACAAAATACTGGACTCTCTCTGTCCGCCACTACCTGGTCAATATAATGGATAATCTGATAGAGCAGCCACTACAGTACCTGGTCAATATAATGGATAGTCTGATAGAGCAGCCACTACAGTACCTGGTCAATATAATGGATAATCTGATAGAGCAGCCACTACAGTACCTGGTCCTCCCCCGCCCTCCTTTTGGAAAAGCTGACCACGACTCCATTTTGTTGCTCCCAGCCTATAGACAGAGACTAAAACAGGAAGCTCCCGCGCTCAGGTCTGTTCAACGCTGGTCCGACCAATCTGATTCCACGCTTCAAGATTGCTTCGATCACGTGGATTGGGATATGTTCTGCACTGTTGTCAAACAACAACATTGACGATTACGCTGATTCGGTGAGCGAGTTTATTAGCAAGTGCATGGGAGATGTCGTACCCACAGCAACTATTAAAACATTCCCAAACCAGAAACCGTGGATTGATGGCAGCATTCGCGCTAAACTGAAAGCGCGAACCACTGCTTTTAACCAGGGCAAGGTGACAGGACACATGACCGAATACAAACAGTGTAACTATTCCCTCCGCAAGGTAATCAAACAAGCTAAGCGTCAGTATAGAGACAAAGTAGAGTCGCAATTCAACGGCTCAGACACAAGAGGTATGTGGCAGGGTCTACAGTCAATCACGGATTACAAAAAGAACACCAGCCCTGTCGCGGACCAAGATGTTTTGCTCCCAGACAGACTAAACAACTTCTTTGCTCGCTTTGAGGACAATACAGTGCCACTGACACGGCCCGCACCAAAACCTGTGGACTCTCCTTCACTGCAGCCGACGTGAGTAAAACATGTAACCCTCGCAAGGCTGCTGGCCCAGAAGGCATCCCCAGCCGCGTCCTCAGAGCATGCGCAGACCAGCTGGCTGGTGTGTTTACGGACATATTCAATCAATCCTATATCCCAGTCTGCTCTTCCCACATGCTTCAAGAGGGCCACCATTGTTCCTGTTCCCAAGAAAGCTAAAGTAACCGAGCTAAACGACTACCCGCCCCGTAGCACTCACTTCCGTCATCATGAAGTGCTTTGGAGAGACTAGTCAAGGACCATATCACCTCACCTAACCATGTGTATGTGACAAATAAGATTTGATTTGGTCAATATAATGGATAGTCTCTGCTCATAATGATCCCAAAGAAGGGTTCCTTCCCAAATTAAACCCTACGTAGTGCCCTATTTTTGACCAGGGCACAGAGGGGATAAAGATCGATGGTTTTATGATAATGATGAAGATGATACCTGGTACTACCGTGTTTAAAAAAATTATAATCCCAGAAAGCTGCCACATCAATTACCACTAACACTAAAACTACACGACACGCCACACACACACACACACACACAACACACACACACACACCACACACACACACACACACACACACACACCACACACACACACCACCACACACACAAAAACACCCCACACACCCAACAAACACACAAGCACACACACACACACACACACACACAGAGAGCCCACAGCCCACCCCTGACTGCTGTATTGGGCTGCAGGCTGTGTAAGAGGATCCTGTATTGTCCTGCATGGCTTGGCAGGTCAAAGTGCTCTGGGGCATCGGGGCTGGCTGCATTGTGGCTGCGCTCCATTCACTAGGAGGTACAGGGCATTCCTGGGAGCAGTGAGAGGCTTCAGTCTCGTCTCAGGTGACCAGAGTTAGTACACTCAGACCAGGGTGTGTCACAAGAGCTCAACCAATAACAGCAGGACAGGAAGTGACTTTACTGGATATCTAGCCATACCAGTACAGTAGCACAGAGCCGGTGGTAATCAGAAAACAGAGGAGCGCATGGCCTGTGTTGTGAGATAAGTTGAAAGTATTTGTGTTTTTAACGGTGTACTCTTATGGACAACAAGAGAAGACTGAAAGCATCATTTAGAGGGCTAGACGTGGTCTTGCTATTCTTCAAATGTCTCACTTACAAAATGTAGAATTTATTCTAGATTTAGAACTTTGTTGATGGTCAGGAGACAAGGAGAGACGGAGGCTAGGTTTTCATCCCACCCACCCCCAGTCCAGTTACGCCTGTTTTCACGTAGATCCCTCTCCCCCCGGCCGAATACCTCACGTCCCTGATGGGATTCCAGGGCCGTTCCGCCACATGACAGTACTGCTACAGTCTCTATACAGCAATAGTGACTATATCCAATGTGTTGAGATACCTGACAACTATTACAGAGACTGAACATTACATTTATTGAATAAAGTCATTAACATTTTAAATCCACTCCCGGTCAAAAGTTTTAGAACACTCATTCAAGGGTTTTTCTTTATTTTTACTACTTTCTACATTGTAGAATAATAGTGAAGACATCAAACTATGAAATAACACATATGGATTCACGTAGTAATCAAAAAAGTGTTAAACAAATCAAAATATATTTGAGATTCTTCAAATAGCCACCCTTTGCCTTGATGACAGCTTTGCACACGCTTGGAATTCTCTCAACCAGCTTCACCTGGAATGCTTTTCCAACAGTCTGAAGGAGTTTCCACATATGCGGAGCACTTGTTGGCTTCTTTTCCTTCACTCTGCGGTCCGACTCATCCCAAACCATCTCAATTTGGTTGAGGTCGGGGGATTGTGGAGGCCAGGTCATCTGATGCAGCACTCCATCACTCTCCTTCTTGGTCAAATAGCCCTTACACAGCCTGGAGGTGTGTTGGGTCATTATCCKGTTGAAAAACAAATKATTGTCCCACTAAGCGCAAACCAGATGGGATGGCGTATCGCTGTGGTAGCCATGCTGGTTAAGCGTGCCTGGAATTCTAAATAAATCACTGACTGTGTCACCAGCAAAGCGCCCCCATATCACACGTCCTCCTCCATGCTTCACGGTGGAAACAACACATGTGGAGATAATCCGTTCATCTACTCTGCGTCTCACAAAGACACAGCAGTTGGAACCAAAATCCAAAGTCCAATTTGGACTCATCAGACCAAAGGACAAGTTTCTGTCGGTCTAAWGTCCATTTCTCATGTTTCTTGGCCCAAGCAAGTCTCTTCTTCTTATTGGTGTCCTTTAGTAGTGGTTTCTTTGCAGCAATTCGACCATGAAGGCCTGATTCACACAGTCTCCTCTGAACAGTTGATGTTGAGATGTGTCTGTTACTTGAACTCTGTGGCGCATTTATTTGGGCTACAATTTCTGTATTGACTGACCTTCATGTCTTAAAGTTATGATGGACTGTCGTTTCTTTTTGCTCATTTGAGCTGTCCTTGCCATAATATGGACTTGGTCTTTTACCAAATAGGGCTGTCTTCTGTATACACCCCTACCTTGTCACAACACAACTGATTGGCTCAAACGTATTAAGAAGGAAAGAAATTCCACAAATTAACTTTTCACAAGGCACACCTGTTAATTGAAATGCATTCCAGGTGACTACCTCATGAAGCTGGTTGAGAGAATGCCAAGAGTGTGCAAAGCTGTCATCAAGGCAAAGGGTGGCTATTTGAAAAATCTCAATAATAACATAGGTGTTCTAAAACCTTTGACAGGTAGTGTATGTGTGTAAAATGGTGTACAATACGTAATACTGTTTTCTCTTCCCATCGTTATTTTACTTGTATGACTTTTCATRAACATTTTCACTGTTCGAACAAACATTTGTTAATTTTATTATGTTTTAGTAAAATATTAATAATGTGAAACTCAACGTAAAATCCCCAAACAGGGCAAGGCCAGGTTAATTGTCCGCTGTGGATCGTGACCACTAGAGGGAGCTGTTGGTTCTTATTGACCACTGACATTCTGCTCATTGTGCCAGAGATATACTGTATATTTCAAAAGGAGCAGTTGTCCTTTATTCATGGATGACATATGCCAAGTAAACTCCACACCAAAAAAGACTTTCACTGCAGTGAGAAGTTATGTTTAATTATATTTCCTACTTTATAACTTTGATGTCAAGACACTGGCTGGATTTAGGTTCACTATAACAACTACACGTCTGTAGACAATTGTATTGGTTCCATATTTTGCAATAATTCCATTTGAATAATGCTATCTGGGCAACCAGTAATTGCCTGCCAGATGTGTTTCAAGTCTGTAAGCTACAGCCTAGAGATGACAAGAAATATCACATTCTGTATTACATTATTCACTAAACATCTATTTATCTATCTGACTATCTATCTGTAGGTAGGGTACACCCCTTGTATGTGCTTTAGTTCATATTGGGATGGTAGCTTGAAGTGTTCCAGCTATCATCAAATTAATGTCAGATTTGATTTTTTGTAGCAGGTTAGGAGAATTAAYGTAGCAGGTTAGGAGAATTAACGTAGCAGTTATGGGGAATTAACGTAGCAGGTTAGGAGAATTAACGTAGCAGCGTTAGGAGAATAACGTAGAGTTAGGAGAATTAACGTAGCAAGTTAGGAGAATTAACATAGCAGGTTAGGAGAATTAACTAAGCAAGGTTAGGGGGAATTAACGTAGCAGTTTGGGGAATTCACGTAGCAGGTTAGGAGAATTAATGTAGCAGGTTAGGAGAATTAACGTAGCAGTTAGGAGAATACCGTAGAGGTTAGGAGAATAACGTAGCATAGGAGAATTAACGTAGCAGGTTAGGAGAATAACGTAAGTAGGATAACTAGCAGGTTAGGAATTAACGTAGCAGGTTGGGAATACGTAGCAGGTAGGAATGACTCAGGTTAGGGAATTAATGTACAGGTTAGGGAATCAGGAGATTAACGTAGCAGGTTAGGATAAATTAACGTAGCAGGTTAGGAGAATTAACGTAGCAGGTTAGGGAATTAAGTAGCAGGTTAGGAGAATTAACGTAGCAGTTGGGAATTAACAGTAGCAGGTTAGGGAATTAACGTAGCAGGTTAGGAGAATAAAGCAGGTAGGGGAATTAACGTAGCCAGGTTAGGAATTAACGTAGCAGGTTAGGGGAATAACGTAGCAGTTAGAATAATGTAGCAGGTTAGGAAATTAACGTAGCAGGTTAGGAGAATAATGTAGCAGGTTAGGCGAATTAACGTAGCAGGTTAGGAAATTAACGTAGCAGTTAGGGGAATTAACGTAGCAGGTAGGGGGAATTAATTAGCAGTTAGGAAGAAATAGATGTAGCAGGTTAGGGGAATTAATGTAAGCAGTAGGAGAATTAACGTAGCAGGCAGGAATTAACGTAGCAGGTTAGGAATTAATGTAGCAGGTTAGGGGAATTAACGTAAGCAGGTTAGGGGAATTAACGTAGCAGGTTAGGAGAATTAATGTAGCAGGTTAGGGGAATTAACGTAGCAGGTTAGGGAATTAACGTAGCAGGTTAGGAATTAACGTAGCAGTTAGAGAATTAACATAGCAGTTAGGAGAATTAACGATACAGGTTAGGGAATTAATGTAGCAGGTTAGGATAATTAACGTAGCAGTTAGGGAATTAACGTAGCAGGTAGGGAATTAACGTAGAGTTAGGAGGAATTAACGTAGCAGGTTAGAGAATTAACGTAGCAGGTTAGGAGAATTAACGTAGCAGGTTAGGGAATAACGTAGCAGGTTAGAGAATTAACGTAGCAGTGGTTGGGGGAATTAACGTAGCAGGTTAGGGAATAACGTAGCAGTTAGGAGAATTAAACGTAGCAGGTTAGGAGAATAACGTAGCAGGTTAGGAGATTAACGTAGCAGGTTAGGAATTAATGTTAGCAGGTTAGGATAATTAACGTAGCAGTTACAGGGAATAACGACAGGTTAGGGAATAACGTAGCAGGTTAGGGAATTAACGTAGCAGGTTAGAGAATTAGTGTAGCAGTTAGGGAATAAAATAACGTAGCAGGTTAGGGAATTAACGTAGAGGTTAGGAAGAAGTTAAAAATGTAGCAGTTAGGAAAACGTAGCAGGTTAGGAGAATTAATGTAGCAGGTTAGGAATAAGTAGGAGTTAGGGAATAACTTAGCAGGTAGGGGAATTTAAACTTAGCAGGTTAGGGAATTAATGTAGCAGGTAGGAGAATTAATGTAGCAGTTAGGGAATTAAGTAGCATAGGAGATTAACTAGCAGGTTAGAGAATTAACGTAGCAGGTTAGGAAATTAACGTAGCAGTTTGGAGAATTAACGAGCAGTTAGGGAATTAATGAGCAGGTTAGGAAATAAGTAGCAGGTTAGGAATTAAGTGAGCAGTCAGGAGAATTAACGTAAGCAGGTGAGGAGAATTAACGTAGCAGGTAGGAGAATTAACGTAGCAGGTAGGGAATTAACGTAAGCAGGTTAGGAGAATTAACGTAGCAGGTTTGGGAATAACGTAGCAGGTTAGAGAATTAATGTAGCAGGTTTTGGAGAATAACGTAGCAGGTTTGGAGAATTAACGTAGCAGTTAAGAATTAACCGTAGCAGGTTAGGAGAATTAACGTACAGGTTAGGAGAATTAAACGTAGCAGGTTAGGAGAATTAACGTGGCAGGTTAGGGGAAGTAATCGTAGCAGTTAGGAATAACGTAGCAGGTTAGAATTAACGTAGCAGGTTAGGAGAATTAACGTAGCAGTTAGGAGAATTAACGTAGCAGTTAGGGGAATTAACGTAGCAGGTTAGGGGAATTAACGTAGCAGGTTAGGGAATTAACGTAGCAGGTTAGGAGAATTAACGTAGCATGTTTGGGAATTAGGTTAAGGTCAATAAAAAGGTTATGGTTAGCTAAAATGCAAAAAAGATCAACTTGTGAAGTCAAAATGACAAAAGCTTGATTACTTCTAGCCATGACCTTCATATTGGGATGGGGATAAAAGTAGCCTATATCTTTTTACAACTGGACGACGGGATGTGAAGAAATGCAAATTCAGCGGATGTACATACTGTACACAGGCCACAGCACTGCATCACCCGAAAAACAACGACCAAGAATAAAATGTTGACTTGAGCCACAGGTGTTATTGAAAGTGATTGCCACCGGCGACATTAAAGCCCCAAAAAAGGAACACAGCTCTTCCCAATTGCACTCTCACAATAAATGTTATGGAATATGCATAAGATAAGTTGTGTTGGACATTTATATAGGACCACTGAATAACCAAACACGCCAAGTAAATTGTGTATTAGACTAGTTCTGACATCTGTGATTGATCTCTTATGCATAACCCTTCAAGCTTTAATAATGCTCTATGTAGACCAGTGCAGGCTGCAGAGGGGAGGACGGCTGATAATAAAGACTAGAACGGAGCGATTGGAATGGCATCGGACACATGGAAACCATGGAAACCATGTGTTGGATGTACTTGATTGAATGTACCATTCCACCTATTCCACTCCAGCCAATTACCACGAGCCCATCCTCCCCAATTAAGGTGCCAACAACCTCATGTGATGTAGATTTAATGTCATATTTATGATCCTCTGGGTGTAATGTGATCATATCAAATAACCTACAGAATGATGCCAATTTAACTACAGTTCCTCTTACCATCTCAACACAGGGAACCATTTTCAAGATTTACATTTTTTTTCACTGTCTTCAACACTTCAAATGTTGGTCCTCTGCAGTTTACTATGGTCTACAAGTTATATGGCTAGCTGCTGAAAATGTATGTTAAAGTGATCCCAAAACAGAGCTGGTGTTTCTACTTCCTGCTGTCATCTTACAGGAGGTCCTTCTTCAAGTTCCATCCACCATTGGATGGCACCCACAGTAAGGCTACTGTCCTCTGCAGTCAGAAGATCCACAAGGACCATGTCTGCTCCTGGAATTACGACATCCCCACACCAGAGGTTATGTAGAGCGACAGAGGGACCGACAGACAGTCGCCCGAGGTAAACCCACAGTTACTAATGAGATGAGCAGAGAGTGCGGGGTGGGGAGCAGGGTTGGGCTCGGTGTGTCTCTTGTCCGCCCTTCCAGGCCATTTGTTGACTCAGATGTGGTGAGTAAACAGGGCGAGGCCCTTCGTATGGTGTGGGCCCTTCATTCTCATGGAACCTGCCTAGTCTGTCTGCCAGCCTGCCTGCACAGTGCACCCAGTGGATTAGGTGTAATGCTGGCCTAGTGGGCGTAGCGCCTCTGGTCTACCCTGACGGGAGGTGATGGATTAGGGATTTTTGAGGGCCGCWGGCAGCCCGAGGGGCCTTGCGGGGGCCAAGGACGCACAGAGCCAGGAGGGCCACCCAATCCCTGGGCTCAGTAACGCGTTGACAAGGGATTATCATGTTTGTCGTGTTGGTACCGTAGCCGTGGTCTGGGGAAGTGCTGGGGTCAGGAAGTGTGCAGTGGTCCTCTGCTCTGGGTGGACCAGTATCCTGCAGAGAGATGGGTACGATACAGTACAGGAAGTTACAGTATGTCAGTGGGTCTAGTGTAGGACCCTAGGTAGGGTTGTAGTGTAGGACCCTAGGTAGGGTTGTAGTGTAGGGCCCTAAGTAGGTTGGGTTGTAGTGTAGGTTCCTAGGTAGGTAGGGTTGTAGTGTAGGGTCCTAGGAAATGTTGTAGTGTAAGGCCCTAGGTAGGTAGGGATGTACTATAGGACCCTAGGTAGGGTTGTAGTGTAGGGTCTTAGGAAGGTAGGGTTGTAGTGTAGGATCCTAGGTAGGTAGGGTTGTAGTGTAGGGCCCGAGGTAGKGYTGTAGTMTAGGGTCCTAGGWAGGTAGGGTTGTAGTGTAKGACCCTAGGTAGTGTTGTAGTGTAGGACCCTAGGTGTGTAGGGCCCGAGGTAGGGTTGTAGTTTAGGGTAATAGGAAGTTAGGGTTGTAGTGTAGTGTCCTAGGTAGTGCTGTAGTCTAGGGACCTAGGTAGGTAGGGTTGTAGTGTAGGGCCCTATGTAGTGCTKTAGTCTAGGGTCCTAGGTAGGTAGGGTTGTAGTCTAGGACCCTAGGTAGGGTGAAAGCTGAACTACTTGTAGTCAGATGAATCACGGCTAGGAATGTTGACTAGAAGACATGGGGGATTCTGGGTGTTGTTCTGGCAGTAATGGACCAAAACTTGTATGCTGTAGGAATAACTCCATTCAAGTGAAAATCTTCAGTCATTGGTGGGCGTTGACATCCATTTAGGCGTATCTAAAGTTAGGACTCTGACCCAGCAGCAGCAAGACGTTTCATTTCATATTAGAGACACCCGTCATGGAAACCGCAGCGGCACATTTGCCTGAATCCCACTCCCAGAATGCTCTGTGTCTATTTTATGGGTTTCTTTGAAATTTGTCCGGCCCCTACCTCAATTTTACATCTCCTAGGATACGTCCCAAATAGTGCCCTATTCTGTATACAGTGCACTAAAATATGTTATGACCTACTCTTAGTTCAGTCGCCTCACTGTGTTGTGTTATAACCTACTCTTAGATCAGTCAACTCACTGTGTTGTGTTATGACCTACTCTTAGATCAGTCAACTCACTGTGTTTGTGTTATGACCTACTCTTATTCAGCAACTCACTGTGTTGTGTTATAACCTACTCTTAGATCAGTCAACTCACTGTGTGTTGTTATAACCTACTCTAGAGTCAGTCAACTCACTGTTGTGTGTTATGACCTACTCTAGTTCAGTCAACTCATGTGTTGTGTTATGACCTATCTCTTAGTTCAGTCAACCACTGTGTTGTGTTATACCTACTCTTAGTTCAGTCAACTCACTGTGTTGTGTTATGACTACTCTATGTTCAGTCAACTCACTGTGTTGTGTTATGATACTCTTAGTTAGTCATCACTGTGTATGTGTTATGACACTCTTAGTTCAGTCAACTCACTGTGTTGTGTTATGACCTCTACCTTAGTTCAGTCAACTCACTGTGTTTGTTATGACCTACTCTTAGATCAGTCAACTCACTGTGTTGTGTTATGACCTACTCTTAGTTAGTCGCCTCACTGTGTTCTGTTATGACCTACTCTTAGTTCAGTCAACTCACTGTGTTGTGTTATGACTACTCTTAGATCAGTCAACTCACTTGTGTTGTGTTTGACTACTCTTAGTTCAGTCAACTCACTGTATTATTGCTATTTTGGGGGAAATACAAGTTGGGGGAAATACAAGTTTTCACACATATCTGTTTGTACGTGGCTGCTTATTCAATAAAGCAACTGCAAGGCAAATCTAAATATTTATTTTAAATGGTAGCTGTGATTTAGCCGGCGGAACCGCTGCAAAATGATATTGGGAAACATATTTATATATTGAAAAGGGTGGTACTAACTATAAAGAGAAAGGGTGCCACTAACTACATAGAGAATAGGGTGCTACTAACTATATAGAGAATATGGTGCCATTAACTATGTAGAGAAAAGGGTGCATAACTACTAGAGAAATAGGTGCCATTAACTACATGTAGAGAAAGGGGTGCATTAACTATATAGACAATAGGGTGCTACTAACTATATACGAGAAGGGTGCATTATATTAGAGAATAGGGTGCCATTAACTATGTAGACAATAGGGTGCTCACTAACTATATAGAGAATAGGGTGCCATTAACTATATAGAGAATAGGATGTCATTTGGTATGCATATCTATCAGATCTGGTTGAAGAACATACAATTGAGAAAAAGGGAAGATATACTGTGCATTGATGTGTTAGGCTCATGACTTGAGGATGAGGAGATATTTTGCTTGGTGATGTACATCTTTGAGGATAGAGGATATTTAGCTTGGTGTAATGTACATCTTTGAGGATAGAGGATCATTTAGCTTGGTGGTATGTACATCTTTGAGGATAGGAGGATATTAAGCTGGTTGTATGTACATACTTTGAGGATAAAGGAGGATATTTAGCTTGGTGTATGTACATCTTTGAGGATAGGAGGATATTTAGCTTGGTGTAATGTAATCTTTGAGGATAGGAGGATATTTAGCTTGGTGTATGTACATCTTAGGACACGTGTCAGGACAGATTAGCATTGAGGACGCATTTCATTTCCTGTTCAACACAATCACTCACACTGTCGACATCATAAAAGAGAAAGCCAGAAAGAAAAGATGACCAATCATGGTGTGTTACTGTAAGTATCTCTCGATGTGTTGTGTGTGGTGTGTGTGTGTGTGTTGTGTGTGTGTGTGTGTGTGTGTGTGTGTGTGTGTGTGTGTGTGTGTGTGTGTGTGTGTGTGGTCTGTACGTATCTGTGTGTGTGTCCCTAGCCATGTTCTGCTTTGACAGTTGGCATGGAGGATGCTGAGCGTCATCACCTCACCACGTCCGTGTGTCACAACCTGCTGCTTACCGTGTGTCACGCCGTGGGCGGCTCCTCGTTGTGTGTGTGTGTGTGTGTCGTGTCCGTCTGGGCTGATGGCGTTCCTGAAACACACACAATAATGGCACTGTCTGCCGCGCCATCAGGCTCTCCTCTCCCGACAGGACACTTTCCCCTCTCCCTCTCCTCTCCCTCTCCCTCCTCTCTCTCTCCTCTCCCTCTCCTCTCCTCTCCTCTCCTCTCCCTCTCTCCCTCTCCCTCTCCTCTCCTCTCCCTCTCCCCTCTCCCTCTCCTTCTCTCCGTGTTCTCGTTCTCTCTCTCGCTCTCTCTCTCGCTCTCTCTCTCTCTCTCTCGCTCTCTCTCTCTCTCTCTCAATATACACTTGTCAGGACACAGATTTGCATTGAGGATGCATTTAATTGCCTGTTCAACACAAATAACACACTGTCAAAATCCTAAAAGAGAAAGCCAAAAAGAGAGAGACGACCAATCTTGTTTGTGTGACACCCCCTCTTTGTCTCTTTCTTTCTTTCTTTCTTTCTTTCTTTCTTTCTTTCTTTCTTTCTTTCTTTCTTTCTTTCTTTCTTTCTTTCTTTCTTTCTTTCTTTCTTTCTTTCTCTCTCTTTTCTCTCTATCTCTCCGTACAGGAGAGAACACCAACCATTATGTAATTATGTAATTACTCCATGCATAGAGACAGAGAGCTCTTGGAGGGTGTTCCTCAGGAAATATAACCCTGTGCTGTAAATCATCAAAGTACCTCTCTGAGCGGGCCAGCCAGAGGAGAGAGCGCCAGTCCTTCACAGACCAGGCGTCGCTCCGACCCCACTCGCACCCTCTGTAATTGCCTGCTTGCCGGGCTGCTGCTGTGTAATTTGTTCGTGGCGCTCTAGTGGCTGCAGGGTGCTGACAGGATAAGGAGCCTGAGATTTAATGCCCAACTTTCTCTCTCTCCCTCTCTCTTTCTCTCTCTCTGTTTGTCTCTCCGTCTCTTTATCTCTCTCTCAGTTCAGTTGCTTTATTGGCATGATGTGTTAATACTATCACTCTCCCCTCTCTCACTCTTCCCCTCGCTCCTTCCCCCTCAGTTTCTTGCTCAATACTTTATGGTCTGGCCTTTGCTAGTTGTGGGATGATGTGGCCCCATGTCAAGCCTAGTGCTGACTTTCTACTGGAGCCATATATGAGGCATTGAGTCTGGCTTGGCTGCAGCCATTAACGCCTGTCTCAGTCTATGGGGCCTTGTGTGTACCAGAGAGATCCTACAGTTTCAGCAGCTCGGGTTGCACAACTCCAGAAAGGTTCCCACAATTCCCAGATTTTCCAGAAATCCTGTTTGTAGGATTGCAGATTCCGTGAATATTCCTACTGGAATTTGCAACCCTAGCCACCAGCCTTATCCAGTCTCATTGTCATACCCGATACATTTTTGAAACACTTTTTGTGCTCAACAGTATAGATGACTTGGTGTTGAACTGCTATATCAGTCATGAAAAGGCTATGTTTCACAATGACTATATAATGCAATAAATAATATGCTTACTGTGCTTATTAAATTCCTAAGCACAGATAATGGGTAAAGGCATCCTGACAGATGCCGGGCTTGTCCCACTGCAGGTGTGTGCATGTCAACGGTGTGTGTCCCTAGGCGTTGTGTTTCTGTGTATGTGTGTGTGTGTGTGCCTGTGTAGGCGTTGTGTGTGTGTGGGCAGTGTGTGTGTGTGGGCGGTGTGTGTGGTGTGTGGGCGGTGTTTGTGTCTGTGTGGGAAGTGTGTGTGTGTGAGTGTTTGTGTGTGTGTGGGCGGTGTGTGTGTGTGGGCGGTGTGTATGTGTGTATGGGCGGTATGTATTCCCCGCAATGCGCCCACTCTGCATAAAGAGGGGCAGGAGGAGGGGAGGCCGGCTCTTTAGTGACAGTAGACCCCCTCCGGACCCTCTCTGTGGTTGTGGGCGGGGGACAGTTAGCCTGTATTCTACCTTCTTTAAGACCCCCTCCAAGCCTCCACATTCTGGAGATGACTACCTGCCTAGGAGCCCTCCTCGGCCCATCTGTCTGCTCTGGCTGGGTGGAGGGGGCTGCAGGCTGGGGAGAGCCTGGKAGGGAATCCCCTCTCTCTGGTTCTCCTGGAGTGGCTGACACTAATCAGAAACCACCACAACGTGAGTACTTCTGAGTGCTTACTCAGCACTATATATATGTCTGTTAGACTGTCAGCTGGAGGAAGGAAGGAGGGGAAGGGACAGAGGTCCCCCGGGGTTTGGGGTGGTGGGTTGGTGGATGTGGGTGGTGGGTGGAGTGTCTGTGTGGGTCCATGTGGAAGGGTGTGTTTTATGACAGGAGTAGTGTTGTGTGTGTGTGTGTGTGTGTGGTGTGTGTGTGGTGTGTGTGTGTGTGTGTGTGTGTGTGTGTGTGGTGTGTGTGTGTGTGTGTGTGTGTGTGTGTGTGTGTGTGTGTGTGTGTGTGTGTGTGTTGTGTGTGTGTGTGTGTGTGTGTGGTTGCTTGGTTAGTAGAAGGGAATGTTTCCGTGAATATGCACTCTCACTGAAATATGACACAATCACAGACTTTATATCAATGAAACAAGTGCAGCGTGAGAGGCCATGTACCTGTCCCTCACTAAGCAATGAGTTCCACAGACTCTTGGCAGCAGTGGTATTCCAGCTGCCTTTCCTCACTCAAGATGAGTCTCAAACGAACTCCTTGGCCAGTGTATTCACTGCCTGTCCTCACTAAGATGAGTCCAGACTCCTTGGCCGTGTATTCCCCTGTGTCCTCCTAAGATGAGTCAAGGACTCCTTGGCCAGTATTCAGCTGCCTGTCCCTCACTAAGATGAGTCAAGACTCCTTGGCCAGTGTATCCAGCTGCCTGTCCCTCACAAGATGAGTCAGACTCCTTGGGCCAGTGTATTCAGCGCCTGTCCCTCACTAAGATGAGTCAAGACTCCTTGGCCAGTGTTTATTCAGCTGCCTGTCCCTCACTAAGATGAGTCAAGACTCCTTGGGCCAGTGTTTTCACTGCCTGTCCCTCACTAAGATGAGTCAAGACTGCCTTGGGCCAGTGTATCAGCTGCCTGTCCTCCCTAGATAGTCAAGACTCCTTCGGCCAGTTTATTCAGCTGCCTTCCCTCACTAAGATGAGTCAAGACTGTCCTTGGCAGTGTATTCAGCTGCTTCCCTCACTAAGATGAGTCAAGGATCTTGGGCCCAGTGTATTCAGCTGCCTGTCCCTCACTAAGATGAGTCAAGACTCCTGGGCCCAGTGTATTCAGCTGCCTGTCCCGCACTAGAGATGAGTCAAGACGTCCTTGGCCAGTGTATTCAGCTGCTTTCCCCACTAATGATCAGACTCCTTGGCCAGTGTATTCATCTGCCTTCCCTCACTAAGATGAGTCAACGACTCCTTGGGCCAGTGTATTCAAGCTGCCTGTCCCTCACTAAATAAGTATAGAACTCCTTGGCCAGCTGTATTCATCTGCCTGTCCTCA
>NC_036866.1:6812016-6827804 GCF_002910315.2 Salvelinus sp. IW2-2015
TTCAGCTGCTTTCCCTCACTAAATGAGTCAGACTCCTTGGCCAGTGTATTCAGCTGCCTGTCCCTCACTAAGATGAGTCAAGACTCCTTGGGCCAGTGTATTCAAGCTGCCTTTTCCCTCACTAAGATGAGTCAAGACTCCTTGGGCCAGTGTATTCATCTGCCTGTCCCTCACCCACAGTGAACTGGGAACATTCATTTATATATACTCTCAAACCTTGGAGACAGCTGGATATTTAAGATGTTTAAAAACAAACGCGCTGGATAAAACTTGCTCCGTGGACCGGTGAGAAATCACACTTCATTAATTCCTTCAGTGAGAGGACTCGGCTGGATGAATTGGCTGAACAGACACAAGCGTTGCGGCACAAGGGCTGCAGGCGTGGGAAAGGCCCGGCTCTGATAACAAGCAGTCCTCCTCCTCAGCACTGCAGGCTTTGGCCCTGACCTCCAACCCCCTCCCCCTGCCTCCCTGCTCTCTTTCCCCTCTGGAGGTGGGTGAAAGAGAGGTTTAGGTCAGCCAGGGATAGGCCCACAGCTGTTGGGGCTGGCTGGTCTGACTGTTTATTTGGGCAGGCCCAACCAAAATAAGCCCTGGCAGGCCTCACTCCTGAGGAACCTCGGCTCGGCCCTTTTTCTGTTAACAATAAGRAACAGCCCTGACAGAGGAGGGAGCTGCTCTATCCCAGGGAGAGGAATGGAATAGATGWTGTATATTTCTGTACTACATTACCTAATTTCAATCACTCATCGTCATGTTCAGCTGGACTACTGTTTCCTTAACTGACTACCAGTTCATCTCTGGTGTAATAAAACCTGTTCTATAGGTAGGTGATATGGTGGACTGGATCAGGCCCATTAGTAGCTGTTGATCACAACCAGTAGCTCTAATCTAATGTTTATCTACACTGAGTATACAAAACATTAGGAACATCTTCCTAATATTGAGTTRCACCCTCTTTTGCCCTCCGAACAAATCACATTTGATTGGTCTTATGCACATGGTTAGCAGATGTTATTGTGAGTGTAGAGAAATGCTTATGCTTCTAGATCCGACAGTGCAACGATATCTAACAATTCCACAACAACTACCTAATACACACAAATCTAAGTAAAGGGATGGAGTAAGAATATATAAATATAAATATATGGATGAGCGATGACCGAGCTGCATAGGCAAGATGCAATAGATGGTATAAAATACAGTTTATACATATGGGATGAGTAAAGCAAGATATGTAAACATTATTAAAATGGCATTATTAAAGTGACTAGTGATCCATTTATTAAAGTGGCCAATGATTTCAAGTCAGTATGTTGGCAGCAGCCTCTATGTGTTAGTGATGGCTGTTTAACAGTCTGATGGCCTTGAGTTATAAATGAACAGCTTCAATTCGTCTGGGCGTGGACCCGACATGGTGTCCAAAGCGTTCCACATGCATGCTGGCCCAGACTCCAAATGCTTCCCACAGATGTGTCATGTTGGGTGTGTATCAAGACTCAGACCCCATGCACTGCCTGTCAGTCAGTCAGCGGTGTAGTTCAGTGGCCGGTGCTCAGGGAGGGGCAGCTGTCCGTCAGGCAGGCAGGGCTACTAGAGCTACATATGGCTGTTCGATCAGGGCCTATAGACGGACTGTCAGGCCTGCAGTTTGGCAGAGTAGTAAACAGTGCGAAGTTGAAAAGACCTGTTGAGRACATGGGGTCAGTCCAGTGTGTTTGAACACCGCCGATGTCATCGTATTAAGTGATGAGGATCAGGGCTACGCTGGATATCAACAACATGACAAATACGGATAATGAATCACTATCAAGGTAAGAATGAAATGACTGTCAATGTTTTCGAAAGCAGGAGATCATTGACACCAGACATGCCCCACCCCCCCTCCCCACCAATGTCCCCCCAAACCCTCCTCCCCGCTCTGTGGCCCATCACTCCCTACTTTGACACTGAGTGGGTGACTCCTGAGTTGGCCTGACAATGGAGAACATGTGTCTGTTTCAGAACAAGCCCTAACTTGTCTGACCCCTCATTTGGGATGCGGCCCGAAAAGCCACTGCTTAAAACAAAACGATCTTGTTTTCTCAGACAGGAATTTAATTTTCCGTGCATTTGTTCTCTTCCTGTTCTTCCTATTCCAAATAAAAGAGCCGATTCCGCCTTTCTTTCTCTGCTGAGTAATGAATAGAAACACTTGTCTTTGATTCGTTAGCTGGCGTTAGAAGCGATGTACGCGGTGGTGAATTGGATTCAGATCTTTTGAATCTGTCTAATTCTTCAAGCACGGAGAAATCTGTTATTGTCTGTGTGCGATTAGCCAGATCTGTTCTCTCTTCATAAATTCCATGTCAACATTAAATAGGAGCCCACTTCTGAAACGGCTTTGATGGACAATATGAGCAGCTTAAATGTCCTTGTCTGCTTTCCAACGGCTCAATGTGGACAGATTAATCAGGACCAATGTAGGAACAACCAACGTTTGTCTGTCGATTTAGTTTTGCCTCCCAAGGCTGCGTTGTCCCTTTCCATGGTCCATGGAAAAACAACAAGGCTGTCTTACACCATGTAATGAACTCCACGTCTTTGGGTCAAACCCAAGTCAGCATTGTCCTCGGCACGGTGTGGAAACGAAGGCACCTGAGCATCTGTCTCTCTAACATCGAAGGGAACTTATTTTTATTGTTTTAACGAAGGCACCTGAGCATCTCTCTCTCTCACATTATTTTCCACAAACAGGCTTTGACAAAGTAGTGATTGAACGAGTACATGATTTGGAATAACAGTTGTAGGCTACAGCCACTACACCTAGCAATTCAGAGCAGTATGTCAGTGTAGGAAATGTTAAAGGCTCTTCTCTTCCTTTTCGCTCTCAGTTAGATGGAGCAGATATCTCCTGTCCACCTCATAGAGGACTGCAGTGTTGTGATGTCATCTAGGTTTAGTATGAGTCGTTCAGAATGGTGGAAAGAGCTCTAAAGGCTTCAGAAGCGGGTCAATTGATTTGAGTCTGGTGGTGAAAAGTACATTTCAAGGTGTTTTAACGCTCCTGAACTGAGTCTAAAGGTATTTCCACAGTCGCAGTCTCAGTCTCTAACTTTCTAGGGGAGAGAGAGAAGGGGAAAGGGGAAGAGATGGTGAACAGTGGGGGGCGTATGGTCAGTGACCTCAGCTGTCCTCTGGACACGGTCACAGCATGAAGCTGCTTCTTTTTATGTCATGCAATATTTCTTTTACAGCCATGTTCTTTTTTTTCTGACTGAGGATGTCGCCAATGTTTTTGCCCCGTCCATGCTTTACTGTTTCTATAATGGCTTGTGTGCTTTGCTAGACATTTAGGGTTGTACTGAGCTAACATGATTTGTGTGTGAGGAGGATAGGCCTACTGTTAACTCCTTGACTGTGTCCATTTTTTCCATCTCTTTTCAGAAATGTGTCTAGTCCATTTTCATTGTACATGATGTTTAAAATATGTTCCTCTGGTGAAGATAGATATGCAAGAAGTAAGTACCGTTGGTTTCATCTCATGTATTTAATTGGCCAACCGCTAATTGACGTTATCGCTCCCTCTGTCACTGACGGCAGAACAAGCCAAGGTGTTTTGATAGGGAGTGTGAATTATAGGGGGCACAGTAGGTGGGTGTGTCTTTTAGATTTGTGGCGGATGCATGCTGGGATTAATTCATCACAGCTCTCGGAATGTTCCGCATTGTAGGCTAGATCCAACATATCATGTTATTGAAATATGTTGACCGTACTAGTGTGTGTGTGTCCTTTCTCTTTTTTGAGTGTATCTCACCACACACACCTCTCATAACATCCTCTTGGGTTGATAATACCCCTCATCACATCTGTGGTCTGACAAAACCAACACGATATTACATCTCATCACATCTGTGGTCTGACAAAACCAACACGATATTACATCTCATCACATTGTGGTTGACAAAACCAACAGATATTAATCTCATCACATCTGTGGTCTGACAAAACCAACACGATATTACATCTTCATCACATCTGTGGTCTGACAAAACCAACAATGATATACATCTCATCACATCTGTGGTCTCTGAGAAAACCAACACCATATTACATCTCATCACATCTGTGGTCTGACAAAAAACAACATGATATTACATCTCATCACATTGTGGTCTCTGATAAGACCAACACGATATTACCCCTCATCAATCTGTGGTCTCTGATAAGACCAACACAATATTACATCTCATCACATTGTGGTCTCTGAGAAAACCAACACGATATTACATCTCATCACATCTGTGGTCTGACAAAACCAACATGATATTACATCTCATCACATTGTGGTCTCTGATAAGACCAACACATATTACATCTCATCACATCTGGGTCTCTGATAAGACCAACACAATATTACATCTCATCACATTGTGGTCTCTGAGAAACCAACACGATATTACCCTCATCACATCTGTGGTCTCTGATAAGACCAACACGATATTACATCTCATCACATCTGTGGCTCTGACACGACCAACACGGTTATTTAGTCATCATTGTCTTGACATCGAGCTCTAGTCAAAGCCTGGGGGTCAGATCTGTGTTCTCACAGACAAAAATCAATACGTGATGTTCTGCTGAATGAAGCCGTTTACTATCTCTACATACAGGCCTTTTAATTAGCTGGGACAGGGCCATTTGGTACTGTTCTCAGGCAGACCCATGATGACTAGTCAACCTCAGCCGTCTGTCTATGGAAGAGACCACCCTGTTTGTCTGACAAAGGTTTCTACAATGGTTAATCTGGTATTTTATGGTACCTGTATTTATTTATCAAAGTCTTGTTTTATTAAGTGCTCTCGTATTCAGAAAGGCAGGACATCCCTTACCGCTGCTGGAAATGGAACTCTCCTTACCGCTACTGGAAATGGACATCCCCTTACCGCTGCTGGAAATGAACTCCCCTTACCGCTGCTGGAAATGGAACTCTCCTTACCGCTGCTGGAAATGAAACTCTCCTTACCGCTGCTGGAAATGGAACTCTCCTTACCGCTGCTGGAAATGGAACTCCCCTTACCGCTGCTGGAAATGGAACATCCCCTTACCGCTGTTGAAATGGGAACTCTCCTTACCGCTACTGAAATGGACATCCCCTTACCGCTGCTGGAAATGGAACTCCCCTTACCCTGCTGGAAATGGAACTCCCTTACGCTGCTGAAATGGAACTCTCCTTACCGCTGCTGGAAATGGAACTCTCCTTACCGCTAATGGAAATGGAACTCCCCTTACCGCTGCTGGAAATGGAACTCCTCCTTACCGCTACTGGAAATGGACATCCCCTTACCGCTGCTGGAAATGGAACTCCCCTTACCGCTGCTGGAATGGAACTCCCCTTACATGCTGTTGGAAATGGAACTCTCCTACCGCTGCTGGAAATGGAACTCTCTTACGCTGCTGAAATGGATCCCTTACGCTGCTGGAAATGGACATCCCCTTACCGCTGCTTGGAACATGGAAACTCTCCTTACCGCTGCTGGAAATGGACATCCCTTACCGCTGCTGGAAATGGAACTCCCTTACCGCTGCTGAAATGGAACTCCCCTTACGCTGCTGGAAATGGAACTCTCCTTACCGCTGCTGGAAATGGAACTCTTCCTTTACCGCTGCTGAAATGAACTCTCCTTACCGCTGCTGGAAATGGAACTCTCTTACCGCTGCTGGAAATGGAACTCCCTACCGCTGCTGGAATGGAACTTCCCCTTACCGCTTGCTGGAAATGGAATCGCTTTGGAACTCCCTTACCGCTGCTGGAAATGGAACTCTCCTTACCGCTGCTGGAAATGGAACTCTCCTTACCCTGTGGAAATGGAAACTGGAACTCTCCTTACCGCTGCTGGAAAATGGAACTCCCCTTACCGCTGCTGGAAATGGAACTCCCTTACCGCTGCTGGAAAATGGAACTCTCCTTACCGCTGCTGGAAATGGAACCCCTTACGCTGCTGGAAATGGACATCCCCTTACCGCTTGCTGAAATGGACATCCCCTTACCGCTGCTGGAAAATGGACATCCCTTCCCGCTGCTGGAAATGGAACTCCCTTACCGCTGCTGGAAATGGACATCCCCTTACCGCGGTGCTGGAAATGGACATCCCCTTACGCTGCTGGAAATGAATCCCCTTACCGCTGCTGGAAATGGAACTCTCCTTACCGCTGCTGGAAAATGGACATCCCCTTACCGCTGCTGGAAATGGAACTCCCCTTACGCGCTGCTGGAAATGGAACTCCCCTTACCGCTGCTTGAAATGGAACTCCCCTTACCGCTGCTGGAAATGAACTCTCCTTACCGCTGCTGGAAATGGACATCCCCTTACCGCTGCTGGAAATGGAACTCCCCTTACCCGCCTGCTGGAATGGAACTCTCCTTACCGCTGCTGGAAATGGAAACTCCCCTTACCGCTGCTTGAAATGGAACTCCCCTTACCGCTGCTGGAAATGGAACTCCCCTTACCGCTGCTGGAAATGGGAACTCCCCTTACCGCTGCTGTAAATGGAAACCCCTTACCGCTGCTGGAAATGGAACTCTCTACCGCTGCTGAAATGGAACTCCCTTACCGCTGCTGGAAATGGAACTCCCCTTACCGCTGCTGGGAAATGAACTCTCCTACGCTGCTGAAATGGAACTCCCCTTACCGCTGCCTGGAAATGGACATCCCTTACGCTGCTGGAAATGGACATCCTTACCGCTGCTGGAAATGAACTCCCCTTTACGCTGCTGGAAATGAAACTTCCTTTACCGCTGCTGGAAATGGAATCACCTTACCGCTGCTGGAAATGTTAACTCCCCTCTCCCGCTGCTGGAAATGGAACTCCCCTTACCGCTGCTGTTACTGGAAATGACATCCCTTACCGCTTGCTGGAAATGGGAACTCTCCTTACCGCTGCTGGAAATGGAACTCCCCTTACCGCTGCTGGAAATGAACTCTCCTTACCGCTGCTGGAAATGGGAACTCTCCTTACCGCTGCTGGAAATGGAAACTCCTACCGCTGCTGGAAATGGAACTCCCTTTACCGCTGCTGAAATGGACATCCCTTACCGCTGCTGGAAATGGAACTCCCTTACCGCTGCTGGAAATGAACTCTCCTTACCGCTGCTGGAAATGGAACTCCCTTACCGCTGCTGGAAATGGAACTCCCTTACCGCTGCTGGAAATGGACATCCCACCGCTGCTGGAAATGGAACTCTCCTTACCGCTGCTGGAAAGGAACTTCCTTACGCTGCTGGAAATTGACTCCCCTTACCGCTGCTGGAAATGGACATCCCTTACCGCTGCTGGAAATGAACTCCCTTACCGCGTGCTGGAAATGGACTACCCTTACCGCTGCTGGAAATGGACATCCCCTTACCGCTGCTGGAAATGGACATCACCTTACCGCTGCTGGAAATGGAACTCCGCTTACCGCTGCTGGAAATGGAACTCTTCCTTACGCTGCTGGAAAATGGACCACGAAATGACTCCCTTACCAGCTGCTGGAAAATGGAATCTCCTTACCGCTGGGAAATGAACTCCCCTTACGCTGCTGGAAATGGAACATCCCTTACCGCTGCTGGAATGGAACTCTACCTTACCGCTGCTGGAAATGGAACTCCCCTTACCGCTGCTGGAAATGGAACTCCCCTTACCACTGCTGGAAATGGACATCCCCTTACCACTGCTGGAAATGGACATCCCCTTACCGCTGCTGGAAATGGAACTCCCCTTACCGCTGCTGGAAATGGAACTCCCCCTCTCCCGCTGGAATGTACACCTTAACTCTCCCTCCAGTTTGTGTCTGTCTGTCAGCGGCTTTGATGTGGTCCATGATGGGTCAACTCTGCCACATCTCTGCCCTGACCCGGGAAGGCTGCTCTGGGTCAGCACACTCAATGGCTTACCCTGTCCTCCCTCATGGGGAAAAAACCCTAGCCCACAACAGGCTCTCTTGTGCTGGGGCTCTGTGGGATCTCTGTGAAGGCATTCCCACCTGTGGCAGGCCCTGGGACGGACAAAGGGACGTGTGAAATATCAGTCTGGTAAGGTCAGGCCTCAGAGAGTAGGGTAGCTGTGAATCTAATACCACCAACACAAAGGGTTCCAAAACGGTTATTTTGTTGTCCTCCGTAGCATAACCCTTTTTGGTTCCAGAGAGAACTCTTTTTGGTTTCAGAGGGAACTCTTTGGTTCCAGAGAGAACCCTTTAGGGTTCCATGTAGAACCCTCTATGGGAAAGGTCCTACATGGAACCTAAAATAGTTCTACCTGGAACCAAAAAGGTTCTACCTGGAACCAAAATGGGTTCTTCAAAGGGTTCTATTACGGGACAGCCAAAGAACCATTTTAGATAGCACCTTTTTCTCTAAGAGTGTCTGGGCCTGGGAAGGCCTGCCTAATATGATACCCATGCGACATCCTATCTGGGCCTGGCCTGGCTTTGTGTCTCTGCTGAGTGCTGGGAGGGGAAGAGGGGGTTGAAGTGTGTGTCTGTCTGTGTAGTGTGGTAATATCTATAATTTATACAACGGGTGGGTCTAATCCTGAATGCTGATTGGTTTAAACCGCATTCCAGCCAGTGTCTATTCCAGAAGTTACCACCGACTAAATCTATGAAAATGCCTGTTTACTCTGTTTCATCTGACTGTGCAATCCACTGTCTCATCAGCCCAGGCAGGTAAATTATAAACTTGATCTGCACTATTAAAAGCATCTAGACATTATCTCACATTTCTTTTAGACTAAAATGTAGTTTTCAACAGCAGAGATTTGTATAAACCTTGCTGTCTGTCTCTCCGACATTTGCAACATTGTTTCAATATTCAAATTTGATCTCCAGCTGTCCCATAGTAATGAACATTTCGGGAGTCGGGACGAGACAGAAAGGTAGGCAGCTTTTCTCAGCTAGGGGGTGAAGTGTGTGTCTCTGTGTGTAGTGTGGTAATATTTATCATATTTACAGTACCAGTCAAAAGTTTGGAAACACCTACTAATTTGAGATTCTTCACCCTTTGCCTTGATGACAGCTTTGCACACTATTGACATTCTCTCAACCAGCTTTATGAGGTAGTCACCTGGAATGCATTGAAATTGTTGTCCAAATTGCCATTGATAAAATGTAATTGTGTTCGTTGTCCGTAGCTTATGCCTGTTCACGTTGACATCAGCAATCCGCTCGACCACACAACGCCATACATGTGATTGTGAGGCCGATTGGACGCACTGACAAATTCTCTAAAATTACATTGGAGGCGGCTTATAGTAAAGAAATGAACATTCAATTCTCTGTCAACAGCTCTGGTGGACATTCCTGCAGTCAGTATGCCAATTGCACGGTACCTTAACTTGAGACATCTGCGGCATTGTGTTGTGTGACAAAATGCAGGTTTTAGAGTGGCCTTTTATTGTCCCCACACAAGGTGTACCTGTGTAATGATCATGCTGTTTAATCATCTTCTTGATATGTCACACCTGCCAGGTGGATGGATTATCTTGGCAAAGGAGAGATGCTCACTGTCACGGCGGTTGAATGAAGAGGACCAAGGTGCAGCGTGGTAAGCGTACATATTCCTTTATTTCATATGACGCCGACAAAAACAATAAACCATCCAAAACAACCGTGAAGCTAAAGGCTATAGTGCCAACAAACAAAGACAACTTCCCACAAAGACAGGGGGAAAAAAGGGCTACCTAAGTATGGTTCTCAATCAGAGACAACGATAGACAGCTGTCCCTGATTGAGATCCCTACCCGGCCAAAACATAGAAATACAAATAATAGAACGGAAGGACATAGAATACCCACCCCAAATCACACCCTGACCAAACCAAATAGAGACATAAAAAGGATCTCTAAGGTCAGGGCGTGACACTCACTAACAGGGATATAAATACATTTGTGCACAACATTTGATAGAAATAAGCTTTTTGCACGTATACGAACATTTCTGAGATATTTTATTTCAGCGCATGAAACATGGGACCAACACTTTACATGTTGTGTTTATATTTTGTGTTTAGTGTAGATGTAGGACATTTCTATCACACGTTCCAGTAATCAGCGCTCTGGATACTGTAGAGATACGTTTTGGCCCGTCAGACGAGAGAAGGGAATACTGGCCCTTTGTAATGCGGTGCGTGCTGGTGGCAGCGAAGTCAGGCGCAGGAGAATGAACGGAGCTGTTTAATAAACATTCAAAAAACCTCCGAAGACCAAAGTATACAAAAATAACATAATAGGGTGCAAAACCCGTCGCACACCAGAACAAATAACACACCTACATACAACAAACAACCTCTGCCAAGGACATGATGGGAAACAGAGGGTTAAATACACAACATGTAATTGATGGGATTGGAACCAGGTGTGTAGGAAGACAAGACAAAACCAATGGAAAATGAAAAATGGATCAATGATGGCTAAGAGCAGTACGGATGAAGTCGACCACCCGAACAAGGAGAGGGACCGACTTCGGCGGAAGTCGTGACACCTTAGGCATTGCCTTGAGCCATGTGGCCGGAAGTGACAGAGACCACATCAATTAGGGGCCGAGCCTAATGTGTGTGTGTGTGTGCGTGCGTGCGTGCGTGCGTGCGTGCGTGCGTGCGTGCGTGCGTGCGTGCGTGCGTGCGTGCGTGCGTGTGCGTGTTGACAGATGGGGAGCGGCCGTGCGGTACAGTGATCCCAGCGCTGTCTGTTGGGAGTGTTATGTTTGACTGCAGGGGCTGCTCTCCCTGAACAACAGGTCAATGTCTCTGATCTGTGATTGAGGAATCACCACATGTTCACTGTTCTCTGCAGAGCTGTGTTGCCTGGCCAGGAAATGTGCTATAAAGACATATAAAGTAGGGAGATATCCTATGGTAAGGGGAGGATATCCTATGGTAGGGAGATATCTATGTAAGGGAGATATCCTATGGTAGGGAGATATCATGGTAAGGGAGATATCCATGGTAGGATCCATGGTAAGGGAGATATCCATGGTAAGGCGAGATATCCATGGTAAGGGAGATTTCCTACACTACAGATAAAGATGGACAAGGCCAATATGTTAAATCTCTTATCATTTAAAAAAAATATATGATGTAATAGCAGCCACACCCAATAATCAGAGACAGTGTGTACAATTAGGCCTAAGAAGTTCAACATAAAAAAAGGAAAACACAAAGTTTCAATAAAAAAAATATGCAAGATTAAAGTAAACTAAGAAGTTTCAATAAAAGAACTAAACAATAGAGAAATAAAGGCCCAATTAGTCAGGAGGGTCCACTCTAACATTGTAATAGTAGACTCGACATGACAAGGCAATATGTTAAACTCTTATCATTTAAAAAAAAATATGATGTAATAGCAGCCAATCGACCATCAGAGACGAGTGTGTAATTAGGGGCTTGTGAGTGAGAGGGTGTAAAGCTCACTGAAAAGACATTTCGTCTCTAATTGACTCTCCAGTGAGTGCTCATTGACTCTGCTGAACCTGTGTGGAGTTTTTCCCCCGCCTCGTAAGGGGGGGGGGGGGGGGCGCAGGCTTTTGATTTAAATCCACTTGTCTCCCAAACTTAACGACAGAGTAAAGGAAAGGAGAACGCTGGCGGTGAGGCGGGATCAAGAGGAGACCGTCTGTTCTTTAGTCTTGACCGGTCTGTCTGGGATCAGCACTAGTCTCCTTCCAGGCTTTTTATGGCTTAAAATGTATTACCCAATTTGCAGTCCTGCAGGGCTCTTTGAAACTCCTCTTAAGCTGCCCATTGACACAGAGCATCAAAATTAGGGTATCATGAACACATTTTTGGGGCGTTAATTGTGGAAGTCTTTGATTTCATTTGAGTTTTTTGAAGTTTGCATAGATCTTAGTCCAGAGTATGTTCTCAGGCTTGACTTTCTCTCCAGGCAGTCTGTTAATTAGTCTCTGTTAATTAGTCTCTGTTAATTAGTTCCTGTTAATTAGTCTCTGTTAATTAGTCTCTGTTATTAGCTCTGTTAATTAGTCTCTGTTAATTGCTCCTGTTATATGTCTTGTTAATTAGCTCCTGTTAATTAGTCCTCTGTTATTAGCTCCTGTAATTAGTCTCTGTTAATAGTCTTGTTAATTAGCTCTGTTAATTAGCTCCTGCTTTTCATATGGCCAGGCGTCTCTGTATAATTAGCTCCTGTTAATTAGTCTCTGTTAATTAGTCTCTCGTATATTAGTCTCTGTTAATTAGCTCCTGTTATTAGCTCCTGCTTTTCATAATTGGCCAGGCAGTCTCTGTTAATTAGCTCCTGCTTTTCAAATTGGCCAGGCAGTCTTGTTAATTAGCTCCTGCTTTTCATAATTGGCCAGGCAGTCTCTGTTAATTAGCTCCTGCTTTTCATAATTGGCCAGGCAGTCCTCTGTTAATTAGCTCCTGCTTTTCATAATTGGCCAGGCAGTCTCTGTTAATTAGCTCCTGCTTTTTCATAATTGCCAGAGCAGCTTCTCTGTTAATTAGCTCCTCTGCTTTTCATAATTGGCCAGGCAGTCTCTTGTTAATTGCTCCTGCTTTATTATATAATTGGCCAGGCAGTCTCTGTTATTAGCTCCTGCTTTTCATAATTGGCCAGGCAGTCTCTGTTAATTAGCTCCTTGCTTTTCATAATTGGCCAGGCAGTCTCTGTTAATTAGCTCCTGCTTTTCATAATTGCCAGGCAGTCTCTGTTAATTAGCTCCTGCTTTTCATAATTGGCCAGGCAGTCTCTGTTAATTAGCTCCTGCTTTTCATAATTGGCCAGCAGTCTCTGTTAATTAGCTCCTGCTTTTCATAATTGGCCAGGCAGTCTCTGTTAATTACTCCTGCTTTACATAATTGGCCAGGCAGTCTCTGTTAATTAGCTCTGCTTTTCATAATTGCGGCGTCTCTGTTAATTAGCTCCTGCTTTTCATAATTGGCCAGGCAGTCTCTGTTTGGCAAAGGGCCCATGGCCCCTGTGGGGGTGGCCCCAGGCACGGCTTGTGGAGGTGCTGGTCTCCTGAGGAGAGGTTAAGGAGTGGGATCAGGGCCTCCCTGGGTGTCGATGGCTGGCTCTCTGCCACCGTGTCATCCATCCTGGGCCTAATCGAGTTATTATACCAACAAATCTCTCATCAGGGGCCCAGCGCCTGACACTCCCAGAAAGACACCCAGAGGGGGACTACAAATTTCCAGCAGCAGGATGTTGCTAAGAGAGGAGCCGAGGTACCTGTAAAGGTTTCCTCGCCTACCCACAGAGAGAGCACTCATGCTGGGCACCACACTGCTCTCTGGCCCCTGGTCAGCCATGGAGCTCCGGAGTGCGAAAGCCTGTGCCATAGTTACTGAGGAACACAATGGGCAGGGGACACAATGGGAGCACTATATCACACATACTGTCAATACATTTAAAGGCAACCCACGGACAATTAGCTGAAAGGGCACCAAGGTTTCATGGCCGTAGGCTCCAGCTCTGCAGGCCATGAGAGACGAACTGTCCACCCACGCGCAAGTGGCAGCTGGCGACGCTGCCCAGAGAATACATTGAGACTCCCCGGGACTACACGGTGACCTCTAAGTGTGTCCAACAAATCGAATGCATGCTGGGCTGCTATTCGTTGGGGCTCCACTATGGTTTATGACTTAATGAGGGAACTATCTCCCATCCAGGTGGTGGCTTTTTGTGACGATCAAAACAACCTAAATGTATGTTTCTAGGTTTGGGTCTTTGATGTAGTTGGGATTTTGTCTCACAAAATGGTTACTTTTTGGATATTAAGGAACCTAGCCATTTGCTTACGCTGTTTCCTGGCGACAGCTTTCGATTGGGTGCCTCAACAAAGTCCTTTATTCTATTCTTGTTAAAGTGGGTCATCTCCACATCTTGGACCTCATAATGTCTCCCTCAATTAGATTTTTGTAAGATAATTTAAAAAACATTTTATTTGCAACTTGCATGTAATCACATCATCCAACATGAAAAACAAATGCCATCTTTGATTTAGGCGAATGGGAAAGAAGTCCATCTGTTCATAATAGCCTAACAAGAACAAAAGGCCCTTTAGGGCAGTCAAAGCTCGCCTGCCATCTACAACCAGAACAACTGCAAGGCTCTAAACTTACCAGTACTTCTAACGTGTCCCGGTATGATGGATTCATTTAAATGGCTTGGCAAGCAACAAACAGTTCTCAACAGGATGAGAGGCGACACTCATCTTTAATTCTGACCAAAGATGGACTTCTTAAACCACATTTTCTAAAGATGGAATTAGACTTTGATGCATCAAAGCGGGTTGGTTTTGTTCATTAGCGGAAGGTTTCAGGGGACACAAGTTAAAGGGAAAATCACAAGAGATGACTCAACGGCATCAAGAGAAGAAACAGCTAAAAACTGGCAACACAGTTTAAGTTGAGTGCTCTGGTGCTGGATAAGCATGAACACGTTGTGCCTTTTTAGAGTGGTTTTAGAAAAGCTGCAGCAGAACAGGGACTGAAATGAGTGCAACCCTCAGCTTTCTGTAAATCTGACCCATCTATAAATCATCCCTCTGGCCACTGCGCTGACCGCTTCACCCCATTGGCCAGGATCTCAGCCTGTGTCCGGACGATGCCCTGACCCCGTGAAACTCTGACTGAGCCTCTCGGCCAATGGGGTCAAGGTGGTCAGCGCAGCGACCCGGCAGCCTGGGCTACCCGCTGCTCTGAAATAATGCAATTGGACACAGACTTCAGGATGATGGAGCACAAGGAATTATCAACGCTGACCGCTCCAATGGCCACTGACCACTGCAGCCAACGCTGACTGACCACTGCAGCCAACGCTGACTGACCACTGCTTATGTGGCACAGAAAAATGGTCCTTTTGAGATGATGTCACAGATGGTTTTTTTCTTCATCTATCCATATTGTTTTGTTATTTTTAGGATGCTGCTACTCAAGTATTTTCAAGGGGTCAGAGATGAGGGCAGTTGTGTTTCAAAGGTATGTGTATTCTATGGCCTTCTCTTCCCATGTGCTGGTGTTTGTCTTCTGAGTCCGGATACATTCACAGAAACACATACGAGAGGATAACCTGTAGCTTGAGATAACACTGTAATTACGATAATACTGTTGCTTCATCAAATAGGCTAGTATAACATAGAAGTAGGAATATTGCTTGCAWATAAGCTTTCGTCTCTAGAGTCACTTCAGGTGGTGAAAATGGTTGACATATTTAGTGACTCCAGTGCTTTTATTTACTGTGGGCTTTTCTCAATAAACCCCTGTACACAAGTCCCATTAACCCATTCATTCAATCCCACTCTGATGATCCAAACTCATGTGGTTTCTGCTGAGGCTGACATCACCATCTCACTGTCAGCGACCCTGAATTGTTTATGACCCTGGGTTCATTCTGTCAGCGTCATTACTAACATTGACCCAGACTAACAATAGCTCTACATGACACTGGCCTCATGTGACTAAACCCCTGTCAGTCTGTCCTGAGGAAGGTGTTTCTCTTGGTTCCGGTACCTCTCTCTCTCTTTAATGAGAATGTTTGTCAGTCTATAGACATGACGATGTTTCCCTCTTTCTCTTTAATGAGAATGTTTGTCAGTCTATAGACATGACGATGTTTCCTCTTTCTCTCTCTTTAATGAGAATGTTTGTCAGTCTATAGACATGACGATGTTTCCCTCTCTCTCTCTTTAATGAGAATGTTTGTCAGTCTATAGACATGACGATGTTTTCCCTCTTTCTCTCTCTTTAATGAGAAGTTTGTCAGTCTATAGACATGACGATGTTTCCCTCTTCTCTCTCTTTAAGAGAG
>NC_036866.1:6827904-6833506 GCF_002910315.2 Salvelinus sp. IW2-2015
TTCTAAATATGTTACATGTCATATTAACAGCATATAAACACTCTAAATAGGTTACATGTCATATTTAAAACAGCATATAAACACTCTAAATAGCGTTTACATTGTTCATATTATAAACACATATAAACACTCTAAAAGGTTACATGTCATATTAAACAGCCATATCAATACAACTCTAAATATGTTACATGTCATATTAAACATCATTATAAACACTCAATAGGTTAGATGTCATTTAAACAGCATATAAAACACTCTAAATAGGTTATCATATGTCATTAATTAAAAACAGCATATAACACTCTAAATAGGTTACTGTCATATTAACAGCATATAAACACTCTAAATAGGTTACATGTCATATTAAACATCATATAAACATCTAAATAGGTTCATGTTCATATTAAACAGCATATATAACACTCTAAATAGGTTACATGTCATATTAAACAATATAAACACTCTAATATTAGAGCATATAACCAATAGGTCATTTTAAACAGCATATAAACACTCTAAATAGGTTACATGTCATATTAAACAGCATATAAACACTCTAAATACGGTTACATGTCAATATTAAACACATATAAACACCTAAATAGGTTACATGTCATATTTAACAGCATAATAAACACTCTAAATAGGTTACATGTCATATTAAACATAGCATATAAACACTCTAAATAGGTTACATTCATATTAACAGCATATACACTCTAAATAGGTTACATGTCATATTAAACAGCATATAAACACTCTTAAATAGGGTCAGGAGCCAGACAGGGGGACTAAAAGGAAACAAAAGTTAATTATTTAGGCTATATTATTTCAATTATTTCAAGGCTATAGCCTACAAAGAAATACATTGCAAAGCATTTGGGAGTGAGACACAATAGGCTGGTAGGGACATACAGTGTTCAGCATTTAAACAACAATTTGTTGTATTAAATCATTATAGTCTAGAAATTGCRCATTGAGTCTGTAACTTACTTAGAATTAAATACATATTAAACAAAACATTTCTTATTAGTGCCTTTGAATTCATTTTTAGAAACAGGAGTTTGGCCACTCATGTGTTGGAGCCCGGAGAGCCAGCCAGCAGCGGAGAATATCCTCTCCACACTTGCAGAGCTACTGGGGATGCTAAACACCATGTTGGTCACTCTTGCCAGGCTGGGCAGCGATGCAGAGTTTTTATTTTTTAATTTTTCTATAGGTAGGCCTAAAGGTTTTTAGGCAAAATAACCCAATCAAAACAGAAACCTCCTTGAACGTGGGAAAAATTATGGACTATTGTATAGATAATAGAACAAAAATGAATGAAATGTTTAAGAGATCAGATATTTTGTTTATAAATACTTTGCTACACTGACACACTTAGTGACACAGTTATCTACCCACCTCGTTGATTCCTTTTAGCATGTGCACCTATTAAGTACACAATCATGCTTTCGAGATACGTGTCTTTTCACATTCCACAATGATTTTTTGTTGTTGTGGACTCTACAGCAGGACAATAGACTCTTGCCCGAGTTTAGGGACTTTAAATGTATTAATGGATACATGCGAGGCATGTCACTTCACTCATCTCTTTGTATAGCCCACCACAGTTTACTAACCACGTCTGGATGGATCCATAAGGAATTACGATAGGAATAAATATCACTGAATGACAGAAATATTGGAATAAAGCAGGCTAATGCAATTGAAGGCAACAAAGTGTTGCTTACTGAAACAACCAAAGTCATCATTATAATAGGATTATAATAGGATTTGAAGCAATAGCCTACCCGGGTGTGGTCAACTATAAGCATGGGGACTGGTCTTGATAAATCAATCAGATTTTTATTTTCACTGTATATTGGTTAGCCTACAATTAGGTCATAAATTAAGCATGATACTAAGACAATTTATTTCCAAAGAACAGAAAAGCATGTTTTAAGATGTATTTCTCTGTGCTATAGTAGCTGAGGATACGGTTGCTTCATGTCCATGAAATTAATTCATTGTTTTGCTCTTTCTGATAGGGTATAACAATCAAAATGTCTGGTCTGCGTGGACCTCTGATAGGGTATAATCAAATCAAAATGTCTGGTCTGTGTGGACCTCTGATAGGGTATAACAATCAAAATGTCTGGTCTGGTGACCTCTGATAGGGTATTACAATCAAATATGTCTGGCTCTGCGTGGACCTCTATAGGGTATAACAATCAAATGTCTGGTCTCCTGGACCTCTGATAGGGTATCAACAATCAAAATGTCTGGTCTGTGGACCTCTGATAGGGTATAACAATCAAAAATGTCTGGTCTGTGTGGACCTCTGATTTTTAGGGTATCACAATCAAAATGTTTTGGTCTCGTGGACCTCTGATAGGGTATCACAATCAAATGTCTGGTCTGTGTGGACCTCTGATAGGGTATCACAATCAAAATGTCTGGTCTGTGTGGACCTCTGATAGGGTATTCAACATCAAAATGTCTGGTCTGTGTGGACCTCTGATAGGGTATCACAATCAAAAATGTCTGGTCTATGTGACCTCTGATAGGGTATAACAATCAAAATGTCTGGTCTGCGTGGACCTCTGATAGGGTATCACAATCAAATGTCTGGTCTACATGGACCTCTGATAGGGTATCATCAAATGTTGGTCTACATGGACCTCTGATAGGTATAACAATCAAAATGTCTGGTCTACATGGACCTCTGATAGGGTATAAACAATCAAAATGTCTGGTCTACATGGACCTCTGATAGGGTATAACAACAAATGTCTGGTCTGCGTGGACCTCTGATAGGGTATAACAATCAAAATGTTCTGGTCTGCGTGGACCTCTGTAGGACTATTATAAGTAAGTGCCAAACAACCTCATAAAGACGCCCTCTGGTGGTTTTCAACGAGCATTGACGGCTACAATGGCTGACTGTAAAAACTATGACATCATGCACTGTAACATGCTGTACCAAGCTGTGCTGCAGTATGATGAAACTTTTAAAAGAGTACATCACCACACTCCCTCTCTTGGCCCTCATTTATGTAAGTCATCTTGATTTTTCACCTGTGTGTTTTATCAGCTTTTTATGAAAATATGTATTGAACCCAGACAGTAGCTACTGGAGCGGGCGAGAGCCGACGCTCTACACTTTGGGAATCTGTCTCCACGCTCCAGTCAAATTGGGCATGCTCAGCTCTCTCTCTATCTCTCTCTCTCTCTCTCTTCTGTTTAATATGTGATTGGGCTCTGGCCCGCTGTGTTCAATTAAAGGACTTAAGGATTGCGGCGAGCGACGAGAAGAGGCGCGGGGAGGAAATTAAGTGCTGCATCGCAATTGTGCTCTGTGTGCTCCTCGCTCCTCGAGAGATGATTAAGCAGAAGACGGGGGTGCGGGGGGGAGAGAAAAAGAGGTTGAGAGAGAGATTAGGATAAGAGCGGAGGGTTTGAGAGCGGGGGGGGGGGCGGCTCTGGAGAGAGGGAGGAAAAAGAGGTACAGTGAAATAAGCTTTCTGAGAAAGGACAGGTAGAGAGAAGGAACGGTAGAGAGAAGAAGATAATGAATGAGAGGTAGGAGAGAGGAGAGGTAGAGAGGTATATAGAGATAGAGAGGTATATAGAGATGAGGTATAATAGAGATGGAGAGAATGAGAGAGAGTAGGGTATAGAGAGGTAGATAGAGGTAGAGAAGTACATAGAGGTAGAGAGAAGGTGAGATAGAGAGTAATAAGAGCTAGAGAGAAGGGAGAAAGAGAGGTTATATAGAGGTAGAGAGAAGGGGAGAAAGAGAGGTATATAGAGGTAGAGAGGTACATAGAGGTAGAGAGGTATATAGAGATGGAGAGAAGGAGAGATAGAGATGTATATAGAATAGAGAGGTATATAGAGGTATATAGAGATAGAGAGGTAATAGAGATGGAGAGAAGGAGAGATAGAGATGTATATAGAGGTAGAGAGAAGGAGAGATAGAGAGGTATATAGAGGTAGAAGAGGTATTATTGTAGAGGAAGGAGGAGAGAGGTATATGAGATGGAGAGAAGAGAGAGAGTAGGTATAAGAGAGTAGATAGAGGTAGAGAGGTACATAGAGGTAGAGAGAAGGTGAGATAGAGAGGTATATAGAGGTAGAGAGAAGGGGAGAAAGAGAGTATATGAGAGGTAGAGGGTATATAGAGGTAGAGAGAAGGGGAGAGAGAGGAGTATATAGAGGTAGAGAGGTACATAGAGGTAGAGAGGTATATAGAGGTGAGAGAAGGGGAGAGAGAGAGTATATAGAGGTAGAGGGGTATATAGAGGTAGAGATGTATATGGAGTAGATAGGTATATAGCGGTAGAGAAAGGAGAGAAGGAGAGGTTATAGAGGAAGAGGAGATAGAGAGGTACATAGATGTAGAGAGAGAGCATTGTCATGATTGCATGACAATAAGTATTTGATACATCAGAAAAGCAGAACTTAATATTTGGTACGAAACCTTTGTTTGCAATTACAGAGATCATACGTTTCCTGTAGTTCTTGACAAGGTTTGCAACACACTGCAGCAGGGATTTGGCCCACTCTTCATACAGACCTCTCCAGACTGTCAGGTTCGGGGCTGTCGCTGGCCAATACGGATTTCAAGCTCCTCTCCAAAGATTTTCTATTGGGTTAGGTCTGCAGACTGGCTAGGCCACTCCAGGACCTTGAGATGCTTCTTACGGAGCCACTCCTTAGTTACCGTGGCTGTGTGTTTCGGGTCGTTGTCATGCTGGAAGACCAGCCACGACCCATCTTCAATGCTCTTACTGAGGGAAGGAGGTTGTTGGCCAAGATCTCGCGATACATGGCCCCATCCATCCTCCCTCAATACGGTTCAGTCGTCCTGTCCCCTTTGCAGAAAAGCATCCCCAAAGAATGATGTTTCCACCTCCTGCTTCACGGTTGGGATGCTGTTCTTGGGGTTGTACTCATCCTTCTTCTTCCTACAAACACGGCGAGTGGAGATTAGACCAATTTTTTTTCTTCGATTTGGTTTTAGATTCCGTCTCTCACAGTTGAAGTGAACATATGATAAAAAAATTACAGACCTCTACATGCTTTGTAAGTAGGAAAACTGCAAAATCGGCAGTGTATCAAATACTTGTTCTCCCCACTGTATATAGAGATAGAAGGTATATAGAGGTAGATAGGTATATAGAGGTAGAGAGAAAGTGAGGTAGAGAGGTATATAAAGGTCTATAGAGGTAGAGAGAAGGAGAGGTAGAGAGGTATATAGAGGTATATAGAGGTAGAGAGGTATATAAAGGTCTATAGAGGTAGAGAGAAGGAGAGGTAGAGAGGTATATAGAGATAGAGAGGTATATAGAGGTAGAGAGGTATATAGAGGTAGAGAGGTATATAAAGGTCTATAGAGGTAGCGAGAAGGAGAGGTAGAGAGGTATATAGAGATAGAGAGGTATATAGAGGTAGAGAGGTATATAGAGGTAGAGAGGTATATAGAGTATATAGAGGTAGAGAGGTATATAGCGGTAGAGAGAAGGAGAGGTAGAGAGGTATATAAGGTATATAGAGATAGAGAGGTATATACAGTGGGGCAAAAAGTATTTAGTCATCCACCATTGTGCAGTTTCTT
>NC_036866.1:6836145-6836707 GCF_002910315.2 Salvelinus sp. IW2-2015
ACAAAGGGTATATAACAAAGTATTGAGATAAACTTTTGTTATTGACCAAATACTTATTTTCCACCATAATTTGCAAATAAATTCATAAAAAATCCTACAATGTGATTTTCTGGATTTTTTTCCCTCATTTTGTCTGTCATAGTTGAAGTGTACCTATGATGAAAATTACAGGCCTCTCTCATCTTTTTAAGTGGGAGAACTTGCATAATTGGTGGCTGACTAAATACTTTTTTGCCCCACTGTAGAGGTAAAGCGGTATATAGAGGTAGAGATTTATAGAGATATAGAGGTAGAAAGTTATATAGAGATAGAGAGAAGGAGAGGTAGAGAGGAAGAGAGATAGAGCGGTATATAGAGGTAGAGAGAAGGAGAGGTAGAGAGAAGGAGAGGTATAGAGAATGAGAGAATGAGAGGTAGAGAGAAGGAGAGGTGGAGAGAAGGAGAGAAGCCGAGGTATAGAGGTAGAGAGGAGGAGAGGTAGAGTGAAGGAGAGGTTTAGAGAACGAGAGGTAGAGAGAAGGAAAGATAGAGAGGTATATAGAGGTAGAGAGGTATATAGAGG
>NC_036866.1:6836730-6863132 GCF_002910315.2 Salvelinus sp. IW2-2015
AGGAGAGACAGAGAGGTAGATGGGTATATAGAGGTAGAGAGGTATATAGAGATAGAGAGGTATATAGAGGTAGAGAGGTATATAGAAGTAGAGAGGAGAGATAGAGAGGTAGAGAGGTATATAGAGGTAGAGAGAAACATTGAGGTAGAGAGGTANAGAGAGGTATATAGAGGTAGAGAGGTATATAGAGGTAGAGATGTATATAGAAGTAGAAAGGAGAGATAGAGGTAGAGAGGTATATAGAGGTAGAGAGGAGAGAGAGAGGTATATAGAGGTATATAGAGGTTGATAGAGATATATAGAGATATAGATATATAGAGGTATATAGAGATAGAGAGGTATATAGAGGTAGAGAGGTATAGAGATAGAGAGGTATATAGAGGTTGATAGAGATATATAGAGATATAGATATATGAGGTTGATAGAGATATATAAGAGATATTAGATATATAGAGGTAATTAGAGATAGAGAGGTATATAGAGATAGAGAGGTATATAGAGGTTAGAGAGGATATAGAGATAGAAGTATATAGAGGTATATAGAGATAGATAGGTATACAGAGATATAGAGATATAGAGAGGTATATAGAGGTATATAGATATAGAGAGGTATATAGATATAGAGAGGTATATAGAGATAAGAGAGAGATAGAGGTATATAGAGGCATATAGAGGTAGAGAGAAGGAGAGGTAGATAGGTATATAGAGATAGAGAGGTAGAGGTAGATAGGTATATAGAGGTATATAGAGATAGAGAGGAGAGATAGAGAGGTAGATAGGTATATATAGGTATATAGAGATAGAGAGGTATATAGGTGTATATAGGTATATAGAGATAGAGAGGTAGATAGGTATATAGAGATAGAGGTATATAGAGAGGTATATAGACGTAAGAGAAAGAAAGGTAGAGAGCAAGAAAGAATGAGCAATAAGCCGGAGCAAGTGACTGTCACTGTCTGCTCCTCATACGGCACCCTATTCCCCGCTGAGCCCTGGTCAAAAGTAATACACTGTACAGGAAATAAATTGCCATTGGGACTTAGTAAGTCAGTAGCAGGCTTCATAGCTGGTGTTTGAGTGGACAGATATCAAATCCCAGTTAATGAGACTCTCTCTCCCTCAAGCAGAGATGTTCACAATGTCACCCTCCCTCTTTCAGTTCTCTCTCCCTCTCTCCTTTCCTCCTCTCTGCCTCCCTCATCCTTACCATCCTCACTCGCTCTTTCCTCTCTCCTCCTCTCCCTACCTCCCTCTTTCAGTCCTCTCTCTCTATCCTCTTCTGCCTCTCTCCTTCCTTCTCTCATCCTCTCCCTCCCTCGCTTGCTCTTTCCTTTCCCTCTCCTGCCCTTCTCACTACCTCCTCTTCCCCGCTCCACCCCAAATTACACCAAGGTTGTTGTTGTTTCGTTAGATGTTGCTGTGTAATAGTGTGTAGACGAAGGAGAGTGATGGTGCCGCCTGCCTAATGCTTGTGTCAGAATGTTACATACGCCTTCTGTCAACGTTGGCTGAGGGAGAGAAATAGGAGCGGACAACCTTGAAAATGTACATTTGGTTCTAACATCCTCTCCAAGGGTAAAATACCTTTCTTCTACAGAGAGCCGGGGTATCTGGCACCACTGAGTAGGGAAGGAAGAAAGAAATGGAAGGCGGTACACTCTTTCTCTAGTACTATTCTACTGTTCACTCAGTACTTGACTGGTACACTGAGAAAGAATGGTAACAAAACCCCCCATCTTTGCTCACTGTTCAAAGGGAGCACAAACAAAAGGATGGTAGGTGCAATATGTAGGCTGACTGACCTACGCACTGTTACRCACACCTCTGTGAAGAGGGAACGCAACACCCTGCTACAACTCAACTCCCCGTCAAGTGAAAGAGGTATGGACTCTAGGTGCGAGTAAGGATGACAAAAAGGCAGAATGTGGTAGCGTTTACAAGGACTTTATTCCTTTACACGGTAATATGGGGAAAAGGGGCTGGACGGAACCAAAGCAAAGAAAGTAAATGTCAAAGCTCCCCTCTCTCCTATCTAACCTGCCTACCCACTACTTACCTATTAGCACCACCTGGTGCGCTAACCAAAATACAGGGGGTGGTCCACCCAGGTCTTACCTAGTGTGCCTAGACAGTGAATATACTACAGGTATATGTATGCCCGCGGGCCTCTTGCCTAAGCACTCCCTAGGTGTCTTCCCCTTCCCCCCTGGGAACAAATGAAACAGAATATCAAACAATTACTCAAACAAACTAAGAAACCAAGGACATCAAAGAAGCTCTATCTGATAATGCAACAAACTAACACAGTACATACCAAATCACTTTCTGAGAAACAACCAACACTATATAACTTTCTGAGAAACAACCAACACTATATAACTTTCTGAGAAACAACCAACACTATATAACCCTCTGAAAAACAACCAACACCTCTCTATCGCAATCAATCTCTCTCTGCATGTTCCTCTCTCCTAAACAGAACAMTGGCAYTTATATAGCTTCAGGAGTCTAATTGGATACAGCTGCGTCTTGACGAGGGGGCGGGGTCAGCYCCAATTAGCCATGGAGTCGACCAATCAGCTGCTTGGGGAGAATTCAGGACGCCATCTCCTGAAACACACACTTAAATACACAAACTACAACACAGAAACTGGGGAACGTAACACGCACATGCTTATTTTTCCACTTTATTACATTAACATGAGAAGTCAACATACAGGCACTTCTGTAGTGTATAATGGTACGTAGGAGTGACTTCCCAATGTTCTATACCTGCCTCACAAGCCATCTTGTCAAGACACCGAGTCACAATAGGAACTTAATCATCCACGTTGGAGGAAACCTGTGCTGGAATGCATGTGAGAGGCAAACAGTAAAAAAACAACAACGGAATGATACTGTAGTCTTTTGTTGCTATGACCACATTATTATTTTGTTGAAATGACCTCTTTAGTTCAATGGAGTTATGTCAGTGACGATGCTTAGTCTGTTATGGCAAAAAAACATGAACAATGTAGTACTATGAATACAGTACTACTCCAAAATTTGGACACACCTACTTATTCTAGTTTTTATTTTTTTTACTATTTTCTACATTGAAGAATAATAGTGAAGACATCAACACTATGAAATAACACATGGAATCATGTAGTAACCAAAAAAGTGTTAAGATACTTTGAGATTCTTCAAAGTAGCCACCCTTTGCCTTGATGACAGCTTTGCACACTCTTGGCATTTTCTCAACCAGCTTCATGAGGTAGTCACCGGGAATGCATTTAAATTAACAGGTGTTCCTTGTTAAAAGGATCGGTGTCCCGCTAGCGGGACAACTTCCTGGTGAAACTGGAGGGTGCATAATTCAAATATATTCTAATAGTTATTATGGATTTTAAACATTTAGGTACATATAAGTGTCTTATATCGGCTGAAAGCTTAAATTATTGTTAATCTAACTGCACTGTCCGATTTTCAGTAGCTAGTATAGCGAAAACATGCCATGCGATTGTTTGAGGACGGCGCCCCACGTCAAAATATTTTTGGCACAGGTTTCATACATTAACATTTAAAGATTAAATATTCACTTACTTTAAAAAAATATTCCTCTGATTTGTCATCCAAAGGGTCCCAGCTATAACATGTTGTGTCGTTTTGTTGGATAAAATCATTTTTTATATCCAAAAAAGTCAGTTCAGTTGGCGCCATCGATTTGAGTAATCCACTCGTTCAACTTGCAGAGAAAGGAATCCAGAAATCTACCCCTAAACTTTGTTTCAACAAGTCAAAATACATTTCTATTTACTACTCAGACACCCTAAAATGTAATCAAACTATAATATTTATTTCAGAAAGAAGTATGTTCAATAGGAAACCGATTTTAGCAGGTGCACAACTTCATCATGACGCGCAAAGACACGGATTTCCAACACTGTGTCCTCATACAAAAACTGTTATTTCTTATTCGTTTTACGGCCTGAAACCTTGAACATGACTGCGGACACCCTGTGGAAGCCATAGGAATTGCATCCAGGGAGCTATTTTACAATATGAGCTTTCTGTTTGGTTGGTTTTTCTTTGGATTTTCTCCTACCATATCTACCATATCTATTGTGTTATATTCTCCTACATTGTTTTCTTTCAAATGGTACCAATTATATGAATATCCTGGCTTCAGGGACTGAGCTACAGGCAGTTTACTTTGGGCATGTCATTCAGGCGGAAATGGAGAAAAAAGGGGCCTAGCCCTAAGTTAAAAGTTAATTTGTGGAATGTCTTTCCTTCTTAATGCGTTTGAGACAATCAGTTGTGTTAAGGTAGGGTGGTATATAGAAGATAGCCCTATTTGGTAAAAGACCAAGTCCATATTATGGCAAGAACAGCTCAAATAAGCAAAAAGAAATGACAGTCCATCATTACTTTAAAACATTTTAAGACATGAAGGTCAGTCAATCCAGAAAATGTCAAAAACGTTGAACGTTTCTTCAAGTGCAGTCGCAACAACCATCAAGCGTTATGATGAAACTGGATCTCATGAGGACCGCCACAGGAAAGAAGAACCAGAGTTCCCTCTGCTGCAGAGGAGAAGTTCGTAAGAGTTACCAGCCTCAGAAATTGCATCCCAAATAAATGCTTCACAGAGTTCAAGTAACAGACACATCTCAACATCAACTGTTCAGAGGTGACTGCATGAATCAGGCCTTTGCTGCAAAGAAACCACTAAGAAGATACTTGCTTGGGCCAAATTTGAGATTTTTGGATCCAACCGCTGCATCTTTGTGAGATGCAGAGTAGGTAAATGGATAATCTCTGCATGTGTGGTTCCCACCGTGAAGCATGGAGGAGGAGGTTTGATGGTGTGGGGGTGCTTTGCTGGTGACACTGTCTGTGATTTATTTAGAATTCAAGGCACACTTAACCAGCATGGCTACCGCAGCATTCTATAGGGATACGCCATCCCATCTGTTTTGCGCTTAGTGGGACTATCATTTTTTTTCTCCAACAGGACAATGCACACCCCCAGGCTGTGTAAGGGCTATTTGACCAAGAAGGAGAGTGATGGAGTGCTGAATCAGATGACCTGGCCTCCACAATCACATAACCTCAACCCAATTGCGAGTTCTCAGCATATGTGGGAACTCCTTCAAGACTATTGGAAAAGCATTCCAGGTAAAGCTGGTTGAGAGAATGCCCAGAGCGTGCAACGCTGACCACCCAGGCCCACTCAAGCCTACGCCCCTGATGCAAACAGTGCATCATGACTGAATTGCGCATCATAAATAGCCTACTAAACAAGACTTCGGACCAAACTTTCTCAACACCTGGTTTGCATTGCTATTGTTGCCTTAGTTAGCATTTACTGGTAGATATCATAAGCTAAAACATATGTTCTACCCTACCAGCTACAGCTGTGAGCTGCTCTGTGCCAAAACCAGCTGAGAGCTGCATGCTCTTGCTGCCTGCAGATGATATTCCTGCTGAAACTAGGCTATGTGTACGGCGCGCATATGAATGTAGTTCAACATGCTTTGCGTGTAGGTTACTTTGTGCATGATTTCACTATTGTACTACATAATTGACAAGTCGTATACCTCCACTCCTCAACTCCACTCCACTACTTTACACTCCACTCCACTCCACTACTCTACTCAACACTACACTCTACTCTACACTACTCTACACTACACTCTACAACTCTACACTACACTCCTCTACACTCCTCTACACTACACTCTACTCTACACTACTCTACACTACACTCTACTCTACTACTCTACACTACAATCCTCTACACTCCTCTACACTCTACTCCACTCCTCTACACTCCACTATTCTCCACTCCTCTACACTCCTCTACACTAATCTACACTACACTCCACACTACCTACCACACACTACACTCCTCTACACTACTCTACACTCCACTCCTCTACACTCCTCTACACTACACTCCACACTACACCACACTCCACTCCTCTACACTACTCTACACTCTTCTACACTCCTCTACACTCTACTCCACTCCTCTACACTCCACTATTCTCCACTCCTCTACACTACTCTACACTCCACTCCTCTACACTAATCTACACTACACTCCACACTACTCTACACTCCACTCCTCTACACTACTCTAACATACACTCCTCTACACTACACTACTCTACACCACACTCCTCTACACTACACTACACCACACTCCTCTACACTACACTCCACTCCTCTACACTACTCTACACTCTTCTACACTCCTGTACACTACTCTACACTACACTCCTCTACACATTCTACAAACTACACTCCTCTACACTACTCTACACTAATCTCCACTACACTCCTCTACACTACACTCCACACTACTCTACACTACAGTCCTCTACACTCCTCTACACTACTCTACACTCCACTCCTCTACACCACACTTCTCTACACTACTCTACACTCTTCTACACTCCTGTACACTACTCTACACTACACTACATCCTTCTACACTCCACTCCACTACACTAYTCTACACTACACTATTCTACACTGCTCTACACTACTCTACTCTACACTCCTCTACTCTACACTACTCTACACTACTCTACACTCCTCTACACTCCTCTACACTACACTCCTCTACACTACTCTATTCTACACTACTCTATTCTACACTCCTCTACACTACACTCCTCCACACTACTCTATTCTACACTCTTCTACACTACACTATTATCCACTCCTCTACACTACTCTACACTCCACTTCTCTACAGTACTCTACACTCCTTTACACTACACTCATCCACACTACCCTATTCTACACTCCTCTCCACTACACTCCTCTACACTACTCTATTCTACACTCCTCTACACTATTCTACACTACTCTACACTCCTCTACACTACACTATTATCCACTCCACTCCTCTACACTACACTCCACTTCTCTACACTACTCTACACTACTCTACACTCCTCTACACTAATCTCCACTACACTCCTCTACACTACACTCCACACTACTCTACACTACAGTCCTCTACACTACTCTACACTATTCTACACTCCTCTACACTCCCCTATTCTACACTACTCTACACTACACTCCTCTACACTACACTCCCCTACTGGTCCTTTGTGTTTTACAGTAAGACAAACATTGGCAGTAGAATGACCTTACTGAAGAGCTTAGTGACTTTCAACATGGCACCATCATAGGATGCCACCTTTCCAACAAGTCAGTTCATCAAATTTCTGCCCTGCTAGAGCTGCCCCGGTCAACTGTAAGTGCTGTTATTGTGAAGTGGAAACGTCTAGGAGCAACAGCGGCTCAGCCGCGAAGTGGTAGGCCACACAAGCTCACAGAACGGGACCGGCGAGTGCTGAAGTGCGTAGCGTGTAAAAATCATCTGTCCTCGGTTGCAACACTCACTACCAAGTTCCAAACTGCCTCTGGAAGCAACGTCGGCACAATAACTGTTCGTNAGTGACTTTCAACATGGCACCATCATAGGATGCCACCTTTCCAACAAGTCAGTTCATCAAATTTCTGCCCTGCTAGAGCTGCCCCGGTCAACTGTAAGTGCTGTTATTGTGAAGTGGAAACGTCTAGGAGCAACAGCGGCTCAGCCGCGAAGTGGTAGGCCACACAAGCTCACAGAACGGGACCGGCGAGTGCTGAAGTGCGTAGCGTGTAAAAATCATCTGTCCTCGGTTGCAACACTCACTACCAAGTTCCAAACTGCCTCTGGAAGCAACGTCGGCACAATAACTGTTCGTCGGGAGCTTCATGAAATGTGTTTCCAGGAGAACGCTACCTGCCCGAATGCATAGTGCCAACTGTAAAGTTTGGTGGAGGAGGAATAATGGTCTGGGGCTGTTTTTCATGGTTTGGGCTTAGGTCCAATGAAGGGAAATCTTAACGCTACAGCTTACAACAACATTCTAGACGATTCTGTGCTTCCAACTTTGTGGCAACAGTTTGGGGAAGGCCCTTTCCTGTTTAAGCATGCACAAAGCAAGGTGCATACAGAAATGGTTTGTCAAGATCGGTGTGGAAGAACTTGACTGGCCTGCACAGAGCCATGACCTCAACCCCATCGAACACCTTTGGAATACATTTGAACACCGACTGTGAGCCAGGCCTAATCGCCCAACCTCACTAATACTCTTGTGGCTGAATGGAAGCAAGTCCCTGCAGCAATGTTCCAACATCTAGTGGAAAACCTTCCCAGAAGAGTCAAGGCTGTTATAGCAGTAAAYGGGGGACCAACTCCATATTAATGCTCATGATTTTGGAATGAGATGTTTGACGAGCAGGTGTCCACATACTTTTGATCATATAGTGTATTTGGCCTGGCGAAGCGGTTTTATGCGCTGACTGAATGGAAGCTGATAATGAGTTTTTTACTCCGCTGGTATCAGGAAGAAATTAGTCCTCAGTGTCCAAGACCGAGTACAAATGTATCCAACACAGAGACAAGACCGAAACACTCAAAATGTGGTCTTGAGACCGGTCTCCGGTACTACAACACTGCTAAGGTGTTTCTGAAACAGCAGTGCAGGCGGGACTTAGAGCACCTTCAAGCTTAAACAGTTTGAAACTAAGGAGGGCAGAGGTCCCCTCAGTAGGATAGGCCTCTGGTCCCAAAGCCCTACCTGATCAGGGTGATCTTGACCTTGGACGAGGCGCTCTTGATGATGGCCGAGGCGTTCAGGTGGCTGCGGCCATACAGGACCTGGTTGTTGATCTGATGGGGCAGGAGAGAAGGAGAGAGCATTACACTACAATAGAGAGTATTCATTAGGGCACACCGTAGCAAAAAAAAAGATTACGGTAAAAAATAACATTTCTTAATGGACAAGTTCATGTAGTCCCTCCCTGCTTCGGTCAGTTTTCTTCCGTTTGATGGTAAATAAACACGACCCATATCATATACTGGAAGAAGAAGGGATGGTTTCATTTCTTTATCTCTCTAACAAAGACACAGCAACATAAAGATGAACACAGGCATGAACACAGACATGAACACAGGCATGCAAACACAGACATGAACACAGACATGAACACAGGCATGCAAACACAGACATGCAAACACAGACATGAACACAGGCATGAACACAGACATGAACACAGACATGAACACAGGTATGCAAACCCAGACATGCAAACACAGGCATGCAAACACAAATACACCCTGTAAGCAAGCGTGCACCAAACACACACCACACACAGTCATCCTATTGTTGGCGATGAAAATGACAGGATGATGCCTCTGCTCAAGTTGGACAACAGTGTTAAGCACATGATTACGTGTGCGCACGCACACACGCACAACACACACACACACACACACACACACACACACACAACACACACACCACACACACACACACACACACACACACACACACACACACACACACACCACACACACACAAAGCACACACCAAAACACACACACACACACACACACTGCAGAGAGATAGGTAACCCATTTTAACTAAATGCTTTTATGATGATACCATTCAACCTTTAGTAAGTCTAAATAAAACCGATTAGCTCCATCGGTTCCTATTGGACAGGATTTACATGGCCATATCAACATAAATAATTGGTACATAAAGCCCAATGATGGCTTAAAATGTTTGAGGTGGTGTTTGTGTGTATGTGTGTACGTGTGTGCATGTCCCTGTGACTGTGTGCGTATGTGTGTGCGCATGTGTGTGTGTGTGTGTGCAAATGTGACTGTGTGTGTGAACGTGTGTCCGCATGCATCAGCCTGTGACTGTGTGTGTATTGCAGTGTGTCGGGTCTGCCCCCCTCCTCTCCCGCTGCTTGTGGCGAGCCACATGCATTTTTCATGGCAGCAGTGACTTTGTTGTAATGAGTAAAGCTGGCATGACAGAGAGGGTGGGAGGAATGGAGAGAATAAACAACAGGGTTGACAGTGGGAGGGAGGAGAAAACGATATGATGGAATGAATGAATTGGCACGAAAAGGAAGACAACAGACAACAGACAAAAGGTCAACAGACAAAGGGTCAACTGTCAGTTCCAATTCAGGCTCTTCGATGTTACTATCAATGTTGTGGAAGATAATCTACGACGAACACATCAAAACACTACAGCTCTCTGTAGACACATATATAATTCATTGCATTCAGTAGCAGTGCTCAAACCAAGCAACTACTCTAATCAAATCATAATAATCAATCACATCTATATTGCATGGCTACTCGCTGCCTAGGCAGTCTTTTCAGGAGCTGAAACTCCCTAAGGAAGACAGAAAAGAGGAGATACAGAAAAGAGAAGTGAACATCAATAGACAGAGAATGGAAAGAGGATAGAGAAAAGTGTTTTAGGTTAGCCCCTGTGGCCTTAGTGACAGCTATTCCCCCTCATTCCTCAGAGGCAGACACACACACTCAGACGCGTGCACACACACACACGCACAGCTGTTGTGTTGTGATGAATTGTGTGGCCTGAGAGGAGCCCTGGCATCAACAGTGACAGCGTTGTGTTGGGAGTTGGGACTGTCCGACTATATGGGATGAAGTGAAAATCTGAGGCCGGCACCTGACCTGCAAATATAGAAAATGCAATGTACAGTCAAAGATGGCGGGATTTTTTTTGACAGGCCTATGTTTCTGCATATMATTTCCAACATTTTGGTAGGTTATTTGTYAGTCAACTTGACTCTAWTTAGATMYATGCAGCTTCTGTTCTGTCATTGCATGTTGCCCTAGAAGATGAAATAAACCCTAGATCACCAGAAWAATGTCTTAAATCGATACAATGACTGCTTCAACCTAGTTGACATCGGTAAAGTTTTCATAAAGAGTAAAGAGTTCCCATCTCTGCTTCTCTTGGGCAGGGAAGACGCTTAGGGACCGGGGAGAAAATGCAATAACAAAAAAAACAGGAATCATTTTCCATGCAGAAAATCAGTTTGACCGGTTTTAAGGAAATGATAAGATTTTTTGGTACATCGGTAAAGTTTTTGATAAGATTTCAGTTTGGCTTGTATGCATACTTTATGTGGTTGAAATACTAATCAGCTTTTATGATGCTGATAAAGACAGCAACACCACCTCTACAGAAGGTCCCTAACTGCACATTCATCAAATCMATTTTTATTGGTCACATACACATATTTTGCAGATGTTATTGTGGGTGTAGTGAAATGCTTGTGTTCCTAGCTCCAACAGCGCAGTAGTATCTAACAATTCACAACAATACACACAAATCTAAAAGTAAAATAATGGAATTAAGAAATATATAAATATTAGGACGAGCAATTTCGGAGTGGCATTGACTAAATTACAGTATAATATAATACAGTATTTATATATATGAAACGAGTAAAGCAGTATGTAAACATTATTAGTGACCAGTGATTCCATGTCTATGTATATAGGGCAGCAGCCTCTAACGTGCAGGGTTGAGTAAACAGGTGGTAGCCAGCTAGTGATGGCTATTTCACAGTCTGATGGCCTTGAGTTAGAAGCTGTTTTACAGGCTCTCGGTCCCAGCCACTCTGCCACCCAATCCATTGCACAGCGATTCCCCCATCCAACTCACATCGTTTATCCATCACCCAATCGTCCAATCAGCAGAGGTACTGTATTTACAGGTCTTTAATTGGCTCAGACCACCCCTTCCTCTCTTTCTCCTCCCCCTCTCTCATTCTGGTGTGTATTTGTCAGTTGGTGTGTATTTGTCAGTTGGTGTGTATTTGTCAGTTGGTGTGTATTTGTCAGTTGGTGTGTATTTGTCATCTGGTGTGTATTTGTCAGCTGGTGTGTATTTGTCAGTTGGCGTGTATTTGTCAGTTGGTGTGTATTTGTCAGCTGGTGTGTATTTGTCAGCTGGCGTGTATTTGTCAGTTGGTGTGTATTTGTCAGCTGGTGTGTATTTGTCAGCTGGTGTGTATTTGTCAGTTGGTGTGTATTTGTCAGCTGGCGTGTATTTGTAAGCTGGCGTGTATTTGTCAGTTGGTGTGTATTTGTCAGCTAGCGTGTATTTGTCAGTAGGTGTGTATTTGTCAGTAGGTGTGTATTTGTCATGCTACAGTTAGGCCCTAAGCTGAGGCTACACAGTAACGCCAGATACAAAGAACAAAATCTAAACCTCAGTGTATCCTATAGATATCAACTGCACAGTAATTACACATTCATGGATTTTTAATACATTGTTTTCTCTTTATTCCACCCACCCTTCATCCACACAATATTTCATGACCCAAAAGCTGCCTGCGGGTTATGGGTCAACCCGCACATCACTAGTGTGTGTGTTTAGGTGTGGCCCCCCCTCACCTCCAGCAGCTCGTCCCCTACGCGGATGCGTCCGTCCTTGGCAGCGGGGCCCCCGGGGCTGATGCCTACCACGAAGATGCTGAGGCAGGAGCGGTCCTTGTTCCCYGCCAGGCTCAGACCCAGGCCCTGACGCTCCCTGTCCAGCTCCACACACAGCAGCTCCCCGYACAGCTCCCCGTAACGCAACCTGATCCGCTCTGGAGGGACAGGAGSAAAAGAGAGGTGTTAGTTCTAATGCTCTATGTTTCAGTGTTGAAGAGWGGTACATGTGAAAGAGAACAGTGCCAAACCATACATCTAGTTTTACACACACACTAGAAAAGTTCTTAAAGGCAATCACCCGGAATGAATACTGGACATAGACACATATAGGCGGCACACACACAAGTTTCTTATTTTTCTTTCCTGTGATGAATCTATTTGACATGTCCAGTCGGTGGAATACCCTGGTCTTTTCCATTAAACACGAGGGACATTATTACAATATCTCCCTGACTGAGCAGGCCCTGGGCTGCCTCCAATACACAGAACAGGTTCATCTCTGCTCTCTAGCTAAAGTCTAAGCTCTGCTTTCTAGTTTTATAATGCTAGCTAGTTCTGCTATGCAATAATCCCTATAATTGCAGTATTCAAGTCACATTGGATGTACCATGCCATCTATTTAACACAATGTCATCTTCAATCCATTCTGGGGTACCCCAGGGCTGTGGGAGTCCTGCTGTAGTTCTGATAGAGCTACACAGGTGTCAGGTTACTGTAGGGCTGGCCTGTATACCGTATTTTACTTTATACCAGTATTGATGCACGGACCGGTTTGGGTTTTTACTTTACCTTTTATAATGGTATTTGAATGTTTGGTTTATTAAATGTGGTAAGCCCTGTGTAACGTCCATTTTTATAATTTGCTCCGCTACTTGAGTCATCTCTCTCCGCTCTCTCTGCCTATCCATGTCGCTTTCCACACAGACCTAGCATTGCCCCCTTTCACACAAGGAGCGCATTTGTTGTTGCTTGACCAGGAGACGCTTGCATTGATGACAACGATGCCGTTTCCACTTCGCATCTTAATATAAATCCACAAGCGTTCTATAATAACACTATTAGTTGGTGTTTCTTACATCTGCAAACAGCTAGTTAATCTTTTCTTAGCAAATTGTGGCTAAAACCTGTTAGCCACTAATGCTAACAACAAGTTAGCTGGCTAGCTAATAAATGTACTGAGTCAGAGCAAATGTAGCTGGCTATACAGCCTGATTATACCAGTGATGGTGAGGACTAAATCAGCTAGTTGTTTGTGCAACAGTACTTTCTAAACCAAAGAGGATTAGGCAAAGCATGAATATGTTAGCTACATGAAGAGGCTATGAGAAAACATTTAATGTAGCCAACGATTATAGGGTCCCTAGGAAACACTGACCAACACTTTGGTTCCTACAYTGTCACAATAACTCCTCTCTGGCATTTTCATTCGTTGTCATGTCAAACAACACTGTATTCAAAGTGCCCACTAATATATTCTAACTATAGAATTATAATAATCATTCTATTTCCATGATTCCAACAGTTCACCCAAGCGTTTTTGTTTTAAGTCAAATCACAATTGCAACATTTGGTTAAAAATAAGGCCTAGATATTTTGCCAATATCGTGCAGCCATACGTGGCAGTGTGGAAATGATCTCAAATGAATGCAGGAAATGCAAGAATTTATGAAAATAATTTTTTGTTGAAGTTTAATTGAACAGTATAAAACAAATCAGAATCACTTAGAATTTGGAACTRGAATTTGGAACTGGAACACGCTGTCGTACACATCAATCCAGAGCATCCCAAACATGCTTTATGGGTGACATGTCTGGTGAGAACGCAGACTAGGGTCACACACTACTCATAAAGCAAATTTACAAAATACACATTTTGAAAAATACAGTGATATGATATTTTGGCCATATCGCCCAGCCCTAGGTTACTGTAGAAAGGCTCCTACACTAGCTGTTATTTTCTGTAATCCTCTGGTTTAGGGAGGGATGGCCTAGCTGACCACATGCCTCTCTTATCTGTCCTCCCCCTCTTCTCCTATTTTATCTGTCCTCACTTTCTTCTCCTATCGTATTTGCTCTTCCTCTCTTATCTGTCCTCCCTCTCTTATTTGTCCTCCCTCTCTATCTTTGCTCTTCCCCTCTCTGTCCACAGCTAAAGGTCTGGGTAGAGCGGAGGTCCTGACTTAAACTCCTCTGTGTGTGTCCCCCATTTAAGATCTGCCCATCTTTCATGAAAGGATTATATTAGATGACCCTCAAAGGCAGCTGTCAATCAAAAGAATGAGATTCAAATCTTCTGATCAAACAACCCCTGTGCATGTACGATGTGTGTGTTTGTGTGTGTATGTGTGTGTTTGGGGAAGGTGCTGCAACACCTTGTAAAAAGCCACTCTTCCACCCAATCCATTGCACAKTGATTCCCCCATCCAACTCACATMATTTATCCATCACCCAATYGTCCAATCAGCAGAGGTACTGTATTTACAGGTCTTTATTTGGCTCAGATCAGCCCTTCCTCTCTTTCTCCTCCCCCTCTCTCTTTCTTTGTATTTCTGCCCAGCATAGTGTTCCAACTCCTGTTTTGATTCAAAACCTGCAGCTGTCACACAGTGAACATGAAAGGGCAAGAGAGCGAGAGCTACAGTGCCTTCAGAAAGAATTCATACTCCTTGCCTTATTCCAACATTTGTTGTGTTACAGCCTGAATTTAAAATTGAWTAAATCATTTTTTYCCTCACCCATCTATACCCCATAATAACAAAATGAAAACWTCTTTTWARAAATTTGGGKAAATGTATTGAAAATGAAACACAGAAATATCTAATTTACATAAGTATTCACTCCCGAGTCAATACTTTGTAGAAGCAACTTTGGCAGCGATTACAGCTGTGAGTCTTTCTGGGTAAGTATCTAAGAGCTTTCCACACCTGGATTGTAGCTCCCGAGTGGCGCAGCGTTCTAAGGCACTGCATCTCAGTGCAAGAGGCGTCAATACAGACCCTGGTTTGAATCCAGGCTGTATCACATCCGGTCGTGATTGGGAGTCCCATAGGGCGGCGAACAATTGGCCCAGTGTCGTCCGGGTTTGGCCCGGTGTAGGCCGTCATTGTAAATCAGAATTTGTGATAAATAAGAACTGACTTGCCTAATTAAATAAAGGTTAAAGAAAAAATTCAATTGTGCAACATTTGCCCATTATTCTTGACAAAATTCTTAAACTTCTGTCAAATTGGTTGTTGATCATTGCTAGACAACCATTTTCTTGTCTTGCCGTAGATTTTCAAGTAGATTTACACTGAACAAAAATATCAACACAACATGCAACAATTTCGAAGATTTTATTGAGTTACATACAGTTCATTATAAGAAAATTTTAGTCAATTGAAATAACTACATTAGGCCCTGATCTACGAATTTCACATGACTGGGAATACAGATATGCATCAGTGTCACGTTCTGACCTTTATTTTCCTTTGTTTTGTCTTTAGTTAGTATGGTCAGGGCGTGAGTTGGGGTGGGCAGTTCTATGTTGTCTGTTTCATTGTGGGGTTTTCTAGTTTGGCCTGACATGGTTCTCAATCAGAGGCAGGTGTTTTGTGTTGTCTCTGATTGGGAACCATATTTAGGTAGTCTGTTTTGTATTGTGGGTTATTGTCTATGTCATTACGGTATTTCTGTGCATTCAAATTGCTATCAATAAAATGCAATTGTGTTAGTTATCCGTAGCTTATGCCTGCCCATACCATAACCCTAATGCCACCATGGTGCACTCTGTTCACAACATTGACAACAGCAAACCGCTCGCCCACACGACACCATACATGTGATACAGTTGAAACCGTGATTCATCCGTGAGGAGCACACTTCTCCAGCGTGCCAGCGGCCATCGAAGGTGAGCATTTGTCCACTGAAGTCGGTAACGACGCCGAACTGCAGTAAGGTCAAGACGCTGGTGAGGAGGACGAGTACGTACAGTGCATTCGGAAAGTATTCAGACCCCTTCCCTTTTTCCACATTTTGTTTTGTTACAGCATTATTCTAAAATGGATTTAATAAAAAAAATCTATCTACACACAATAAACCATAATGACAAAGCGAAAACAAGTTTTTTGATTATTTTTTTTTAATTTTTATTAAAAATAAAAACAGAGATACCTTACTTACATAAGTATTCAGACAGACCCTTTGCTATGAGACTCGAAATTGAGCTCAGGTGCATTCTGTTTCCATTGATCATCATTGAGATGTTTCTACAACTAGATTGGAGTCYACCTGTGGTAMATTCAATTGATTGGACATGATTTGGAAAGGCACACACCTGTCTATATAAGGTCCCACAGTTGAAAGTGCATGTCAGAGCAAAAACCAAGCCATGAGGTCGAAGGACTTGTCCGTAGAGCTCCGAGACAGGATTGTGTCGAGCACAGACCTGGGGAAGGGTACCAAAAAATGTCTGCAGCATTAAAGGTCCCCAAGAACACAGTGGCCTCCATCATTCTTAAATGAAAGAAGTTTGGAACCACCAAGACTCTTCCTAGAGCTGGCCACMAGGCCAAACTGAGCAATCTGGGGAGAAGGGSCTTGGTCAGGCAGGTGACCAAGAACCCGATGGTCACTGTGACAAAGCTCCAGAGTTCCTCTGTGGAGAGGGAGAACAACCATCTCTGCAGCACTCCACCAATCAGGCCTTTATGGTAGAGTGGCCAGACGGAAGCCACTCCTCAGTAAAAGGCACACGACAGCTAAAAGGCACCTAAAGGACTCTTCAAACCATGAGAAACAAGATTCTCTGGTCTGATGAAACCAAGATTTTACTCTTTGGCTTGAATGCCAAGCGTCACTTCTGGAGAAAACCTGGCACCATCCCTATGGTGAAGCATGGTGACGGCAGCATCATGCTGTGGGAATGTTTGTCAGCGGCAGGGACTGGGAGAATAGTCAGGATCGAGGAAAAGATTAACGGAGCAAAGTACAGAGAGATCCTTGATGAAAACYTGCTCAAGAGTGCTCAGGACTTCAGACTGGGGGCAAATGTTCACCTTCAAATAGGACAACGTCCCTAAGCACACAGCCAAGASAATGCAGGAGTGGCTTCGGGACAAGTCTCTGAATGCCATTGAGTGGCCCAGCCAGAGCCCGGACTTCAAYTCGATCGAACATCTCTGGAGACCTGAAAATAGCTATGCAGCGAAGCTCCCCATCCAACCTGGCAGAGCTTGAGAAGATCTGCAGAGAAGAATGGGAGCTTGTAGCGTCATAYCCAAGAAGACTCAAGACTGTAATCACTGCCAAAGTTGCTTCAACAAAGTAAAGGGTCTGAATTCTTATGTAAATGTGATAATTCTATTTTTGTTTTTGTATACATTTACAAACATTTCTAAAAACCTGTTTTTGCTTTGTCATAATGGAGTCTTGTGTGTAGATTGATGAGGGGAAACAATTAGGAATTAGAAGAAGTCAAGGGGTCTGAATACTTTCCGAATGCACTGTAGATAAGCTTTCCTGAGACGGTTACTGACCGTTTGTGCAGAAATTCTGGTTGTTCAATCCCACATTTTCATTAGTTGTCCGGATGGCTGGTCTCAGATAATCCCCCAAGTGAAGAAGCCGGATGTGGAGATCTGGACTGGCGTGGTTAACGTGGTCTCGGTTGTGAGGCCGGTTGGACGTACTGCCAAATTCCTAAAACGACGTGAGGCGCCTTATGGTAGAGAAATTACGTTAAATCTCTGGCAAAAGCTCTGGTGGACATTCCTGCAGTCAGCATGCCAATTGCACGCTCCCTCAAACTTGAGACATCTGTGGCATTGTGTTGTGTAACAAAACTGCACATTTTAGAGTGGCCTTTTATTGTCCCAGCTAAAGGTGCGCCTGTGTAATGATCATGCTGTTTAATCTGCTTTTTGATATGCCACACCTGTCAGGTGGATGGATTATCTTGGCAAAGGAGAAATGCTCATTAACTTCTAATTGGTCCCAATCCCGGATCGCGGAGCACCCCCACAGTAAAAAAGCGACTAGCATAGGCTAGCATAGCGTCAGAAGTAAATACTAGCATCGAAATGCATTAAATCACAAGTCCAAGACACCAGATGAAAGATACACATCTTGTGAATCCAGCCATCTTCTGATTTTGTTTTACAGGGAAGACACAATAATGTAAATCTATTAGCTAACCACAATAGCAAGACACAACTTTTTTTTTCCCATTTTTTCCTGCATAGGTAGCTATCACAATTTCGACCAAATAAAGATGATATATAGCCACTAACCAAGAAACAACTCATCAGATGACAGTCTGATAAACTATTCTTGTATAAGCATATGTTTTTTTAGAAAAATGTGCATATTTCAGGTATAAATCACAGTTCTACATTGCAGCTGCAATCTGAAATAGTGCCTGAAGCAGCCAGAATAATTACAGAGACCACACGTCAAATACCGAAATACTCATCATAAGACATTTCTGAAAAAAACAGCGTACAGCAAATGAACGACCAAACATCTTGTGAATCCAGCCAATATTTCAGATTTTTTAAGTGTTTTACAGCGAAAACACAATTTAGCATTATATTAGCTTACACAATAGCCGGAAACACAAGCCGTTTACCAGTAGCAAGGTTAGCGATCGTAACAATCCAGCAAAAGTATATCAATTTTTGACTAACCTTGATATACTTCATCAGATGACAGTCCTGTAACATCATATTTACACAAGCATATAGGTTTTGTTCGAAAATGTGCATATTTAGCAGCACAAATCGTGGTATACAATGTGATTAGTAGCAACATTCAGGCATCTGGCCGGCACCATCTTGGAGAGGCACCTAATCTAATCGATAACTAATCGTAAACTGAGCTAAAAATACAGGTTGGACAGCAAATGAAAGACACATTAGTTCTTAATGCACCGTGTTGTTAGATTTTTAAATTAACGTTACTCGACATTCAGCGGCGTTACAGCGAGACCATGCTAAATCAATGGCGGACAAATAATTTACATCTTTCACAGATATACGAATTACAATCATAATAGCTCTTACTTTTGGATGATCTTCCATCAGAATCTTGGGCAAGTGGTCCTTTTGTCCAGAACAATCGTCTTTTGGTTGAAAGATGTCCTCTACTCCTGTAGAAATAGCTGCTAACGCCGATGTACCGGAGAGGTGCCCACTCGTGATAACGCCTGACAAAGAAACTCCAGAAAATCGCAATAAACTGCATAAACTGCTATAAGTCGGTTTTAAATTAACTACCTTATGAAGTTTTTTAAGACAAAAAACAAATTGAACAGAAGCCGGAGATATAGAACTGCTAACCGAAAGCTTTTTGAAGACGCCATGCCGGTTTCCCTCCTGCGTCAGGCGCCTCGTCGAAAAGGTCGGTACTTCCGTCCAAGAGGTTTTATACTCCCCCAGATGGTGCTATCCGCTCCATCAAAGTCTCACCGCTTCGCTTACTGACATCTAGGGGAAGGCGTATGCAGTGCATGTAGCCCATAGCTTATAAGGGAATTTATAAACCGACCCTGGAACAGAGACCTCAATTCAGAAATCTCACTTTTGACAGGAAGTGAGCTGCAGAATGAGTTCTGTTTCACTCAGAGAAATAATTCAAACGGTTTTAGAAACTAGAGAGTTGTTCTACCAATAGTAATAATAATATGCATATTGTACGAGCAAGAATTGAGTACGAGGCAGTTTAATCTGGAACGAAAAATCTTCAAAGTGTAACAGCACCCCTATTGAGAAAGGTTAAACTTCTTAACCTTGTGAAAGTGCAGGGCGCCAAATTCAAACAGAAATCTCATAATTAAAATTCCTCAAACATACAAGTATTTCACACCATTTTAAAGATAAACTTGTTGTTAATTCCACCACAGTGTCCGATTTCAAAAAGGCTTTACGACGAAAGCACACCAACGATTATGTTAGGTCAGACCTAGTCACAGAAAACACAAGCCATTTTTCCAGCCAAAGAGAGAGTCACGAAAGCAGAATAGAGATAAATTAATCACTAACCTTTGATGATCTTCATCAGATGACACTCATAGGACTTCATGTTACACAATACATGTTTTGTTCGATAAAGTTCATTTTATATCCAAAATCTTGTGTACTAGATTCTTATGTATTTGCTCGAACATGAAGTGATTGTCTGAGCACTATCTACAAAATTGATAATTATATCAATTGAAACAGTATACAGTGTTATGCATGATTAGTCCACACTATCAAATAACGCGAGTCATGATTATTTCTTGTTAAGATAGAAAGTTCAGAGCAGCAATAATTCAATTATGGTACCATCGCTCGTGTGCTCAGGTATACAAATCTAAGTCTCTATACAGATATACGCCAAATGTTGTGAGTCAACAGATCAGAAATGATTATAAATATTCACTTACCTTTGATGATCTTCATCAGAATGCACTCCCAGGAATCACAGTTCCATAATAATGTTTGTTTGTGCGGATAACGTCCATAATTTATGTCCAAATACCTCCTTTTTGTTCGCGCATTTAGTTCCAAAATCCAAAGATGACGCGCAGATCAGACGAAAAGTCAAACAGTCCGTTACAGTTCGTAAAACATGTCAAACTATGTATAGAATCAATCTTTAGCATGTTTTTAACATAAATCTTCAATAATGTTCAACCGGAGAATTCCTTTGTCTGTAGAAATGCGATGGAACGCAGCTAACTCTCACGGGGCGCGCCTGAGTGAGGCCGTGGCACTCTGCCAGACCCATACTCAATCAGCTCTCATTCCCTCATTCTCACAGTAGAAGCATCAAAAAGGTTCTAAAGACTGTTGACATCTAGTGGAAGCCTTGGGAAGTGCAATATGACCCATAGACACTGTATATGTGGATAGGCAAACCTACAAACCTCAGATTTCTCCACTTCCTGGTTGGATTTTTTCTCAGGTTTTGCCTGCCATATGAGTTCTGTTATACTCACAGACATCATTCAAACAGTTCTCGAAACTTCAGAATGTTTTCTATCCAAATCTACTAATAATATGCATAGCTTAGCTTCTGGGACTGAGTAGCAGGCAGTTTACTCTGGGCACCTTATTCATCCAAGCTACTCAATACTGCCCCCAGCCATAAGAAGTTAACAGGGATGTAAACAAATTTGTGCACAAAGTTTTAGAGAAATAAGCTTTTTGTGCATATGTTAAATTTCTGGGATCTTTTATTTCAGCTCATGAAACAAGGGGACCAACACTTTAAATGTTGCGTTTATATTTGTAATCATTATAAGTCAAAACTGTAACTCGGCCACTCAGGAACATGTACTGCCTTCAGGGTCAGCAACTCCAGTGTAGATCTGGCCTTGTGTTTTAGGTTATTATCCTGCTGAAAGATTAATCTCCCAGTGTCCTGGTGGAAAGCAGACTGAACAAGGTTTTCCTCTAGGATTTTGCCTGTGTTTAACTACATTATGTTTATTTTATGTTTTTATGTATTAGATTTGCCCCAAACATAACACTTTGTATTGAGGACAAAACGTTAATTGCTTTGCCACATTATTTGCAGTATTACTTTAGTGCCTTGTTGCAAACAGGATGCATGTTTTGGAATATTTTTATTCTGTACATGCTTCCTTTTCACTCTGTCAATTAGGTTAGTATTGTGGAGTAACTACAATGTTGTTGATCCATCCTCAGTTTTTTCCTATCACAGCCATTAAATTCTCGAACTGTTTTAAAGTCACCATTGGTCTCAAGGTGAAATCCTTGAACGGTTTCCTTCCTCTCCGGCAACTTAGTTAGGAAGTACGCCCTGATTTTTCTACTGACTGGCTGTATTAAAACACCATCCAAAGTGCAATTAATAACTTCACAATGCTCAAAGCGATACTCAATGTCTTTTTTTTTTTTATACCAATCTACCAATAGGTGCCCTTCTTTGCAAGGCATTGAAAAACCTCTTTGGTCTTTGTGATTGAATCTGTGGTTGCAATTCACTACTCGGCTGAGGGACCTTACAGATAATTGTATGTGTGGGGTACAGAGATTAAAAAATCATGTTAAACACTATTATTGTGTACACAGAGTGAGTCCATGCAACTTATTATGTGACTACTTTTTAAGCATATTTTTACTCCTGAACCCATTTAGGCTTGCCATAACAATGGGGTTGAACACTTWTTGACTGAAGACATTTCAGCTTTTCATTTGTAATTAATTAGTAAAYATTTCAAAATACATACATTAGCAGTCAAAGGATGGGACACACCTACGCATTCAAGGGTTTGTCTTTATGTTTACTATTTTCTACATTGTATAATAATAGTGAAGACATCAACACTATGAAATAACCCGTATGTAATCATGTAGTAACCAAAAAAGTGATAAACAAATCAAAATAGATTTTATATTTCAGATTCTTCAAAGTAGCCACCCTTTGTCTTGACAGCTTTGTACACTCTTGGCATTCTCTCAACCAGCTTCCAACAGTCTTGAAGGAGTTCCAACATATGCTGAGCACGTGTTGGCTGCTTTTCCTTCACTCTGCGGTCCAACTCATCCCAAACCATCTCAATTGGGTTGAGGACAATTTAATCCATTTTAAATTGAGGCTGTAAGAACAAGGGGTGTGAATACTTTCTTTAGGCACTTAGAGAAGGAGGGGGAGAGAGAGAGGAAGGCGAGAGAACAGAGATTGAAAATAAAAACATTGAGGGCTATTTCTTTTTTACAGTGGTGAGAGAGGGGAAACGAGAGAACGAGAGGGAGTGAAAGACAGAGACAAAGAGAAAGAAAAACGGGAGGGAGAGAGAAACACAGAGAGAGCGAGAGAGAAGGCTTTCATTCCTGTCACGCTATGAGAAGAGTAATTAAAAGTCCCAAGAGGTTCATCAATTCCAACCGATAAAAAGGAGGGCGAGAGAAACACTCCATGAGCGTAAAGGAGGTCAGAAACAGAGGGAACGAGGGAAAAGAGGAAGAGAGAGAGCGACTTTAGAGGTAGTACGTGTGGATGGGTTGAGAAAACAAAAAAAGTAGGATGCGAGAACAGGAGAAAAGAGGCAGGGAAGGAGGGAAAAGAGGGAGAGAGACCTTTGTGATAGTAAATGTGGAGAAAAGTAAGAAGAGGGGAAAAGAGATCGAGGGTGGTGAGTTGAGAGGGAGAAAGACAGAGAAACTAAAGGGAAAGAAAGAGGGAGAGGCAGAAGAAACTGGATGAGTTGAGAAAGGGGAGACCGGAAAGAAGGCAGGCAGAGAAATGTTGCAAGATAGAGGGATGAAGAGATAGGGGSATAGTGAGAAAGGGAAGATTGTGAAAATAGAGGTGTAAAGTGCAGGGAACTGGTCCGAACCGATAACCAGCATAGCCCATTAACAACAACCGCAGAAACATTGCCAGAACGTTTTATTAGGAGAGGTTTAAAACATTCAGTGGTATTAATAACACGTACATAACTCCATCCAATATCTTTAACGACCAAATTATGAATTATGTTGAGATATTGACATTATTATTTAATATTTACTATTAAAAACTGGTATGTGGTGAGTTTAGGAGTCAGGGGAGTTGGCTAAAACACATACCGATTTGGGCCCATATTCATAAAGCATCTCAGTGCTGATCTAGGACCTGTCTTTCTTTTTAGATCATAATGAATATGACCACATGGACATGGGGGCAGATGATCCTAGATCAGCACTCCTCCATCTGGACTAGGCTACTAAAGTGTGTGGCCTCAACGTGAGGACCATACACAACGGATAGAGGGAGGGTCGTGTCTCTCTTGTCGTGATGTGTGTTTTGTCCTATATTTTTATTTAATTTTTAAACCCAGCCCCCTTCTCCGCAGGAGGCCTTTTTGCCTTCTGGTAGGCCGTCATTGTAAATAAGATTTTGTTCTTAACTGACTTGACTACTTAAATAAAGGTTATAGCCCTGATCTTGCTATGCCATATGGCTGTGGGCTACACTATTTCAYTTAGCAGACAAGATTTGCTTAGAATTCCGTGGCATTATTATATAGTATGAAGAATACAATTGAACAAAGCTGAATAAAATATAAATTATATTTTCTCCAAACGATTTGACGGAGTGCACACATGTGGCTATTCTTTGTTGCGCGGTTAACAAAGAAATAGGTACTCCTATATGCTTAATTTAGAGTTATTCATATAACTTCAGTTGTTCTATAAACGTTGGGCTATATATTTTGATTTTTAATACATTGTAAGGCTGCATGATGCAACTCTAATGATGATTTTMAAAAAGTTGCTTGAAAGGCATGAGCTCTGCTTTGTTTTTTTTGCGCAGGCTGTACACAATACATCAGTCTCTCATTCACAATTTGACAAGCACTTGATAATGCCTAGAATTTCACAGCGGCMTCCCCTTTGTGTGGCCGTAATGCACCCCAAAGAAATCCATGCCTTTTGCGGCCTTCTCCCTGAGTGCTGTGCGCACTTATCACGTGATTGGGTCTTTCTCAAAGGCTACAAGTGAAGAAAGACACATCAGGGAGGCAACTGTGTACATCCTTATCCAATTCCAAGGTGCATATTGAAGATATTSGAAGAACTGTACACATTTACTTTTCGTCAGCCAACAAGATGAGTAGGCCTAACGAACAGCAGAAGCACTAGCCTATGTCAATCTACTATCCCCCATAGTACAAATGTTGACCTATTCTATTCTGTACAATAAATAAATATTCCAAACATAATCTGGGACAGTTGTGGGATGCGATAGATCCCAAATGAATACAACCACTAAAAAAATTCACGCAATGTGGCTGATGCAACAGATCAGAAAGTTTGTCTTAAAATGTTGATAAACTATTATGCTGTTTCTTCACATTATAAGTGCAGCAATGTGCACATGGTAGTGGGCTAWAAGGGCAAATGTTCCATTAGAGGGAAAACACCATTATCARGTGACCGCAAATGCAATTATGCACGTAATGCTTTTATTATAAAGGTGCATTTTTATGGTGAAAATTATCTTCCCAAAACTTGAAACTCACGCGCTGCTTATGTATGCCAGTTAGGCTCTACACCCCTTGTAAAGTGGTTTAATGTGCTTCATTTTAAGAAGTTATTTGGCCACTTGAGTTGTGATACAAACCTTAAAACTTACTAACTGCCTGGTACTCAGCCTCTAAAACTTAACTTCTGATAGACCTTAACTACTATGCCTGGTAACTCATCAAATATAGCTGAACAATCTAAACTTAGACTGTGACTCACACCAAATAAGCCTGGTCAGCACTAAACTTACTAACTCCTTACTAACCTCAATGCAAATGTATTCGAGAAATCAAATCAAAAAACTTCACGAGAGCCCAGAGCTACCAATAGGTGCGCAACATGTTCAATAGGCTATGCAATTGCGCGAGAAAATGAGTGATGGCTTCTACTAAAAAGAAGAGAATCAGCTTTCTATAGCTAGGGCTACTATATTTATTTTTCAACTTTCCTATATCTAAGCACATTGCTTATATTTATAACAGGATTATAGCCTACCTGGCTGGCATGAAAATAACCACGGGAAAAGCGTCCTCCTTTCGCTATTTAAGTGCATAGATGATGTGTATTTTTCCCGCTGACCCTGTTTCGATACAGGTGCATGATAATGTCCATTCTAAATCAAAACAAATTCACACATTTTATTTATTACATGTAAAGACAAGATTACATCAAGAATAGTCTGATGGGTGACAATATTAGCCTATTACTTGTGAATTATATATTATCACTTGTGAATGATGCCCAACATTAAGAAACAAAGCCTTTTTTGCGACTTTTTCGAATCATAGTCGCACACCTCATGTAGCCTAGCCCATAGGCCTATATGTTTTAATAAGGTTAGTATCACACTCATGTAGCTAGCCCATAGGCCTATATGTTTTAAAGGTTAGTATCACACCTCATGTAGCCTAGCCATAGGGCTATCATGTTTTAATAAGGTTAGTATCACACCTCATGTAGCTAGCCCATAGGCTATATGTTTTAATAAGGTTAGTATCACACCTCATGTAGCCACTAGCCCATAGGCCTATATGTTTTAGTAAGGTTTGTATCACAATCAGTGGCCA
>NC_036866.1:6863157-6880145 GCF_002910315.2 Salvelinus sp. IW2-2015
AAGGGTTCTACAGCATGCACCATTGATGAGGATCTTGACTGGCTCGCAATCACTGCTGGTATGGGCAACTGCACCACCCCTCGGTCGAATGGTCGTATTACGGAGGGTGGTAGTGGACAGCCATAGACTGTCTCGTCTGCTTCCATCACAGAAAAGCGTACTGCTTCATCCCAACCAGTAGGACTGGCCAAATAGCTAACCAAATGACTACACAGATTATCAGCAGTTGTTTATTCATTCATACATTATTTATAGTACTGACTGAGTTGATTCTCTGCATTGTTGGGATTACGAGCTGCAAGAAAGGCGTTTCACTGGACTTGTGCACAGGACAATAATACTTGAACAGTGTAAAAAAATAAAAAAAGTAAATATTATTTAATGTCCCATAATTGAGGATCTCTCAATGTAATGGTGTGTGTAGTGTGGCGTGTGTGGGTTGGTGTTGTGTGGTGTGTGTGTTGTGTGTGTGTGTGGTGTGTGTGTGTGTGTGTGTGTGTGTGTGTGTGTGTGGTGTGTGTGTGCGTGTGGTGGACTGGACAGTGTAGGACGGAGTCTCATTAAACCAGTAAGATGTTGACACAGATGACCAGACACTCTATCCCCCTCTTCTCTCTATCATATCTTTCTCTCACTCACTTCACTCACGTCATCCATCAATACTCACACACACACACAGCTCCTATCCACACAACTGAGGTATGGAACTAATGGGGAACTGACCTCTCAGTCAGAGAATTGGATGATGATGAAGAAAAACAGGAGAGCTATTTTCCCACTCCTCCTCTCCACGGGGTCAATTCACGCCCCTTAGCCAGCTTCTGCCTCACTAATGGTTGCTTTCCCCATGAACCTACACCACAGAAAGTGGGCCCCAGTGTTGTTTATGTTAATGTCAAGCTCTAGTGTCTGTGGCGTTTCGCATCCGGTGTGACACTACAGACTTGTGTCGGCAGCAGAATCAACACCCTCTGCATCATTCAAGACTGTTGCTTTGACAACGGTGTTAAAGTCCACAGTTAGTCATTGTTATTTAAATTGTCAAAGCTGAAAAGTACCAGTGGGCTGGCTTGTGGCCCCAAGTTAGGAGCAGGTCCGCTGAGCCATGGCCCAGTGAGTTAATGGTGTGCTTGACCAGCAGATGGAAACGAAAAGTCTGAGCCTTTGTGTAAAAAAAATGCACCATAAGGCCTTCAAAAACCTGTGCTGTTCGTCCGAAATAGCAACCCTATTCCTACCAGTAATGTAGTGCACTACATTCAACAGCGCCATAGGGCTGTGTCAAAAAGTAGTGCACTATATAGACAATAGGTTGCCATGTTGTGATGCACCCCTGTTATGCCTGTATTAACCCCTGATTCCCCTACCTTATGACAACTCTGTGGTCTCAACTAGGGCTGTTGCAGTAACCGTATTACCAACCACACCGGCGTCAGTCAAATGCCACGTGTATCGTTTAGTCACGGTAATTAGGCTAACTCCAAGTTTTTCCTATGCTTGCTGATGGTCATTAGAGCCTACCAAACTTACTAACTGGCCTGGACTCAGCACTCTAAACTTACTAACTGCCTGGTACTCAGCACTCTAAAACTTAACTAACTGCCTGGTACCTGTAGACTAACTACAACTCTGTATCACACTCTAACTTTTAACTGCCTGTACGCAGCACTAAACTTAGCTAACTGCCTGGTACTCAGCCTCTAAATCTTACTAACGCCTGGTACTCAGCACTCTAAACTTTACTAACAGCCTGGTTGAACTCTAACCCTCTAATCAAGCAAATGTAATCTTGAGAAATCAAATCAAACAAACTCACGAAGAGCCCATGAGACTACCAATTTGACGCAACATTTCAATAGGCTATGCAATTGCGCGAGAAAATGAGTGATGGCTTCTACTAAAAAGAAGAGAATCAGCTTTCTATAGGCTAGGGCTACTATATTTATTTTTCAACTTTCCTAATACTAAGCACATTGCTTATATTTATAACAGGATTATAGCCTACCTGGCTGGCATGAAAATAAACCACGGGAAAAGCGTCCTCCTTTCGCTATTAAGTGCATAGATGATGTGTATTTTTCTCCGCTGCCCTGTTTCGATACAGGTGCATGATAATGGTCCATTCTAAATCAAAACAAATTTCACACATTTTATTTATTACATGTAAAGACAAGATTACATCAAGAATAGTCTGATGGGTGACAATATTAGCCTATTACTTGTGAATTATATATTATCACTTGTGAATGATGCCCAACATATAAGAACAAGCCTTTTTTGCGACTTTTTCGAATCATAGTCGCACACCTCATGTAGCCTAGCCATAGGCCTATATGTTTTAATAAGGTTAGTATCACACTCATGTAGCTAGCCCATAGGCTATATGTTTTAAGAGTGCTGAGTACCAGGCAGTTAGTAAGTTTAGAGTGCTGAGTACCAGGCAGTTAGTAAGTTTAGAGTGCTGAGTACCAGGCAGTTAGTAAGTTTGGTAGGCTACTAATGACCATCAGCAGCATCAGAACTTGGAGTAGCCTAATTACCGTGACTAAACGATCACGTGGCATTTGACTGCGCCGGTGTGGTGGTAATACGGTTACTGCAACAGCCCTAGTTGAGACCACAGAGTTGTCATAAGTAGGGGAATAAGGGTATACAGGCATAACCAGGGGTGCATCACAAATGGCAACCTATTGTCTATATAGTGCACTACTTTTGACCACAGCCCTATGGGCGCTGGTTGAATGTAGTGCACTACATACTGTAGGGAATAGGGTGCTATTTCGGACGAAAGCACAGGTTTGAAGGCCCTTATGGTGCATTTTTTTTACACAAAAGGCTCAGACTTTTCWGTTTCCATCTGCRTGGGTCAGCACCCATTACTCACTGGGCCATGGCTCAGGCGGACCTGCTCTAACTTGGGGCCAAAGCCAGCCCACTGGTACTTTTCAGCTGACATTTAAATAACAATGACTAACTGTGGACTTTAACACCTTGTCACAAAGCAACAGTCTTGAATGATGCAGAGGGTGTTGATTCTGCTCRCCACAAGTCTGTAGTGTCACACCTGATGGAAACGCCACAACACTAGAGCTGACATTAACATAAAACACTGGTGGCCCACTTCTGTGGTGTAGGTCTCATGGGGAAAGCACCATTAGTGAGGCAGCTGGCTAAGAGGGCCTGTGAATGACCCCGTGGAGAGGAGGAGTGGAAAAGTAGCTCCTCTGTCTTTTTCTTCATCACTCACTCACTCTCTGACTGAGAGGTCGGTCCCCATTAGTTCCATACTCAGTTGTGGGATAGGAGCTGTGTGTGTGTGTGAGTGAGTGAGTGAGTGAGTGAGTGAGTGAGTGAGTGAGAGAAAGATATGAATAGAGAGAAGAGGGGGATAGAGTGTCTGGTCATCTGTGTCAACATCTACTGGTTAATGAGACTCGTCCATCACTGTCCAGTGCCACACACAACACACACACACCCCCAACACACACACACACCACACACACACACACACACACACACACACACACAACACACACACACACACACACACACACACACACCACACAACACACACACACACACACACCCACACACACACACTTACATTGAGAGATCCTCAATTAATGGCATTAAATAATATTCACTTTTTTTTTTTTTTTAAGTTTCAAGTATTATTGTCACGTGCACAAGTACAGTGAAACGCCTTTCTTGCAAGCTCTAATCCCAACAATGCAGAAATCAACATCAGTAGTACTATAAAATAATGTAGAATGAATAACAATGCTGATAATCTGTGTAGTCATTTGTTAGCTATTTAGCAGTCCTATGGCTTGGGGATAGAAGCAGTACCGCTTTCTGTGTGGAAGCAGAGAGAACAGTCTATGGCTGTCCACACCACCCTCCGTAACGCCATTCGACCGAGGGGGGTGCAGTTGCCATACCAAGCAGTGATGCAGCCAGTCAAGATCCTCTCAATGGTGCAGCTGTAGAACCCTTTGAGGATTTGAGGGCCCATGACAAATCTGTACAGCCTCCTGACTGTGTTGGTGTGTGTGGACCATTTTAAGTCCTTAGTGATTTGGACAGAGGAACTTGAAGTTCTCGACCCGCATCACTACATCCCTGTCCACTACAGCCCTGTCCACTGCAGCCCTGTCGAATGGGACAAGGAGAGGTTAAAAATTACCGTAAATATGTCTGCCAGCTGTTCTGCGCATGCTCTGAAAACRTGCCCTGGAATAACGTCCGACCCCGTGAGTGTTGGCCTGATTAAAAACCTTACTCAAGTTGGCCTCGGAGAGCGAGATCACCCAGTCCTCTGGGTCAGCGGGGACACTCATGCACAGCTTGTGACAATGTAGGCTACCCCTCTGCTTATTTACATACTCAAGTCTGTCTCAAAATACAACACTGCCCCTTTAATTAAGACATAATCTTTTTACCTGACTGGCTTTTCAAAGACAGTTTGAAATGAAGCCTACACATTTTGTGCTCTTGTAGGAAGCAGTAACTCCCCAGTGCTAAACTATACTTATCTAGAACTGGGCTAATAACTTGCTAACTAGCAAAGAATATCAACAAATGTGCAGACGCACGGTTCTACGCTCTGATAAGGCATTAACTCGCGGGTGATTGAAAGACCGTTCATGGATTACCCCAACCAATAAAATTCTGCTCCGTTGCACTCTGGCTCTGCAAAACAAAATTGTTGCATTGAAAAGGGGCTGATATGTTGATTCGATCACAGAAACAACAATCTATATAATGCAAACTAATGGGGTGAACTCAGTGAATTCTCTTGCATCTCTGCGCGGCCTGGCATTTCTTCTGCGCGGCAGTCCCAGAGGAGGTGCAAGGCCGTGCACTCACGCAGTTTAGAGGGAACATTGCTTCTCTCTCTAGACATTGTGAAAATCTGTTGATCTACGCAGAGTATTTCTATCAATCCACCAATTTATCCGTCTCCATCTGCAAGGACAGACTACATTATTACCCTGATCCGGGGTCAGATTTTTTTCATTCCCTTATGGTTAAGGGTAGGATAGGGTGTAAGGTAATCTGATCCTAGATCTGTTATCATCTGTGACTTATTTTATTTATTAATATTTATTTTTTTACTCCCTTTTTTCTCCCCAATTTTGTGATTACGATCTTGTCTCATCGCTGCAACTCCCCAACGGGCTCGGTAGAGGCAAAGGTCGAGTCATGCATAGTCCGGAACATGACCCGCCAAACCGTGTTTCTTAACACGCGCTCACTTAACCCGGAAGCCAGCTGCACCAATGTGTCGGAGGAAACACTGTTCAACTGATGACCGAAGTCAGCCTTTAGCGCCCGGCCCTCCACAAGGAGTCGCTAGAGCGTGATCAGCCAAGTAAAGCCCCCCCCGACCAAACCCTCTCCTAACCCGGACGACGCTGKGCCAATTGTGCGCCGACCTATGGGCCGGTTGTGACAAGGCCTGTGATGTAACATTTTATGTTGGTGCTCTTCTACTTCATACATTTCTGTGGTCTATGTTTGTGCTTTTCTATAAACCAATTTTTGTGTTCATGCAAGTGACTGATTGAACGAATCCTTACTAATAGTGTCTGCAATTTAGCAGTACGCCCAGAACCTTGTTTAGGGAAAGGGATATCTCAGTTTCAAGATCTCAGCTTAGAGAGAAGAAGCCTCGTGAGGTATTGGTCTGTTACATGCATGACCCAGTATTGGTCGGTCACATAAATGAAGCAAACRTTAATGATGAATTAATTATGAATAAGCTAAATCATGCAAATATGACTGGTCTGCAGTATATAAGAGAACTAWACGGGACTGCCCCATTAGAGCTCCTGACAGACATTTACTATGGTGCATCAAGTTTGTTGGAACCCCTCTAGTGCGCTGAMAATAAACAATGATTCATTTAAGATCGACTTTGAGTGTCCCTGTGTAAGAATTTCCACAAGAGGCCTATCRTCGGTGACTTCTACCTAGAGCCCCATTCTCACTAAAGGGGGATAGAGCGAATCTTGCCCACAGCCAACYCTCAACAATAGACATGTTGCTGTACGCAAAACACTTTGTTTGTTGATTCACTGCAAATTAACAATAAATATAACYAACATCAAGGTCGGTTACCTGTCATTTCTAGTGTGCGTATTTTGGGATACTAGTTGTTCCTGACAAGGGTCTAGACACACTGCTGTACACGGGGTCTCCTCTCTTTTTCTCTTTCTTCTCAATCACCATTTGATATTTGAGTCATGATGGCAGCAGAGGCTTTAATCTCAGTCAGCTGTTTGATTTTGGGGATCGACATCTGCATTGAGTAGAAGACAGTGGCACAGAGAGCAAAAGGTCAAAGGTGGATTGTTATTTTAGTGTTGACATGCTTTGTTGACATTCTGAGTATGAAGCAGGCCTATAATCACATTTGGGTAAAATCCAAATTCTTTAAAAATTGTTAATTTATATTTAATTTAGTTTTGATAAGACTACCAACCGTGAACTCTTTGTGACCTTGAGTCACGCATGCACACACACACACAAGCAAACGCACACACACACGGTTAAGTAGCACTATCAGAACAGTGTGGGAGGCAGGACAGCTGCTGCTGGCTTAATTAGTGATCACTCTCATCTCAGAAGGGCCGCTGTGTGTGTGTGTGTTGTGTCGTGTGGCTGCTGGGTGTCTCTCAGTGTATCGTGTGTGTCAGTGTGTGCCTACTTCTGGTCAAAAGTAATGAATTACACATGTCAGATATACAGTTGAAGTCGAAAACATTCACTTAGGTTGGAGTCATTAAAACTCGTTTGTTCAACCACTCCACAAATGTCTGTTTAACAAAACTATAGTTTTGTGGCAATCGGTTAGGAAGTCTACCTTTGTGCCACGACACAAGTAATTTTTTACAAACAATTGTTTACAAGACAGATTATTTCACTTTATAATTCACTGTATCACAATTCCAGTGGTCAGAAGTTACATTACACTAAGTGACTGTGCCTTTAAACAGCTTGAAAATCCCAAAAATATGTCATGGCTTTAGAAGCTTCTGATAGGCTAATTGACATAATTTGAGTCAATTGGAGGTACTGCTGTGGATGTATTTCAAGGCCTACCTTCAAACTCAGTGCCTCTTGCTTTGACATCATGGGAAAATCAGAAAAATCAGCCAGAATCCAGAAAAAGAATTGTAGACCTCCCACATGTCTGGTTCATCCTTGGGAGCAATTTCCAAATGCCTGAAGGTACCACGTTCATCTGTACAAAACAATAGTACGCAAGTATAAACCCAGGGACCACGCAGCAGTCATACCGTTCAGGAAGGAGTGGTTTCTGTCCCTAAGAGATGAACGTTACTTTGGGTGCGAGAAGTGCAAATCAATCCCAGAACAACAGCAAAGGACCTTGTGAAGATGCTGCAGGAAACAGGTCACAAAGTACCTCCACAGTAAAAACGAGCACACTATGACATAACCTGAACCAAAAAGGGGGCCGATCGCAAGAAGAAGCCCACTGCTCCAAAAACCTCATAAAACAAGCCAGAATACGGTTTGCAACTGCACATGCGGACAAAGATCATACTTTTTGGAGAAATGTCCTCTGGTCTGATGAAACAAAAATAGAACTGTTTGGCCATAATGACCGTCGTTTATGTTTGGAGGAAAAAGCGGGAGCTGTGCAAGCGAAAAACACCATCCCAACCAGCACGGGTGGCAGCATCATGTTGTGGGGGTGCTTTGCTGCAGAGGATCGGGCACTTCACAAAATAGATTTGGTATCATGAGGAAGAAAATTTATGTGGATATATTGAAGCAACATCTCAAACATCAGCAGAAGTAAAGCTTGGTCGCAAATGGTCTTCCAATGGACAATGACCCCGAGCATACTTCCAAAGTTGTGGCAAAATGGCTTAAGGACAACAAAGTCAAGGTATTGGAATGGCCATCACAAAGCCCTGACCTCAATCCTATAGAAACGTGTGGGCCAACTGAAAAAAGCGTGTCGCGAGCAAGGAGGCCTACAAACCTGACTCAGTTACACCAGGTCTGTCAGGAGGAATGGGCCAAAATTCACCCAACTTATTGTGGCAGCCCTCCCGAAATGTCTTGACCCAAGTTGAACAAGTTAAAGGCATGCTACCAAATACTAATTGACTGTATGTAAACGTCTGACCCACTGGGAATGTGATGAAAGAAATAACAAGCTGAAATAATCATTCTCTCTACTATTATCTGACATTTCACATTCTTAAAATAAATGGTGATCCTAACTGACCTAAGACAGGGAATTTTTACTAGGATAAATGTCAGGAATTGTGAAAAACTGATTAAATGTATTTAGCTAAGTGGATGTAAACTTCCGACTTCAACTGTAACATTTGTAGAGGCATACATCCTGTACACTTCTAGTTCCACTCCACAGTAGAGCCCCTGTAGTCTGGCCCCAGCTCTGTTTGTGCCCTTAGAGTTTACAAGAAAGGCATTTCACTGTACTTGTGCACGTGACATTGAAACTTGTTTGCTGTCATTATCAAGTCATGACAATGAGTGGCAGGGAGTTGGCATGACAGCGCCAACAGTGGGACACTACAGCCCCTTGCACTTGTTTGTAAATAGAACTGCCAGTGCCAATGAGTTATATGAATTAACCTCCCCCGAAACCAAAGATGACACACAGACACAGTAGGGGGTGTATAACACATGGAGCGTTGCTCAGCCTCTAGACTGTTGACACTGACACACACTGATGCCTCAATTAACCTACTGAGGAACACATACACACACACAGGTGCGCACAAAGACGCACGCACGCACACGCACACACACAGAAAATCAAAACAAACCCAATCCAGTGAACTCATGACAAAACACCTCATGTCCATAAATTGTAGTTGTCCCCTGGTGTTTCATGTTTGTTGATTCACTGTCTTCTTGCTGGAAGGGAGAACACACAATACAAATTCAAAAAACACAYAACTTCCATCTTTCTACAATAAGCATCCACTTCCCTGGACACCTACAGTAGGGAGTCGGTGACCCAGAATGTGAGTTAGTTTAGCATACTGTAGCTGTACTGATCAGAATGGTTGGATTCTAAACAATGGCAGAAGTGGGACTCTGGCCTTTCCCTGAACAAAAGACATGGTTTCTATGGCTATTAGGGGTGGCATCAGAATATAGGACAGCCACTGTCCCCCTTTCCATCCCTCTCTCTCCACAGAGTTAAAGATCAKAGATATTTTWAAATAGTGACATGAGGAATAAATACCCAGTGAATAACAAAGACAAATAAGGGGAAAAAATAACATGGCTATACAGACAGTACCAGGTAATAACATGGCTATATACAGGGAGTACCAGATAATAACATGGCTATATACAGAGAGTACCAGATAATTACATGGCTATATACAGACAGTACCAGGTAATAACATGGCTATATACAGAGAGTACCAGGTAATAACATGGCTATATACAAGGGAGTACCCAGGTAATGAACATGGCTCCGTATATCAGTGCAGCTACCAGGTCAATAACATGGCGTATAGTAGTACGGCAGTCACCAGGTAATAACATGCTATATAGCAGGAACGTACCAGGTAACTAACTGGCTATATACAGGCAGTACCACGGTATAACATGGCTATATAAGGAGTACCAGGTCAACTAACACTGGCTAGGACACAGGGAGTACCAAGGTAATAACAGGCTCTATACCAGGGAGTAGCGATATAAATAACATGGCTTACATACAGGGAGTGAGCCAGATAATAACATGGCCACATACAAGGAGTTCCAGGTAAATAACTGGCTACAGACAGGATACCAGGTAATAACAGGCTACATACAGGGAGTACCAGGTAATAAACATGGCTACAATACTGTCGACGCCCCTGACCGATGAGTTTGCTTGTCATGTTCTCTATGTTTTGTTTGGTCAAGGTGTGATAGGAGTGAGGGGCATTCGTATGTTGTATGTCAGTTTGTTTCTGTGTTTGGCCTCTGATATGGTTCTCACTCAGCGATGGCAGGTTTAGTTCGTTGTCTCTGGATTGGGGAGCATAATTTAGGTATAGCTGTTTTGTCATTGGGGGTTGTGGGTGATTGTCTATGGTTAGTGTTTTGGGTGTCGAGCAGCTATTTAGTGTTCCGTGTAGCTTCACGTTCGTGTTTGTTATTTTTTGTATAGGATCGTTCAGTGTTCCTTTTGTAATAAATATGCAAGATGAAAACACTTACCTACGCCTGGCATATTAGGTCCACTCCGATCCTTTCAACACTCTGTCCTCGAACCGAGCTGAGGGAAGAGGCAGTGAACACATACAGGGAGTTCCACGGTTAACCAACATGGCTCACCTACAGACAGTAACCAGATAAATACGATGGCTACATAACATGGAGTACCAGGGTAATAACATGGCTATAATAAAGACAGTACCAAATATTACATGCTATATACACGGCAGGGGAGCACCAGTAAAACCGAGACACATGTGCAGTTGTACCAGGTAATCTGCAAATGGCTATATAACAGGGGAGTACCAGTTAATTAACGATGGCTATGAACAGAGAGGACGCAAGTAATAACATGGCTTATGAATAATAGGGAATACGCAAGGTAATGAAACATGGCTACATCCAGACAGTAACCCAGATAATACCATGGCTATGATGAAAAAACAGGGGAGTGACCAGATAATAACATGGCTATATACAGGGAGTACAGTAGCCGGATGTCAATTGTGGCAGGACTAACTAGGTAAATAATCAGCTGGCTACATACAGGAAGTACCAGTTAACTGAGTTAATGTGCAGGGGATACGAGGTAATTAAAGTTTGCTATGCTACATTTCAGGTAGGGGTAAACTGACCTGCAACAGGAAACAGATAAAGACTGCGCTGTAGCAAGATTGCCTACGTGGTGAGTATGAAAGTGTGTATGTGTAATGTGTGGGTGTGTGTGATGGGGTGCCCATAGGGATGTTAACGGGGTTAACCGTTAATAGGTACCTGCGGAAAATGAGATTTGACCGGTCATGCTATCGGGTCAATAAGGGCGCTGCGGGCCATTTATAGTAATTCAGTAAGAATTTAAAGCCTGGCACGCAGATGTTGTTTTATTTCAATTCAGTTCCAGTGATAACTCCGGAGTGGTGCTAAGCGGTCTAAAGGCACTGCACTCTAGTCCTAGAGGTTCACTACCCACCGTATACCTAGGCTGGGTTCCATTCCAGCTGTATAGAGCAGACTGGCCGTGGGATGGTGAGTCCCAATAGGGTGGCGCGACGAATTTGCCCCAGCGTCTGGTCCGGGTTAGGGGTTTGGCTGGAGATTAGGCCGTGCAGTTGGAGATAAGAATTGGTTCTTAATTCTTCGTACATATGGGGGCGCTGTGTTCACACTTTGTAAAAAGTTATATCGGTCCCATAGAATACATTAAAATGGCTGCCCGAGGATCGTGACGCTCAATTCTTGCTCGTCACACAATATGGGCATATTATAATTACTAAAATTTGGATAGAAAAACACTCTCTATAGTTTCCTTAAAGCCCGTTTGAATTATATCTGTGGTAAAAAACCGAACTCAGTTGACAGCTTAACTTCCTGTCCAGAAAGTGAGAAATCGTGAAATCGAGGGCACTCTGTATCCAGGGTCAGTCGTAGTTATTTTGCATGTGAGATACTCAAGTGAGCTCGACATGCACTGCTAACTACGAGTTTCCCCTAGAGGCAGTAAAGGCAGGACCTGAGAATTGGAAGTGGGGGTTGCTGAAGTAGATCTGGAGAGCGTCATATAGAAGGCCTTGGAACGTGGGGTGCACTCTTTTCAACGTTCGTCGGTCATGGGCGGCAAGACGAAGACCACTCAGGATAGCATTCTGAAAAGCTCTCGTTCATCCTCGTTAGGTATTTAATCGGTGAGTCCGCTACTGATTTATTCGATAATCAGGTGTTTATTAAAAACATCTATATGTAGTTATTATAAACCGAGTTATATCAGTTATATCAGTATAGCTGCGGCATTTTCGGAGATTTTCTTTGTGCTGCGCCGTGGTCATGAACGAAGTTGGGACACACGTCCTGGGCGACATAGCTAATGTGTTGCTTGCTAATTCCTAAGTTGAAGCAACAATCTACAACTGAGCAACGATGATTGCTGGACAAAGGACAACTTGCACAAGATTCTGGATGGAAGCTCACAAAAAAGTACTGACTATTATTGATGTTTAATTCGCGTGTTGTTCTGTTAAAAATTGTTGACACATGTCTACTATGCTCCGCCATTAATTTCGGCGGCGGTCTCGCTTTAACGCACGCTGTATGTCGTAGTAACGTTCATTTTAAAAATCTAACACAGCGGTTGCATTAAGAACTAATGTTATCTTTTCATTTGCTGTTCCAACCTGTATTTTTTAGTGCAAGTTTCATGATTAGTTACTTGATTTAGTTAGGTGCCTCTCCCAAGATTTTCTCCCGACATTTTGTTGGCAAGCTTGGCTACTATTCTCATTGTTATAACCACGGATTCTGTGCCGCTAAATATGCACATTTTCGAACAAACAATATATGTATTGTGTGTAATATGGATGAGTAGGACTGTCATCTTGATGAAGTTTTGAGAAGGTTAGTGAAAAAATGTAATATCTTTGCTGGTTTATTCGCTATCGCTAACTGTGCTTGAATCAATGCTGCTGTGTGGATTGGCTATTGTAAGTCAGCTAATATAATGCTAATTGTGTTTTTTCGCTGTAAAACACTTAAAGAATCTGAAATATTGTCTGGATTCACAAAGATCTTTGTCTTTCATTTGCTGTGCGCTGTGTATTTTTGATAAATGTTTTATATGAGAGTATTTAGGTAATTCACGTTGCTCTCTGTAGTTATTCTAGTTGCTTTGGTGAGAGTTGTGATGGTGGCTGCAATTGTAAAACTATGATTATACCTGAAATATGCATCATTTTCGAAACAAAACATATGCTATACAATAAATATGTTATCAGACTGTCATCTGATGAAGTTGTTTCTTGGTTAGTGGACTATTTATATCTTTATTTGGTCGAATTTGTGATAGCTACCTATGCAGGAAAAAAAGTGGTGGGAAAAAAAAAGTTGTGTCTTTTGCTATGGTGGATTAGCTAATAGAAATACATATTGTGTCTTCCCTGTAAAACATTTTAAAAATTCAGAAATGATGGCTGGATTCACAAGATGATTGTATCTTCATTTGTTGTCTTGGACTTGTGATTTCATGAACATTTTATTATATGATTATCCCTTGTGGCTTTAGGCTAGGCTATGCTAGTCAGCCTTTTTTGATGGGGGGGATCCCGGATCCGGGTTTGTGACTCGTTAGAGGTTTTAACTTGACCTTGCTAGTTAAATAAAGGTAAAAAAATGAACAAAAAAAGACCATCCCTACAAAAGATCATTGAAGGTGACAGTGGGAAAGGCTTCTTCCATTACTAACCCATCGAGGCTTTACAACAAGCAGGATGTACAAACTGTCCACATCAGACTAATATTAGCATAGCTCTCTTCAAATAAATACAAGCCTGTTGATTATTGACTAGGTCTGCATCCCAAATCCTGGGCTCTGGTCAAAAGTCCACTGTATRGTGAATAGGGTGCCATTTGGGATGTACCCTRGGAAAAGCCTGTCTATCAGTCCAGGCAACACATTCTACTGGGGGGGAGGGATTGCTGCTGATGTTAAGGGAAGGTGAGAATCCATTTTGTGTTGCGCATGGAGACTTGTGGGCTGCTAAATCAGGACAGACTCACAGTTGTAGTTTGTGATAACTCAGGATTTGTCAGTGGAATTGGATCTCGTCGAGTTATAAGGATAATCTGATTAGCTGGACATGCATGCAAGCAAACACTTAAAACACCCACAATACCAGATCGACACACACACACACACACACACACACACGCACACACACACACACACACCAGTTCCAACTGTTGACTACAAAGCTTCTATCCCCTAAAATAAATTCCCATTCAGAAACCATGCTGGCTAATGCTACATTATTATGATAGCTAGCAGGGTGTCTAATTAGGAATAGGCTACCTGGAGCGGGATGAAGCTCTGTATGCTACATTAGCGTAGCATCATATTAAAACGGGAGGAAAGGGAGCACATCTCACTATGAAAGCTCATTAAAACATGACAGCCAACTCTGCATGGCTACAGCCCCTTATTAAGTAGCAGAAATGTTTCTGCCCATAACAAAGTCTCTCCTCTCTATGTGGGGAATAGAGTTCACTGTGTAGATTCCTCACAGTACATTGTGGAAATCTTTGCTAGTCTCTTTTGAATTACGTGTTCCTTTTTTCTTTACTTTTGATATTGTTCACATCGGAGTCTGATTGTTGCAGGTGCGTGGGAATAATTTGATGATATCTTAAGAGAAAATGAAAACCTGCACACTGATCTTGCGACAGCTGTTTATCAACTCTGCGTCATAATTGTAGGCTCGTCGCGAGGTGTCATTCTTACTTATTTTTCTGTTCCAAGTAATCATTGCCGAACATCACAATGCGAGACCGAGGAAAAACCCGGCACCGACTGCGCTGAAAAGGGTGAATACGGCTGAAAAGGTGATACCGGGTGAATAAGGGGATACCAGGCTGAAAAGGAATACCTGTCCCGAAAGTGATACGCCTGGTTGGCCTGAAAAGTTGCGCTTGAAGAGTTACCGGCTGGAAAAGGGGGATACCGCAGGCTTGAAGGGGTACTGAAACAGGCTGACACTGTTGAAAAGAGTAGAATAGCCGGCTGAAAGGTAGATATCCTTCTGGCTGAAAGGTGGATACTGGAAGGGATATAAGGGGGTCTGTAATAAGGATACTTGGCAAGATCAGTGTGCAGGTTTTTCATTTTTCTCTTAAGATATCATCAAATTGATTCCCCCACGCACCCGCCTGCCTAACCAATCAGACTCCGAATGTGAACAATATCCGAAGAGTGTAAGAAAAAAGGAACACGTATTCAAAAGAAGATACAAGATTTCCACCAATGTATCGTGAGGAATGTACACAGTTGAACTCTTATTCCCCACCAGAGAGAGGAGGAGACTGTTATGTGGTGGGCAGAAACATTTCTGCTACTGGTAATAAGGGGCTGAGTAGCCATGCGAGAGTTTGGCTGTCCAGTGTTTTATGAGCTTTATAGCTGAGATTGTGCTCCTTTCTCCGTTTAGATAACGTGATGCTACCGCTATATGGGTAGCAGTCAAGCTTCATCGCTCAGGTATCCTTCAGTCTTCCTAATTAGAACCTGCCTATAGCTATCATACAGATATGTATGCAATTAGCCAGCATGGGCTTCTATGAATGGTATTTATATTTTAGAGTGGAAGGTCAGAAGCTGTCGTGTAGTCAAGGCGCATTTGGGAACTGCTGCCACGTCTATACTGCCTGGCCAGATTGGTGCCCACCGATAACTGACCTGTTTTTTGCCTCTCTTTTTTCGGGACATTTTCCAATTTCTCTTCCTCACTTAATGGTCTGTGGCCCCTTGTTCGTTTTGTTCCGTTGTTGAATCTTGTTATGTTCTCCACAATATTTAACCACGTTAAGTTTGGTGAAAAATTAAACGAAGTTTTTGTTTTGTGAGTTTATATATTTTTCTTTTTATTTTCCCCAATCAGAACTTAGGTTATACTTCAGCCTATCAAACTATTTACATTTTTAAGACACTAATAGTTTTACATAGTTGTTTTCTTGTTTGTTTTCATCCCGTCAATTCACTGCTAGAACCGATGTCGTCCTTTGGGTCCGCTGAAGACATCCAGTAAATTTCTATTTGCCATATATTTTTTTACTGTGTGTTTACAAAAGGTTTGAACCTATTACATTTTATTGGACGTAATTTGTTGTATTTAGTCCCACCTCTTCAGCCTCACTACCACATCCTCTGTTTATTTATATATTATGCCGATGATATTTCATTTTTATATTATTGATCGATTGACTTGACATAATTTTATGAACGGGATAAGGAATTGCCTTTCTTTTTTTGAGCTTGAGATGCTGTCCAGAGGAGGTGTCACAAGCTAGAGACTGATTTCAGCCAATTAAAACCTGACCCGAGTACTCGCCTTGTGAGATCGAGTTGGAGAAAAGGGCGGGTTCACAAGGGAGGCAATGTGCGAGATTTAAGGAAACTGCATGTCTTGACTCTTGCATATCCTCAATCCATCACCTCAGCATGGATTGTTTCATGGAGATGTTCTAGCTGGGTATGGAATGGGAAGTTTGCTGCGAACTTGCAATTGGAAAGGCAACTGGGATATAAATCAATATCAAATAATAAAATTGTACTTGTCTACATGTCGGTGAAAAAATGCTTGTTACGCCTTACCAAATGCAGTTTTAAGAAATTAGTGTTTAGTAAAATAGATTTAAGTAAAGGAATAGAATTAAAGTAACAATAATTTAAGAGCAGCAGTAAACCACATAATAAAAATAAGCGAGGCTATATACAGGGGGTACGTACAGAATAATGTGCAGGGCACCGGTTGTGAGTAATGGAGGTAATTATGTCGGTTAGTGGTAGAGTTAAGTGGACATGCAGTAGTAATAAAGCAGAAGAATGGAGCGCAGCGTAGAAGAAGGGGGTGGGGAGTAAATGCAAATAGTCTGGGTAGCCATTGCACTGAAATTAGCTGGTTCATAAGAGCGAGTCTTATGTGCTCGGGATAGAAAGTGGTTGAGAGCCTTTTGGACGTAGCACTTGGCGCTTCCGGTAACGCTTTGCCGTGCTGTAGCGAGAGAAGTCTATGAATTAAAGGTGGTGGAGTTGACAGGTTTTAAAAAAGGGTTTCTCTGATCCCTGTTATAAGAGGTGCGATTGGTAGGAAGCCTTGGGCGCCAGTGATGGTACTGGGTCGTTCGCAAACCTTGTGATGACTTGCGGTCAGGAGCGAGGCAGTTGCATTACAAGCAGTGTGCACCAGTCAGGATGCTGTGATGGTGAGTGTAGAACTTTT
>NC_036866.1:6880170-6892891 GCF_002910315.2 Salvelinus sp. IW2-2015
TAGCTGCGCTAGGCCTAACCTCGACAATTTCTCAAAACTTACACAATTATCTTGGATACCAAGGACAGCATAAGACAACTATTGTAGCTAGCTAACACTACGCTAATTTCAAGTCGTTCCGTTAACCTTGTAATGTAAGTTGTATTGTGTGTTTCTACGTGCTGGCTATTCGTTAGAGAGTTGGCTTAGCTAGCAGTTGTTAGCTAAAGCAGTGTTGACTAGGTAGGGGGTACAGGCCAGCGGCGGGACGAAAAGGTGAGCTGCGCTAGCTAACCGAATAATTACTCTAAACTTACTCCTCCTCGCTCACACCAATCATTTAAGATACAAAGATAGCAAAGACAACTATGGAGCTAGCTAACACTACACGTCGAATCAAAGTCGTTCCGTAAGGTTGTAATGCATATGATCAAGTTCTGCCAGCTGCTGCTATTACGTGCTGGCTAGCTCCTGCGGCCTAGCTAGCCCTGATCTGTTGGACTCGTTTACGTTCGACGAGAAAATAGCCTGGCTAGGCGAAACCTCCAATAAACTACACAATTATCTTTTGATACAAAAGACGGCTATGGTAGCTAGGCTAACGATCAAACAAATCAACCGTCTGTACTAAAAATGGAAAATGAAATGGTTAATACTACCTGTGAAGCGGGGGCGGAAAGCGGAATGCGAACTTACTCGCTCCCAAACCATCACAACAAACGGAAACCCGGCACACTGCCTGAAAAGGGTGATATCGGCTGAAAAGGTGATACCGGGTGAATAAGGGGATACTGGCTGAAAAGGTGATAGCTGGCTGAAAAGGTATACCTGCCGGGCTTGAAAAGCAGGTGATACCGGCTGGAAAAGGGGGGATACCGGCACTTGAAAAGGGATAGTCACCGGCTGAAAAGGCTGATCACTGGTTTGAAAAGAGTAGAAACCGGCTGAAAGGGTAGATACTGGCTGAACAGGTGGTATACTGGAGGAAAAGGAAAATGGATACTTTTAATAACCAAGACATTCTACGCCCCCATGAGCATAGCCCACAGTAGACGAGACGCATGCCCTCTCAGGGAACTCCCAGTGAACCGTGTAGTTCAACTTTAAGAAGCAGAGTAGCATGCTGCGGTGTGGTCCTCACTGTCCTCATTGAAGCTCCATCCAGTACCATCCAACTCCAACAGAGATGATTAAATGCTACTTTCTATTCAGAGCTTTCCCTAAAGCATCACGGCTGCTTTCTAGGAACTGATGCTTACGTTAAGAGAGGGCTACGCATGGTGAAAGTAAATGAAGCTCTCTGATAAAGCACAAACAGACAGTTTACCCAGGGATTTTGCGTGACAATCGKCAGGAATCATCTGAAGTCATTCCCAGACACTTCTGACCAATTACTGAATACAGTAATCATTCTGCTTATCTAACAGGGAGACATGGAGACGCAGAGAGAGGAAGACAGTTCAGATGGATGTGGCCTATCATAGAAACACTGCTATATGAATAAAGCACATGGCCTGGCCTATCTACCATCTACAGCAGGGGTAGGCGAACCCTGTTCCTGGAGAGCTGCAGGTACTGCAGGATTTTGTTCCAACTAGGCACCACACACCCAACCAACGGTTGTGCGTGTGAGTGTCTCTCTCTGTGTGTGTGTGCATGTGTCCATGCTTCCTCCAAGACGATGAATGTGTGTGTGTCTCCATGCTCCCTCTAAGATGAATGAGTAGTGGTGCAGCACCAACATGGGGAAGCCAAGTCCACCGAGCCCAGTGAGCAGCAGCACACTGCTATCATCATATACCAGATAAAGAGGATGAGAGGACTGATTTACATTCACCAGGGCACACAGGTGTAGGGGACGCAACGACAGGTGGAGGGCAGGGGCAGACAAACACAGAGAGAGAGAGAGAGGCAGGCACACACAGATAAGCTGGCACGTATTGTACAAAGACACACACACACACACACACACACACACACACACACACAGATGAGCTGGCACGTACAGTACACAGACACACACACACAAATGAGCTGGCACGTACAGTACACAGACACACACACAAGGGTGGAGCGCACAAACAAAGAGGATGCCATGCACACATATACATTTTCCCACATAAACACAAAGCTAGACTGTTTCTCCCATCAGAGTCAGACATCTACCTTCTCCTTTTAAAACACTGATCGAGAGAACTTCCATGTCATTGCATTCACTTGGGATGTAATTAGAAGAATTCACAAGTGGCTGCCTCTGCTCTGACCCTCATTGGTTAGAATTAATTGTAGACAGGGATAATAGGAAAATATATTACAAATAAATGGGGGATTGGAAATGATGCAGACAATTACATTGATAGAAGCCAGTCTATCTGCAATATTAAAGCTGATCCACCCCTTAAAAAATAAAGGATATAAAAATATATATATTAGACAAGGATAAACTAAATGATCTCTACCACCACAACACAACACAACACACCACACACCACACACACACACACAACAGCACACACACACACACCACACCACACACACACACACACACACACACACACACACACACACACACACACACACACACACACACACACACAACACACACACAAACCCTCCAGAAGATTGTATGTGTGAGAGAGATAATTGCCTGGTTTAGCTGAGGTGAAATACCAACAGTAAGAAATGTTTATCTGAGAGTGTTCCTCCACTCCTCAACACCTTTTCTACAGAATGGTCCTTGCACAAGGGAGGAGTAGCGGATAGAGAGAGGAGGAGGGAGGGAGGAAGAAATGTGGAGCGAGAGAGAGAGGGAGGGGGAGGAAAAGAGGGAGAGCGAGGGAGAGATCAAATGAGAGAAAAAAACAGATGGACATAAAAGGAGAGTAAAACAGATGAAGAGAGAGACAGAGATGAAGGCTGCCAACGTCTCAAGACAGTCTGAAGTGGACAGACAGACTCTACATTGGTGTGGGTGACTCTTGGCTATTGTCTGAGTGTTGCATTGGCGAAAAGTGGGCTCAATGTCTCCATATTGCAGTCTACACACAAGTCAACCCACTGGCCCCTCGCTCTTAACTCCCTCGTCCCCCTGTGTTACTGCACAGCGGCCGGCAAAACTCCCCTTAGAGCACACTGAGGACACACACACACACAAACTAGAACAGCCCACATATAAAAATAAAGGGATGTCTTCACATGAGACTGGCAAGAACAGTAACACACACTCTGACACACACACACACACACACACACACACACACACACACACACACACAGACACACACCTCCTGATTCCCTGCCTGCCCAGACTAGAAAGCCAAACAAGCTTATTAAAGATACACACTGACCTGGCAGCATGGTCCATGCTTCACTCTCCCAGCAATCCTGAGCTTAACATCCCCATGCGCCAGTGTGTGTTTGTGTGTGTGTTTGTCCGTTGTCAACCTCGTGGTGTTGGTTGGCAGCGCTGCCTTGAGCAAGGCTGAGCAGGCATACTGAAATATGGTGAGAATCTACAGAGAACACACGTAGAAAGGAGAGAGAAGGGAGGAGGAGAGAGGAGAGCGACTGCTTGCCATCCAGCTCCTGTGCTGAGTGCACCACACTTACATGCCTCAGCATCCCTCTACCCCTCTCTCTCCCCCTCTCCCCCTCCACACTATGAGAAACCATAGAAGAGACAACTAGTCTTATCTATCCCACTTGCTCCATAGAGAATCATTATATTTTACTCTATCTTGCCCTCGCCACTTGTCTCTACCTCTCTCATGCATGTGGTAGGGCTGATTGGATTTGGTGTGCGTCAGTTTGTGTGCCCGTGTGAGGCTGTAATCATTGATCCATCCCTTTATTAAATGTGTGTAACCTTGCATGTGTATAAGAGTTTGTGTGTGTGTGTGTTTGTGTGAGAGAAATTGAGAGGCAGAGAGGGAGCTATCGCTGCAGTAGAGACAATGGGGGTTGAGGGGAGGGAGGGGGGAATGACACGACAAACTGGTGGTGATTGAGGCTGATCTGCACCACTGCTCTAGCTGGCAGAGCAGGAGCTGTGTGTGTATGTGGGCACCATTTAACAGACATGGTTCATTAATCAAGAGTAGAGGGACTGGTGTGTGTTGTGTGCTAGCTGTGGGGTGCGAGAGCAAACGTTTCATTACCATCTGTTTAGCACATTATGATGGCTTATTGAGTCACTTCACGATTTGGCAGCCCAGTCCGCCCACTGGAACACACACACAGAGATATTGCTATTCTCCTCATAGCACCTGTCTGACAAACTGGTGTCACAAATCCAACGTGACGCCGCTCACTCACTGTCAAACAGACAGACATCAACAGTTGACTGACTGTTAAAGAGAAGAAATATACTAAACAACCATCTCAATGACTCATACATCATCTGACCCTCCCAATGACTCAAACATCATCTGACCCTCCCAATGACTCAAACATCATCTGACCCTCCCAATGACTCAAACATCATCTGACCCTCCCAACGACTCAAACATCATCTGACCCTCCCAACGACTCAAACATCATCTGACCCTCCCAACGACTCAAACATCAAAACACATGTATTTCTCCATCATCTGATATCAGTACAATTTCAATTACCAGTTTACAAACACGTCTGCAGCAGCATCTCAGACACCTGCACGCACGAGGCTGTGTCACAACTGGCAGTGACCAGGAGTCACATAGGGCGGCGCAAAATTGGCCCAGCATCGTCCGGGTTAGGGCAGGGTTTGGTCGGGGGGCTTTACTTGGCTCATCACACTATAGCGACTCCTTGTGGCGGGCCGGGCGCCTGCAGGGCTTGACTTCGGTCATCAGTTTAGCGTTTTTTCCTCCGGGACATTGGTGCGGCTGGCTTCCGGGTTAAGTGGGCGGGTGTTAAGAAGCGAGGTTTGGCAGGTCATGTTTCGGAGGACGCATTACTCAACCTTTGTCTCTCCCGAGCACGTTGGGGAGTTGCAGCGTTGAGACAAGACCGGAATTGGATATCACGGAATTGGAGAGAAAAAGGAGGTAAAATACAAAAAAAAATAAGTAGAAACAAATCCCTTTCAGAAAATATTGCTAGGTTAAGTCATTTCAGGAACTTAGTTATCGCTGCTTCGTCGTCTCTGCACTTCAATTAGCCAGTCATTGAGTGGAACAGTGACTCAGAATACCCATYCACAGACCGCTTGAAAACTCCATTACTCTGCCCTGCATACAGAGCAGGACAAGTCATCATCTCTACAGGATAAATATAACTCAATATCAAAACATCATCTCCCCAGGAGAAATAAACAGCATATTCAAGGACAAGGACAAAGTAAATAGAATATATAGCGATGACTTGTAAAGGTTAAAATAGTTCAAATCTAAATGTTGACTTAATACAAGCAAACTAGCATAAATAGCCTCTGACATTGAGAATAACGCAGTAATAATTTGGTAATAATCTATACGGCCATTTATTCTATTCAGGGCTCTGTACTGGAGAAAACTGAAAACTAGCAGTTATTGGAAGAGAGGTTTGGAACTCTCTTTCTCATTCATCTATTAACTCATTTACCGCCTGGTGATCTCACCAGGCAGGCCAAAACTTCATCCCAACAAACCAGGCTGAAATTTCAGGCGACCTTTTCAAACAGTTCTTACTTTGAAAGTGCATCATCATTTTCACAGTATTATTCCAACCTCATAGTGTGAAAATATGCATTTTTGACTGCACTGGGCCTTTCAGAGCATCAGCAACAGCAACACTACTGAACAAAAATATAAACACAACATGTAAAGTGTTGGTCCCTTGTTTCATGAGCTGAAATGAAAGATCCCAGAAAATGTTCCATTTGAAAAAAACTCTTATTTCTCTAAAATGTTGTGCACAAATGTCTCCTTTGCCAAGATAATCCATCCACCGGACAGGTGTGGCACATCAAGAAGCGGATTAAACAGTATGGCCATTACACAGATTCACCTTGTGCTGGGGAAAATTAAAGGCCACTCTCAAATGCGCAGTTTTGCCACACAACACAATGCCACAGATGTCTCAAGTTGAGGGAGTGTGCAATTGGMATGCTGACTGCAAGAATGTCCACCARAGCTGTTACAGARAATTKAATGTTAATTTCTCTACCATTTCTCTACCGTTTTAGAGAATTTTGCAGTACGTCCAACCGGCGACCRGTAGGCGAGCAGTCTGATGATGTCAACATGGGTGGGGTTATTGGCAAGCATAAGCTACGGACAACGAACACAATTGCATTTTATTGATGGMAATTTGAATGCACAGAGATACCATGACGAGATCCTGAGGCCCATTATCGTACCATTCATCCACCCGCCATCACCTCATAATTTCAGCMTGATAATGCACGGCCCCATGTCTGTACACAATTCCAGGAAACTGAAAATATCCCAGTTCTTCCATGGACTGCATACTCACCAGACATGTCACCCATTGAGCATGTTTGGGATGCTCTGGATCAACGTGTAAGACAGCATGTTTCAGTTCCCGCCAATATCCAGCAACTTCAAACAGCCATTGAAGAGGAGTGAGACAACATTCCACAGGTCACAATTAACAGCCTGATCAACTCTATGCGAAGAAGATGTGTCATGCTGCATGAGGCAAATGGTGGTCTTGTATTTTATTTTCATTTTACCCTTATTTTACCAGGTAAGTTGGTCACACCAGACAGTGGTTTTCTGATCCATGCCCCTGCCTTTTTTAAAGTATCTGTGACCAACAGATGCATATCTGTATTCTCAGTCATGTGAAATCTATATATTAGGGCCTAATGAAGTTATTTTAATWTACTGATTTCCTTATATGAGCTGTAACTCAGTAAAATCTTTGAAAATGTTGCATGTTGCATTTATATTTATATTCAGTATAGATTAGAAGAAAAAACAAACATTTAGACAAAATCTGGGTTTCAATTTAAAATATGTTTTTTTTGTATTTTACCCCATTTCTCTCCCCAATTTCGTGATCTGTAGTGAGGCCTCAAGCACGGCGCCACTCGGGAGGCCATTTAAAATATATTTAAATTCTGGGTAATTTCACATCTTACTTCTTGTGTTTTTTACATTTTCTATTATTATCTATATTATTATTATTATTGTTGGAAAAGAGTTGTTAAGGTAAGAATTTCACTGTACTGTTTTACACCTGTTGTATCCTGTGCACGTGGCGAATAAACTTTGAAACTTGAAACTTACAAAGCTGTAAGGATTTCTTGAAACCCCATAGTAACATTATTGTTCATAATACAAGACCTGTAGAAAATGTAAAGTTCAAAGACACCAGATGTCACCTTGAAATATTTCAGAACAGTCAGGCATTTCAAGAAATTTGCAATTGAAATGTCAAACATACAGTCGTGGCCAAAAGTTTTGAGAATGACACAAATATTAATTTCCACAAAGTTTGCTGCTTCAATGTCTTTAGATATTTTTGTCAGATGTTACTATGGAATACTGAAGTATAATTACAAGCATTTCATAAGTGTCAAAGGCTTTTATTGACAATTACATGAAGTTGATGAAGAGTCAATATTTGCAGTGTTGACCCTTCTTTTTCAAGACCTCTGCAATCCGCCCTGGCATGCTGTCAATTAACTTCTGGGCCACATCCTGACTGATGGCAGACCATTCTTGCATAATCAATGCTTGGAGTTTGTCAGAATTTGTGGGTTTTTGTTTGTCCACCCGCCTCTTGAGGATTGACCACAAGTTCTCAATGGGATTAAGGTCTGGGGAGTTTCCTGGCCATGGACCCAAAATATCGATGTTTTTTTCCCCGAGCCACTTAGTTATCACTTTTGCCTTATGGCAAGGTGCTCCATCATGCTGGAAAAGGCATTGTTTGTCACCAAACTGTTCCTGGATGGTTGGGAGAAGTTGCTCTCGGAGGATGTGTTGATACCATTCTTTATTCATGGCTGTGTTCTTAGGCAAAATTGTGAGTGAGCCCACTCCCTTGGCTGAGAAGCAACCCCACACATGAATGGTCTCAGGATGCTTTACTGTTGGCATGACACAGGACTGATGGTAGCGCTCACCTTGTCTTCTCCGGACAGGCTTTTTTCCGGGTCCAAAAACAATCGGAAAGGGGATTCATCAGAGAAAATGACTTTACCCCAGTCCTCAGCAGTCCAATCCCTGTACCTTTTGCAGAAAAACAGTCTGTCCCTGATGTTTTTCCTGGAAAGAAGTGGCTTCTTTGCTGCCCTTCTTGACACCAGGCCATCCTCCAAAAGTCTTCGCCTCACTGTGCGTGCAGATGCACTCACACCTGCCTGCTGCCATTCCTGAGCAAGCTCTGTACTGGTGGTGCCCCGATCCCGCAGTTGAATCAACTTTAGGAGACGGTCCTGGCGCTTGCTGGACTTTCTTGGGCGCCCTGAAGCCTTCTTCATACAATTGAACCACTCTCCTTGAAGTTCTTGATGATCCGATAAATGGTTGATTTAGGTGCAATCTTACTTGCAGCAATATCCATGCCTGTGAAGCCCTTTTTATGCAAAGCAATGATGACGACACGTGTTTCCTTGGGGGTAACCATGGTTGACAGAGGAAGAACAATGATTCCAAGCACCACCCTCCTTTTGAAGCTTCCAGTCTGTTATTCGAACTCAATCATCATGACAGAGTGCTCTCCAGCCTTGTCCTCGTCAACACTCACACCTGTGTTAATGAGAGAATCACTGACATGATGTCAGCTGGTCCTTTTGTGGCAGTGCTGAAATGCAGTGGAAATGTTTTTKGGGGATTCAGTTCATTTGCATGGCAAATAGGGACTTTGCAATTAATTGCAATTCATCTGATCACGCTTCATAACATTCTGGAGTATATGCAAATTGCCATCATACAAACTGAGTCAGCAGACTTTGTGAAAATTMATATTTGTGTCATTCTCAAAACCTTTGGCCACGACTGTACTTTGATATTTGATCCAGACATAGCAAGAGACAAGATACATACAGCCCTGGATGACATTTTAAAATAACACTAATCATGCAACAATGTTACAAACTTTATATGAAATTTATAGAAAAATCTGGTACATCCAATTAACTTTTTKGGGGAAAATCACGTAGTGTGGTGTCATAGTCATTAGCTAACTATTTCTTATGAAATAGTTAGCTAAACACATTAGCTAAAAGGCTAAAGAATGGCTGCTGAGCATCCAAACAATCCTCAAAATGATWTTCAGAAGACTTTCCTGGGGGAAAAAATTATTAAAAATCACACAAAAAATCTGTGAATACCACTCAAAATCCAAAGAGAACGAGAAAATTAATAAAATGTATACATAAAATAAAATGGGAGAAATGTTACAGTCTCCATCCTAGATTTCTAAAAAGCATACAAAGCTTGGAAAGCTACAAATTAAGAAGCAGTTGAACCTTTGAGCGGAGAAGCAGCCCTTTATATAGAGGCTTGTTAATTTTCACCTTGGGAGATGAGTATTGCAAAGGCATCAAAGCCTTGGCCTAAGCCTGCTTCCCACACACACACACAGTGCATTCGGAAAGTATTCAGACCCCTTGACTTTTTCCACATTTTGATACGTTACAGCCTTATTCTAAAATGGATTACATTATATATTTTTTCACATCAATCTACACACAATACCCCAAAGCGAAAACAGGTTTTTAGAAATTTGGGCAAATTTATAAAAAAAAAACTGAAATACCTTCTTCACTTAACTTTGCTATAAGACTCGAAATTGAGCTCAGGTGCATCCTGTTTGCATTGATCATCCTTGAGATGTTTCTACAACTTGATTGGAGTCCACCTGTGGTAAACTCAATTGATTGAACATGATTTGGAAAGGCACACACCTGTCTATATAAGGTCCCACAGTTGACATCGCATGTCAGAGCCAAAACCAAGCCATGAGTTCGAAGGAATTGTCCATAGAGCTCCGAGACAGGATTGTGTCGAGGCACAGGTGGTTGCGATTGCGTCGTCTGTGGACCTATTGGGTCGGTAAGCAAATTGGAGTGGGTCTAGGGTGTCCGGTAGGGTGGAGGTGATATGGTCCTTGACTAGTCTCTCAAAGCACTTCATGATGACGGAAGTGAGTGCTACGGGGCGGTAGTCGTTTAGCTCAGTTACCTTAGCTTTCTTGGGAACAGGAACAATGGTGGCCCTCTTGAAGCATGTGGGAACAGCAGACTGGGATAAGGATTGATTGAATATGTCCGTAAACACACCAGCCAGCTGGTCTGCGCATGCTCTGAGGACGCGGCTGGGAATGCCGTCTGGGCCTGCAGCCTTGCGAGGGTTAACACGTTTAAATGTTTTACTCACCTCGGCTGCAGTGAAGGAGAGCCCGCAGGTTTTGGTAGCGGGCCGTGTCAGTGGCACTGTATTGTCCTCAAAGCGGGCAAAAAAGTTATTTAGCCTGTCTGGGAGAAGACATCCTGGTCCGCGACGGGCTGGTTTTCTTTTTGTAATCCGTGATAGACTGTAGACCTGCCACATACCTCTTGTGTTCTGAGCTGTTGAATTGGACTCTATTTTGTCTCTGTACTGGGACTTAGCCTGTTTGATTGCCTTGCGGAGAGAATAGCTACACTGTTTGTATTCGGTCATGTTTCCGGTCACCTTGCCCTGGTTAAAAGCAGTGGTTCGCGCTTTCAGTTTCACGCGAATGCTGCCGTCAATCCACGGTTTCTGGTTTGGGAATGTTTAATCGTTGCTGTGGGTACGACATCGTCAATGCACTTCCTAATGAACTCGCTCACCGAATCAGCATATTCTTCAATGTTGTTGTTGGACGCAATGCGGAACATATTCCATCCGCGTGATCGAAGCAGTCTTGAAGCGTGGAATCAGATTGGTCGGACCAGCGTTGAACAGACCTGAGCGCGGGAGCTTGTTTGTTTTAGTTTCTGTTTGTAGGCTGGAATCAACAAAATGGAGTCGTGGTCAGCTTTTCCGAAAGGAGGGCGGGGGAGGGCCTTATATGCGTCGCGGAAAGTTAGTATAACAATGATCCAGGGTTTTACCAGCCCTGGTAGCACAATCGATATGCTGATAGAATTTAGGGAGTTTTGTTTTTAGATTAGCCTTGTTAAAATCCCAAGCTACGATGAATGCAGCCTCAGGGTGTGTGGTTTCCAGTTTCAAAGAGTCAGATAAAGTTCGTTCAGGGCCATCGATGTGGTCTGCTTGGGGGGAATATATACGGCTGTGATTATGATCGAAGAGAATTCCCTTGGTAGATAATGCGGTCGACATTTGATTGTGAGGAGTTCTAGATCAGGTGAAAGAAATGACTTGAGTTCCTGTGTGTTGTTTATGATGATCACACCACACGTCTCGTTAATCATAAGGCATACCCCCGCCCCTCTTCTTACAGAAAGATGTTTGTTTCTTGTCGGCGCGATGCGTGAAGAAAACAGCTGGCTGCACCGACTCCGTTAGCGTCTCTTGAGTTAGCCATGTTTCCGTGAAGCAGAGCACGTTGCAATCCCTGATGTCTCTCTGGAATGTTACCCGTGCTCGGATTTCATCAACCTTATTGTCAAGAGACTGGATTGGCGAGTAGTATGCTAGGGAGTTGGAGCGCGATGTGCCCGTCTCCGAAGCCTGACCAGGAGACCGCTACGTTTGCCCCTTTTACGGCGTCGCGTAGGTCGCCGGCTGGGATCAGATCCATTGTATTGGTGGAAGGCAAAACACTGGATCCGTTTCGGGAAAGTCATATTTCCTGGTAGGAACGATGGTGAGTTGACGTTAATCGTATATTCAGTAGTTCTCCCCCGACTGTATGTAATGAAACCTAAGATCACCTGGGGTACCGATGTAAGAAATAACACATAAAAAACAAAATACTGCATATTTTCCAAGGAACGCGAAGCGAGGCGCCATCTCGGTCGCGCCGGAAGTAGTGGTAAATATGTATATATATACAAAATATATACTTATATATTTATATATATATAAAATAAATGGTGGGACCAACAGCAATAATAATAGTAGTAGTGGACATGGGATTACCATTAACAACAACTACAACAACAATATTAATCAGAACAACAATACATTAAAGCAACAGTAGTAGACCAGTGTCAAAATGCCTGAGAAGACACATGACCTGGTATGAAAGACAAAACAAAACAAGATGGGAAATATTATCAACATTACTTTGCACTTTTCACTGGTTGTCCCTCAGGTTGTGGCAGGAGGACACATATTTGGCTGCCAAAACTGCACATTTTGGCTTTTCACCAAAATAATATTAGATTTTTTCTTCATATTTTATAGTTTCAATTTTTTTATATTGAATTATAATCTCTCTCTCTCTCTCTCTTGTCCCGAAGCCACTCTTGCTTTATCTTGGCTGTGTGCTTAGTGTCGTTATCCTGTTGGAAGGTGAACCTTCGCCCCAGTCTGAAGTCCTGAGCGCTCTGCAGCAAGGATCTCTCTGTACTTTGTTCCGTTCATCTTTCCCTAGACCTTGACTAGTCTCCAGTCCGTGTGCTGAAAAACATCCCCACAACATGATGCGTCACCGTAGGGATGGTGCCAGGTTTCCTCCAGAATTGAGGCATTCGTGCCAAAGAGTCCAATCTTGGTTTCATCAGACCAGAGAATCTTGTTTCTAATGGTCTGGAGTCCTTTAGGTGCCTTTTGGAGAACTCCAAGCGGGCTGTCATGTGCCTTTTACTGAGGAGTGGCTACCGTCTGGCAACTCTACCATAAAGGCCTGATTGGTGGAGTGCTGCTGTGC